>NW_027069511.1:457500-897494 GCF_002906115.3 Quercus suber
CACTTTTTTCCTAGGATCTGTTGCACGAAAGGGATAATATGACAGCATAAATGCAAAAATCCTTCAAGGAGTCCAAGGCAGGGAGTTTGTTTAAACTTTAAAGTTAATGGGTTGAACTACTAGAAGGGCCTTAAACGATACAGGCCCTTTTTTAATATGGGATTTTGAATGAACTGTGGAGAGTGACTCTTTAGTGAACTTTTGGGCTGACTATTTGGGCCTTGGATCAGCCTGTTAAGATTTACAGTCGCCCCTGCAATTTATCAAGATAATGACCACCGGTGACCTGAAAAAACCCGAAGACTTAGAAAATTCTCGTTCACATTCTTCTCGTCCAATGTAGGCTTTCTACCCCAATGGGAAAGAGCTAACTTTGTCTGTTGCACTTGTTTTTACTAATCTCAGACAAGGTTCCTAAACTGCACAAGTGCATTGGTAAAGACTTTTTTCTTGTTCATGTCTGGCAAACTATAGAATAATAGAAGTATATAGAACTGGTTCAATTCCAATATAAGTTAAACCAACTGAAATGATTTTATTTTATATAGTTTGTCAAGAATCAAGCCATAACCAATTTTAATTAACACTATTTGACATGCTGTTCATGAATTTGGGATTTTGAAGGGATTGTATTAGGAAAAAATGAAAATGACGACTTTTATATGTGAATATTTTCTAGCCTTATTTAGAAGTTTGAACAAGCTTTTTGAACTAAATTGTCACCAATCTAAAGACTTTTGGAATCAATTATTTTGTTCATGGCTGACCTGCTTTGTGGTTTGCAAAACACCCTCTTAGCTTCCAAAAACAATTTCTTCAAAACTTCCTATTCCTAGATCGAGTTTATTACTCAACAAGTTGAAGGATTCACATCTTGATAAACAAAGATTTACAAAAAAAAAAAAAAAATGAACAGAACAGAAAAGAAAATGTCATATTAATTTGCTTGTTTGCATGAATTGATAAGATTATAATTGATGATACAAGAATCTTCAGTGAACCACTGTTCCAAACAGGACCAAAACTAGGATTTGAACATGGGGAGGGGAGGGGGAGGCCAGGTTTAATGTAAGCTTGTCGAATTTCATTGCCTTCATCATTGCCTTCAATAACACTATAATCTCATATTTGTGGACACAATCTAGTTTCACACTACAATGAGCAAATAATAATTTCAATGGTGGTGATTTTTCAAAATTTTCAAATCTCGCTACCCTTCTATCAAAATTTTTTTTTTTTTTTTTAAACCTTCATTTCTTTGTCTTTCAATCAGGGTTGGTTGGCGCCGTATGCAAGTTAGGCAGCTGCCTAAAGCATCCCTAGTGAAAAAGGATCTCAAATTTTAATATTTATTTAGCCCCAAAACTTAAGCAATTAAGAGAAAAATTCAAAGAAAAAAAAATGATGAGATATGTTACAAATATTACTACTTAATTCTCACAAATTAATGTGCTACTACTAAAAAATAATTTAAAAAAAATTATTTATTAAATAGTTGAAACTCACTAATCACATTCATTGTTTCATTTATGTACTAGTTAGCTTTACCATTTTACAACTTGTAATCTTCTGCTCACAAGCTGAAGAATCATTCTCTCTTAATTAAGAAAAACTGAAATCAAAAGACTAAAAATAAAAAATAAAAAACAATCTCAAAACTTAGTTTCTTTGAATTCATTCCTAGAAATTTTGCCTCTCCATTTAAAGCATAAAAAAGTGATTTAAAAAAAAAAAAAATTAAAAGCCTCTTTGCAGTGGTGCTTCGGACCTTCTTCTCCTTTTGACGTTCCCATCAGGTTTGTCCCTAAAAACCTCAGTTTCAGATTTGTGTAAAACCTCTCTCACTTGGTCTGGTTTTGTGCAACTGTAAACTAGCTTACTCTGGTAGTGGTAAGAGTTCTGAGGACACATAAGTCAGAAGTCATTGCTTATCAAGGATGTGGATCCACTTTTAATGATAAATGCTAGTGTCATAAAATAAATAAATAAATAAAAACTGTGTAAATTTTGTCACAACTTAAAAAAATAATAATAAAAAAAATCCACACTTTTACTGCTCGCAACCGTCACATGTCGAATTATGTGGCACTAACATTGCTCACTTTTAACGGGTAAGACTGCCTTACACCATGCTTGAGCTTCACAAGGTACAAAGCATTCTACATTTTCTGTTTTTGATTTAACTGTATCCTATTCCTCCCACTCACACCTCTATCTAGTGATTTACATATAGATATTTTCCTCTCTTTTTTCTTCTTTATTTTTTTTAAAGTAATATTTAACCAAAAAAAAGTTTTTGTGAATAAGGTTCTAATTTAGTAATTGTCTTAAGGTCGCAACAATCAAAATAGATTGAGAGCCTTACTTCCAATATTTGTTTTGGTGTTGTTTTCCTATGAAAGACGCATGAGTTTTCAAATTTTCCCGTGTGAGACGCTTGACTAAGGCTTGAGTTGGTGAGAGATGTGAAAAAGGGTATTTTGGTCTCTTTCTTCATTTATCTTTTTCCTATAAAGCTGACTCACATCTGAGAAAAAGACACATAAAACTGTGTAAAGGTTGCAAAAAAGCTAGGTCGTAAAGAGCCCATTAACACAACCCTCGTAAAATTAAGCAAAATGAGAGGCCAAGAAACAAGATCATTTAGAGGGTGTTTGGATTGACCTATTTTCAGTTACATAACTCAAAATCCTTAACTCAAAACTCAAAATCCATGGGACCCACCAGTTGAAATATTATTTGGTTTAGTTTCTAGCATTTGTTTCCAGTTCTCATATCTCAAAATTTTGAGTTTTGAGAATGAGAAATGAGAACTCCTCAGAAGCTGTTTTCAATTTTTGAAATATGAGTTTTGTGGCATTTTTCATAAATAATTGCAAACGTGTAGGACCCTCTTTAGTGTATGGTCACATCATCCTCAAAGCCGTTGGCCTCTGTTTTCCTCTCTACTCTTTACTCCTCTGACTTCTCCATTTAATCCATTTATACCTTCTCCGTTTTTACGCCCACTCCTTCTCCATTAACACCTCTCACCCACCTTTACCAACATACCATTATTTCAAACTTTTGCCTTTTCTTTTATTGCTCAGACCTCTCACTTGTTCCATTTTTTCACAAGCTACTCTTAACCCAGCACAAAGCGAGAGGAAGAAGAAGGAGTCCCAGCCAAAAACAAGCACACCCCGACACTTCCAATACCGACACCGACACTGGTTTGAGAATCCAACCTCTGCCTAGGTAACCGCATTTTCTCTCTCTCTCTCTCTCCCTCCGTAAACCCACCTTGCTTTGTTTTGTGTTCCTCTAAATTTAAATGTTTGTATTTCAAAGTTTTTGTTCAAATGCTCTGTTTTGATTTTGTTTGTGTTTCATTGTTTTTTTCAATTTCTCTAAACATTGATGGGTTTTGTAAAATAATGAAATTTATGTCTGATGGGTTTTGTAAAAAATTTGGGGGCAGAGTACGAAGGGGAAATCAGACACAACAGAGGCCTAGAGTTGAAAAGGAAAGGACGAACCCATGGGGTTTGGGCATAACAGTGGGTACGATTAGCCTAGAAGACACGGAGAAAGGGGTTTGATGGAGATTGGTTTCAACCAAAATTTAGGGATTTAGGGGTTCTTTCAGGACAGAGGAAATGAGTAAACGAAATCCACCATAGCCCATAAAACAGAGAAAGAAAAGGAACTCACCAGTTGGCTGTTTGCAGGCAATGGGTCTTCATAATATGGAGAAAGAAAATGAAATCCACCTTTCTCTTACATTCGGTGTGTGTGTGTGTATGTGTGTGTGTGTGTGTGTGTGTCTGTGGAGATGAAAAACAGTGTTTTGGGTGAAAGGAGAGAGAAGAGGACACGTACGAGAGAAAACCAACATTCTGACTTGTGCAGGCTATGGGCTCCACCAAAAAGTGAAAAAATTGAGAACTAAGATATGGGACACGGTTTTGAGATATTGGAGCCAAACAATTTTTTTCAATTTTGGGTTTTGAGTGAGATAGAGTTTTGAAGAATGAGTTATATTTTTGAGTTATGTGTTTTGAGTTTTGAGATACTTCCAATCCAAACACCCTCTTATTCTTCATTACCTTTTTGGAGAATTCAATGAAAGAAAAGAAAACTACAAGGACGGGACCCATCCCACCTCATCAAAAAGACAAAAACTACCACCGTCAGTTGTTGACTTGTGACACATGAATCAAGATGTTTAAATAATCAACAGAGAGATAAAAAGAAAATGAGATCAATTTAGCAAGCAGAAAGAAAGAGACAGAGATTCTATTCTCACTTGGTGTTCGTGACTCATTTTTTAGTGAGTGTGTGCAAGGGAAATTTCGCTTAGTTGGTTCTCCCTCCACGCAGAATAAATGGACTGCTCTTGTTAGATGATATCACACTACTAAATTTTCCCATTATTCACGGTGTTTGGATCTTGACTCTTTTGTCCAATTCCTTTGATACAACTAGAACTAGAAGTCATTGGAGCAATACTGAAATTGCAAGTTTCTATTCCATTTCCCTAAACTACACTTCACCCATCTTTTTCCACCATAATACCAGACCCACTTCTCCAAGCTAAGTCCTTGTTGTTCACATTAATCTTCAATATATCCCACCAAATAGTCATCACCGTCCATACCCTCAATCTAACTCAACACCCAGTCTTTTTCATGAAACCAATACCAGGATCATCAATGACTTCAAAACCCATGATTCTAAGGATTCTACATCATCATTTTTCCACTTCTCCATCTCTATCTCCAAACTTAGCCACTCGTGTCACCCAAACCCATTTCCATGCCTCCTTGTTTGTAGATCAAAAACCCTTTTAGATAGCTCAAATAAAAGAACCATTCAATCATCTATAGTCATATTAGTGATTCTACGAAAAGCAACAATATAGCAAATAGTGTGTGTACTTGAATGATCTAAGAAGGAAGAAGAAATGGCAGAAATTGTAGTTAGCCTCATTATTGAGAATTTGGTCCAGTTGTTAGTCCATGAAGCGAAATTTTTGATGGGTATCCAAGTTAAAGTTGCAAACATCAAAGATGAATTGGAGATCATTCAGTCCTTCCTCAAGGATGCAGATGCTAGGACCGAAATAGGGGACATGAGCAATGTTGAGAAAACATGGGTGAAACAGATAAGGGAAGAAGCTTGTCACATAGAAGATGTTATTGACGAATACATACTTCATTTAGCAAAATGTTCTCATGGACGAAGGCCAGGATTATATTTTCTCCATAAAGTTTTTCGATTTACCATAAAATTGAAAGCAAGAAGTGTGATAGCCTATAAGATTCAAGATATCAATAAAAATCTCAAGGAAAAGAGAGAGCGGGCTGTTAGATATCACTTCAACACTATAAATCAAGGAGGATTGGGCAGCGACACTAGAAGTGATACATGGCTTGACCCTCAAGTAGAATCCCTTTTCATTGAGGAGGCTGAGGTTGTGGACATTGAGTCACATAGAGACAAATTGATAAATTGGCTGGTAGAAGGATCATCTAATCACATGGTGTGTTCAGTGGTCCGCATTGGTGGGCTTGGCAAGACCACTCTTGTTAAAAAAGTGTATGAAAATGAGAAGATTGTAGCTCACTTCAATTGTTATGCTTGGATCACTGTGTCTCAATCATACAAGATGGAGGAACTACTAAGAGAAATGATAAAGCAGTTCTACAAGGCAAAGAAGAAGTTTGCTCCTAAGGAAATTGACACAATGAAAGTGATATCACTAATTGAAGAATTGAAGCACTATTTGTGTGAACAAAGGTATGTAGTAATTTTTTATGATATATGGAATATAGGATTTTGGGAACATATAAAATGTGCTTTCCCAGAGAATGGCAAAGGAGGTAGAATAATAATCACAACCCGAAGTGAGGATGTTGCTCCTTCTAACAAAGAATCTCCATATTATTATGTGTACAAGCTACCACCTCTACCTTTAGAAAAAGCTTTGGAGCTCTTCTACAAGAAGGTATTCCAATGGGAAAAGGGGCAATGTCCTCCTGAGCTTTATGATTTGTCATGTGTAATAGTTGAAAGATGCGGAGGGTTACCTCTAGCAATTGTGGCTATAGGTGGCCTTTTGTCAACCAAAGCCAAGGTTGTCTTTGAGTGGTGCAAAGTTCTTGATAGTCTTAGTTTAGAGTTTGAAACTAATTCCCGCCTTAGAAGTATCACCAAGATTATATCCTTCAGTTATCGTGATCTACCTAACAATCTCAAAGCATGTTTCTTATATTTAAGCATGTTTCCAAAGGATTACTCTATTAATTGTGCTAGACTAACTCGGCTATGGATAGCTGAAGGTTTTGTAAAAGAAAAGAAAGGGAAAATGTTGGAAGATGTTACACATGATTACTTGAGTGAACTCATTCATAGAAGTTTGGTTCAAGTGGCACAGGTTGATTTTGTTGGCAAAGTCAGAACTTGTCGGGTTCATGATATGATGCGTGAGGTTATTGTTTCTAGGTCAGAAGAATTGAGTTTTTGTCATGTTTCAATGAGTAATTGCTCAATTTTTAATGGAATTGGTCGGCACCTCTCCATTCAAAACAATGTAAATACTCCTTTGGAGGGTACTTCTACTTCCCAAACTCGTTTAATTCTTATGGTGGGGGTAGTCAAGGTATCCAATTCTTTTCTTGCTACCTGTTTTGAAAATTTTAAGCTCATGAAAACATTGGATTTTGAAGGAGCTCCTATAGATTACATTCCTAAAAAAGTGGGTAACCTATTCCATCTAAGATATTTAAGATTGAGAGATACAAAAGTACACATTCTGCCAAAGTCTATAGGTAAACTACATAACTTTGAGACTTTGGATTTGAAACGTTCCCTTGTGTCTGAGCTACCAAAGGAGATCAACAGGCTCCTTAAACTACGATATCTTGCAGCCTACTTTATAAATCGTGATATTGAATATAATATTGATCATCAGTGTGCGGTAAAGATATCAAGTGGTATTGGGAAGTTAGAGTCCTTAAAAAAGCTTCAGAAAGTGGAAGTCAACAACAACACTCTTATTTCAGAATTGGGAAGATTGAGGCAATTGAGAAAGTTGAGTATCTCCAAATTGAAGAGAGAAAATGGGATTGCTTTGTGCACTACATTGGAGAAAATAATCCACCTTCAGTCATTGAAAATCAGTGCAATAAGTGAGCAAGAAGATATTGAATTATAATCAATGTCTTCTCCTCCACTCCTCCTACAATCTCTTGTCCTAAGAGGGCGACTTGAAAACTTGCCAGAATGGATTCCTAAACTCAAGAATATAGTTAGAATTGGTTTAACTTGGTCAAGATTAATAGATGATCCATTAGAGATCCTTCAAGCTCTACCTAACTTGATGAATCTTGTGATTTACCAAGGATATGAAGGTGGACAATTACATATTGAGGAAGGAGGCTTCTAGAAACTCAAGTTTCTAGGGCTCACAAATTTGAAAAATTTGAATAGGTTGATAATAGATGAAGGTGCCCTGCCTCTTCTTGAAATGATTGAAATTGGACCTTGCCCACTACTGGAGGAGGTGCCCTCTGGCATCCACCACCTGAAAAACCTCAAAGATTTGGAATTTTTTGAAATGCCCAGGGAATTTGTGCTTAGTATGCAACCAGATGAAGGCCTTGATTTTTGGAAAGTCAAGCATGTTCCTTTTGTTTGTTTTTGGTATAGGATTCAAGGGGAACGCTATTGAAAGGGGAAAAATATCTCTTAAACCCGAATAAACGGATCCATCATTTGCACGGGCCCCCTGTGGACGGACCTGATGTGAACGGGCCGGATATGGACGGGGTGAAGAATGGTGGGCTAGTTGTCCATGGGCCTGCTGAGCCCCTAATGAGGGATATTTTGACTCATTCTCATAAGAGCCTAAATAGAGTCCTTGCGCTAGTAGGACTCCGGAAATCTTATATACTTGGTAAAAATCTTCCGCATAAGGAGGAGACTTATTCATCACGTTTAGGATTCTACAAGAAGAGTCCTATAAGGAAAAGACTTCCGCGCCAAGGAAAGGATGTCAACCTCAAGCCACTATAAAAGCCCCAATACCCTCACAAGCCAAGGTACGCATAATTAACCCTCTCTAGCACTCTAGAGTTGTGAGCATACTTTCTGACTTAACTTTCGGAGGGTGTTTGGCCGGCACCACACCGGTGTCCTTCGATAGGTTTTCTCTTTTGTCTCGTGCAGGTTAGTATAAGAGGCGAGAGGAGTATCATGCGATCCATTGGTGAATTTTCTTGATTCATCAGCTACAAAATCTACAAGCTTGGTGATTTAGAGTTGTTGGAGCATCTGCGAAGGTAAGTCAAGAGGTGGACAACCAAAGTGCCCTCAACATTTTTGAGAAATCACAGGTATTATATTACCCTTTAAGCAATTATACTATTATTTTTACTGCATTACCAAAGGTTCATACTGGCAATAAAACATATTTCCTTTCTTTTATCATTTTGTTGCTACACAATAAAAGATTTAATTAGAAAGAATGAAATGATTCAAATTCTAATGCCAGAAGTTGTCGAATCCATGATCTTTTAAATTGGACAACGACCATAAATGGGGATACTTTTGGAGTGTCAGTCTCTTGTTCTTGAATTAATTCCTCATTTGTTCCATTCTCCAAAAAAAAAAAAAAAAAATCCTCATTTGTTAAATTATCGTGGGATTGACCTTATTATTACAATTGTATTGTTGTTGTAACAGTTCTTTAATACTCAATCAGATTACCAAGTTTGTTCGTTGTGATAGGTGATAAACTTGAGTGCTGAAGTTTACTTTTGTTCTTTGTGATAGGTGATTCGTTGTGAATCACAGTTTGTAAGCTTGCATTTCTCCATTTCACACATTATAGACCTTTTTCTTTTTTGCATTGTTTATAAAATTTCCCTTTTTATTTATTTTGCTATTGTTATAATTGATAGGCTTCAAATACCAACATCTCAAGGATATTCAAGTGCCAGATCGTACAGGATATAGTTTTTCTCTCAATCAACCAGAATATCAGTTGCTGATTCTCTCTTGCCTGACTGCCTTTGTCATTGTATTGTTGTTGTAATTATGTTGTCACTATTGCTGTAGTATTGCTACCTGATTCGTTGCAGATTCTGCCTTGGTGAGAATTTGCAGTTGCAATAGTGCTACTAGTGAGAATCCAATGTGACTTAGAGAGAGGGAGCTCCCAATTTCCAAAGAAATAACACCGTATGGAAGAACTAAATTCATAAAATCCAGGTCCCCAACTTCTTGTATCTAATACTTACATTTTAAAAAAAAAAAAAAATTCGGGTTAATAGGTGCTCTTAAGACATTTGTTAATGGACCATTATGGTCAATCAGCCATAATGTACATCAGTGGTTGATTCTCCCCTACATGGTTGCCTTCGTTGTTGTATTTTTGTAACAATGTTATTGTTTCAGTGTATCAAGCATATGAACCTCTTGAAAAGACGATATACAAAAAGGGTGATGTTTTAGTTAAATTTGCATTTGATCTTCGGAGTGGTTTAAGAATGTGAAGTATTTCATTGGTGGGCTTGCAAGTAATGGCTTTGATACAGCTAAAAATTCTATTTGTTGAAGTTTCCCTTTAAATTTTGAAAGAGTAAATAATTTGTATATGTTTTCATTATTCATCCAAACTAGAAAACTGTTAGAACAGAGTTATTTGTTCAAATTGGGGAGTGTCTCCATGTGTCTTTAAAGATTAAGGTGTTGTATATGGCGTGGAGCAATCAAAATTGTTGTGTGCAGTTTTTTATGTTGCAGCAGTGTTGTTGCAGGTTTTGTTTTGCTCTTTGGTAAGTGTCATTAGTTTGCAGTGTTGATGCAACTTTGGCTGCTTGTGTTTTGAACCTCTGCTATCACGGTTCTTGTATTGATATATCTAAATCAGTCACTGGAAAACAAAAATTCAATTAGTGTTAAATATTTCGTTGGCTCTGAGTAATTTCAACCATTACATGCTCACATTTTTTTTCTTTTGACATGTAATGTTTTGAAGTTGCTAAAGTCGCATTTGGAAACTTGAATTTGAATTTAGATTTGGATTTTAAATCAATATATTTAAAATGCATTGATTTTAGATATATTTCAAATCAAATGATTTTAAAATTTTAAAATTTTTGGTAGATTTGGTCAAATTCAAATCTTTGATATTTTAAAACTATAATTAAAAAAAAAATTAATTACTCAAATACAAATTTACATGATGCCCAAATCATGCTATTCAAACACTCCATAAATAGTTTGACAGACATTTGCCATAAATTGTGAAGACTTAAACTATTATGTGTGTTCTCTATTCGTCCAAAGAAAGATTTTTAATCAACTATGAAGTACGAACACATACATGATATATCTAACCTTTCCCTGTTACTCCCCTCGAGCTACAAAAACATCCCCAACCAATAACAAACACTGCATGTAATAATCTACCACTTTGTGTATTTTCTTTTATTAATATTTTGTAAACACTGAATGGATATTAGTTCTATTTTTTATAATGTATATTCTTCAATTTTAGCATAATTGGAGTTACAATTACAAGGGCGGTGGTGACTATTTTTTTCATTTTTAAAAATTGTTTTTGGGCTTTTGATATTTTTATTATTATATTGGCTCTGGGCTTTTGATATTTTGAGGAGGTCATGGCTTAGATGGCATTACATGTTATGTCTGACTAGGTAATGTGTTGCTGTGTTTTTTGGGTTTAGGCCCATTGGAGGTGAATGTATTTGTGTAAAGCTTTGGAACATATAGTGGGTTTTTTCGTGTTAAGGGTGAGTTGTTTGATGTTTTTTTTGCATGTAGTTGTTTGATGTTTAGCTAACTAAATAGCAGTATTCACAACACCTTACATTTTGATTCTCTATTCTAAATTCTGCTTCATTTAAATATCATTTTCTTATTTTCTTCTAATTTTCCTTCTTCAACTAATTCAAAATCCACAACAGAAATAATAATTAAAAAAAAAAAAAAAGTTGTTTCAACTTTCAATCATTGTAGAAAATCCATAAACCTTTCTACTTCAAGTCTATTTAGGAACTGCTTAATTATTTTGTTGAAACTGAAAAGGTATGTAGAAAAAAAAGTTAAAAGCTAACTTTTGGAGCAATGAGACCCCCTTAACAGTGCAATAGGACCCATTTTAAGAGCAAAAAATAAGCTAAAACGTAAAATAAGCTAACTTTTTCTCAAATTTCAAACGGAACCTTCATATCATGACCCATCTTAAAACTATCGCTTAAAAAATCTCTATTTAGAACCACTCTTGAAATTAATTGATTGATCAATAATGGAGGATATGAATTTTGTTATGTCCCTGCATAGCTTCAACACCTCCTATTTGCGCAGTGACCTATCTCTAACACAACCACCACAAATTAAACCCACTAAATCCATGTATTAACAACCACAGGAATTATGATAACAGTCCACAAAGTCAGGTGAGAAACCACTTAAACCACCGCCATTTCTAAGCTACCTCTATTTTTAGGGAAGCAGGGTTGCGAAATTTTATTTTGGTTACTGAGTTAATAACCCAATGTGGGTTTTTGGAGTTTATTAGGCTTTTATTTATTTATTTATTGGAATAATATTTAGCTAAACCAAAGCGGATGCTCAGATAACAAAAATGATAATTAATCAAACTTGAGTGGTAAAATTTGTTGTTATCAACATAACTAGAAAAATGAGAGGTTCAAAGTTTTGAGGTAAGATTAAAGTTTGACTGATATCAGACCGTGATGATATCATTATTAATTGAAATACAAATAAAGAAATTAAAATTGTAAAATTAGAAAAATTGAATAATAATAATTATCACGGTATATCTTAGAAAATTTAAACAATTTTCAAAATGTATTTTCACAAATGTTGTAAGAAATATAAAAAATATTAATGAAATATAAAAATATTAACAAATAATGTATTTATCAATCCTTCAAGTACAAAAGTATTTTAATATAATATAAGAAAATTTTCAATATATATATATATATATATTATTAGTTTGCATTTTTGTTTATTTGTGTGGTCTTAAATAAGAAATCGAAAGGCCAATAATTAATTATCAATCCTTCAAGTACAAAAGTATTTTAATATAATATAAGAAAATTTTCAATATATATATATATATTATTAGTTTGCATTTTTGTTTATTTGTGTGGTCTTAAATAAGAAATCGAAAGGCCAATAATTAAGTTGTGGTGTTGGACCCACTCCAAGAGTTGTTACAAAAGGTTAAATCAAATAAATATTTCTTCTTCCCTCAAAAAAAAAAAAAAAAAAAAATCTTTATTAGCTAACACAAGGAAATTTGATAGCCTGGTTGTTGGTGTGTTGGGCTGAATGCAATCCAATAGGTTTTTTAAGTTTTCACCTCTTTGCTAGTATTTAGTGATGTTAAAATAAAATCCTCTGTTTGTAGAGGAAAAGGCAAAGTACATTTATGTTGCCTTTATATTATATTTAACCTCTCTTTAGATTTATATTATATGTTCCCTTTGAAAGCTAGAAAACACTACAATTTGGAACAGCTAGGAAAAAAGAAGAAAAAAAAAAATGATGGTCTTAAATAATAAATTGAAAGGCCAATAATATATATATATATATATATAATTCTTTATAATCAGACCAAGATACCGATCAGTTTTTGATATTGACGGAGATTAAACCCCAGATCTTTTATTTAACTATTAGAAACTTTATCAGTTAAGTTAACGGAAACCCACGAAAGGCCAATAATTAATTAGTAGTAAAGGACTTACTTCAAAAGGTGTGAGAGAAGGTAATTCAAATAAATATTTTTTTCATTAGCAAACACAAGGAAATGTGATAACCTAGTGGTTGGTGTGTTGGGTTTAATGCAATCCAATTGGCCTGTAAGGGAATTCTAAGTTTTTACCTCTTTGCTAGTTTTTAGTCTTGTCGAAGTCAAGTTAAAAAAAATCCCACTGTTTGTACAGGGGAAATGGCAAAGCACCTTTATATTATATTTTCCTTCTCTTTAGATTTATATCATGTGTGCCCTTTGAAAGCCAGAATACCAAAAAGGAAAATGAAAAAAAATGATTCCTCCAACCATGAGTTTTATACCTATTCTTGGTTTTCAAAATTCAATTAGATTTCAAATTAAAGTCTAATGTGATGCTTTTTATATTCCATTTAGTTTTCTTAATTTTGGTGCAACTATTTAATACACTACAAAAAATCAAGGAGTCCAATTTTATTTTCTTATTTTTTGTGCTATATATATATATATATATATATAGATCCAAACCTAAAAAGAAAAATCAAACTACATTCTAAATTGAATTACAATTGAGGTCCAATTTTGCGACACGTGTCCAATTTAAGACTTTAATTTTTGTGCCAAATTAAGAAGAGACTTATTAAATTAACCAACCCATGAACACAAATATTATTTGAATACCTAGAGTTGACAGGGTAGTGTACAAGAAATCAAATCATATAGAAATGATAAACGTCTTGAAAGCCTTGAAAATGTTATGAGGTGTTCGAAAATGGTTGAAGTAGTTGAATAGGAGGATCACTATGACTATTGCCGTTGGGAAATTTACCAAAGATGAAAATGAAGAAGGCAGGAGTTTTTATGGAACTTTGCCTAAATCAAATGATTAAATTCAATTATTGCGCCGTATGCCCCATCTATTTTTTTAAAAAAAAATTCTTGTGCCAATTGAATTAATTCAGTACAAAATACGAGAAGTCTAACATAAATGGACAATTAAAACCCACTCATATATCAAATTCTATATTTAAAATTAGAATAATAAAGAGTTTGAAAGTTTTTGCTTTTAAATTTATTAATTTTTTACATAATACTATGAATAGTGACTTATTAGGTAAAATCTTGTATATATAATGTGTGTACATGGGTGTGTTTTCAATATGTTCGTGTATATGCACAGAGTTCTAAACTAGTTAGTAATATTTATGGCAAACTATACTTCATTTACTTTATTTTAAGATGAGTTCAAGGATTAATTATAATCACAAAATTTTCCCTCTCTTTAAAAGAAATACCATTCACGCTTTCAACAATGGCAATTCTAGTATGCAATTAGTTAAAGATTACTAAAATAATAATTTTCAGCAAAATCAAAGACGAATAAAATATGGTAATCATCATATAGTCCACGTTTTATCCCCAAAACATATCCACATGCCACTGCTTAACCCAATCAGGACCAAGGACTCGATTGTCAAGCTGAAATCCAATTTGCCCAAGCAAACTTCAACAAAGCGCCCATTAAATCCATGAAATACAAAAATCATTTTTATTAAGCCTGAAACCCAACCACTATGAGCCACAATTTAGACTTCCTTTTAATTGCATTATACCTCTTTTGGAAATTCCTATTGGTAAAATAGAGAATTACTGTCAAAAATAAATCCACTTAACTTAAGTCTATCATATTCTATAAAAAGTTACAATTTTAAGACTAATTCATTTTATATATTTCTATTTTAAAACTGTCCGATAGTTCAATAGTATATTAAATTTAATAACTGAAGGCATTGTTACGAAACTAGATTAAACTTTTAAGTAAAAAATTTACAAAAGTAGAAGCAAATCAACGGATAAAAATTTTATGAGTAACTTTTGCTAGGAATGATGGTGTTTGTTATTCTTAATCCTTTTGAAATACGAGCTATTGATATTGGCTCCTCCTCTTTTTTATCATCTTCACTTCCAATACCACTTTCTCATTTCTTAAAACTCGATTCTGTTCATCACTCAATTTATAATTGTTTTATCGATCAATTTATAAACTGTATGCAACCACGTTCAAAGATGAGCTTTTATCATGATAAACAACGAGCATGTGTTACTGTTAGTTTTCTTAATTGCATCCGGTCCAATGAGAACAAACCAAATATATATGTCGGTGCTAATTGCTTGAAGGAATGCAAATACAAACAAAAAAAAAAAAAAAAAATGAAAGTATCCGTTTTTATGGACTTTGTTTAGAAGAATGTTACGCAAAGGAAATTGGGAAGCACCATTAGACTAGGTATGTAGTCTTTATCTGTGTCTCTCAATATTCTAATCCATAATTATCTAAATTGTGCTTGATTTTAGTCTATGGCAATGTGAACATGGCAGATAGAAACAACTGAGAAGGAATGAAAAGCAAAAAGTCCCCAAGAAAGAAGAAGTCCCAAAATATATATAGGAAAAGGTACAAATGAATCAATTTCTCTCTCTCACTCTCCTTAAACTCTTCTTGCATCTTGATTTCTATTTTAATATTTTTTTTTTGATCTCTTATACTTTTCATCTTCTATCAAACCCATTTTGTATTAAGAGCAAATGTTCAAACAAAGTGTAAAAGAAGCTGAGCAAAATATTGCTAGACATGCCTAGGATGTCAAAGGCAAAGATGATAAGGTCATGAGTAATGTTTTGTGCTTATTCTTAATTCTGAAATCTATATTTCCCTGTTTTTACTAATCCAGGTCTTATCTTTTCAGGAAAAACCTTCTTGGAAAGTGCAGGTTTGGACAAGAACATAAATATATGAGTGTAAAACAAGAGGACATGGAAACACAGAACAGAAGAGAGAAGATGCTAATATAGCAAGGAGCAAAAACTCAAAAACACTTCTCATTGCTTTAGTTTTTTCTAGTGTCTGTAAATACTCCTATATGTGCTGTCTACATACATCGTGCTATTACATTATCTCTATGTACATGCTCACAAACGCATACACAACAATAACCACCATTTTTGTCATACATACTTATCAGAATGGTGGCAAGACGAAGAGGAAACACCTAGCCAAAGAAACAGAGGGCAAGTTGAACTGCAAAATGGAAGAAGCTGATAAACTACATGTAGCTTTTGTATATGTGTTACTAAACGACTTGTAGTTTAGTGTAGTTATAGAAAAAAAAAAAAAAAAAAAAAAAAAGTATCCGTTTTTATGGACTTTGTTTAGAAGAATGTTACGAAAGGGAAATTGGGAAGCACCATTAGACTAGGTATGTAGTCTTTATCTGTGTCTCTCAATATTATAATCCATAATTATCTAAATTGTGCTTGATTTTAGTCTATGGCAATGTGAACATGGCAGATAGAAACAACTGAGAAGGAATGAAAAGCAAAAAGTCCCCAAGAAAGAAGAAGTCCCTAAATATATATAGGAAAAGGTACAAATGAATCAATTTCTCTCTCTCACTCTCCTTAAACTCTTCTTGCATCTTGATTTCTATTTTAATATTTTTTTGATCTCTTATACTTTTCATCTTCTATCAAACCCATTTTGTATTATGAGCAAATGTTCAAACAAAGTGTAAAAGAAGCTGAGCAAAATATTGCTAGACATGCCTAGGATGTCAAAGGCAAAGATGATAAGGTCATGAGTAATGTTTTGTGCTTATTCTTAATTCTGAAATCTATATTTCCCTCTTTTTACTAATCCAGGTCTTATCTTTTCAGGAAAAACCTTCTTGGAATGCGCAGGTTTGGACAAGAACATATATATATGAGTGTAAAACAAGAGGACATGGAAACACAGAACAGAAGAAAGAAGATGCTAATATAGCAAGGAGCAAAAACTCAAAAAAACTTCTCATTGCTTTAGTTTTTTCTGGTGTCTGTAAATACTCCTATATGTGCTGTGTACATACATCGTGCTATTACATTATCTCTATGTACATGCTCACAAACGCATACACAACAATAACCACCATTTTTGTCATACATACTTATCAGAATGGTGGCAAGACGAAGAAGAAACACCTAGCCAAAGAAACAGAGGGCAAGTTGAACTGCAAAATAGAAGAAGCTGATAAACTACATGTAGCTTTTGTATATGTGTTACTAAACGACTTGTAGTTTAGTGTAGTTATAGATAGAGTGTTAGTTAGACATGCTTGGCACGTGAGAGAGAGAGTTAGTTTGTTAATACTGTTTAATTCTGTTAATCTCATTGTTTCAGCTGTATATATATAAAAATCTGGTGTAATTCCTTGCTAATTAATCAAGTTCATTTTACCAAAACTCAATCTTTGATAATATTCTTAACATGAGTTCACTCTGACTAACACAGAAAAACACACACACACACACACCATCTAAATTGCAATACCAAATTACCAACACAGAAACAACCAATTCTACACCACTCTTACTGTCGCTGTTGGACATTCACCAATCACCATACAGATTGACCCAACTCTATTAGGAAACCCAGTCCTTTAAGACTGAGTCCAAGCCCAGTCACTTAAAAATCCAACCAGCCCATCAGCTTTACTTAAAATACCCATTCACGCCAAGCCCGATCAGTTTCTTAAAATAAATAAAACTCAATCCTAGCCCCACAATGAATAAGCTTCAGCCCAGCTTAATTGTAAACCATTCCTAAACTCAAATCTAGAGTGCACTCTCAGCCGAAGCCCATTGTAAGCCCACTCACACTCAAATCCAAGCCTAGATATAAACCCACATTCATATAGAAAGACCTAGACACATTAATTCAGCGAGCCCTAAAATTAAAGTCCACTAGCCGACACTCATTCAATTGCAAATTGACCTCAAACTTTCCCAAAATTCCAGTTTAACTACAAAACTTCCCAAAATTACAACTTAACACCAAACCTTTCTAAAATTATATTTTTCACTCCTTAAACCTTTAAAATTTCATAAAGGCCGCCAAGATCATGAAAGTAATCATTTTGATCTTAAATTTCGTCTAAATAATTGGAGTATTTCCAAGATTAATAAAATTATCAAATGTCATTCCAGTTGCCCAAAATATTGACCATTACTTTCTCTTTGTCTTCTTTTTGCATGAGAAATTGCCTTGGAAAACAAATTTCACAATTGAGCAACTTGACCTAGACTAAGGAGTGAGGTAACTTTTCTCTGCTCTGATTCACTTTGAATGGCTTTGATCCATGGTGAACAAAAAAGAGGATTGTTCTCATGTTCAAGTCTAGCTACTCAAAGAGAGAACAATCCATGGCTCTCTCTCTCTCTCTCTCTCTCTCTCTCTCTCTCTAAGTAGCTATGGATTGTTATTTATTTAATACATTCACCTCATGTTCAAGTCTAGCTACTCAAGGATTGTTCTCAATTGCTATTTATTTAATGAATAATCCATTAAAAGTGCTTTAAGTCTTTCATAGTTTGATAATTCTTAGGTTTCATGAAGGATGCATTGGTGAACAATTATATTTTCAAATAATATAGAAAGGTGCAATGCCTCTTTTGGAAAAGCTTCACATTGAATCAATTCCACAACTAAAAGAGTTGGACCCTAGCATTAGTACATGATGAGAAGTCTTTTGAACTACAAAACATTATGAGGAATGGTTCATTGTCCATATTCTTTAGAGATATTCTATTTTTTTTTTTTATGAAGTCTGAGTTTGTCTATGTGTTTAGTGATTACTCGAGTAAAAGTTTATCAAGATGATATCACACCAATGACTATTAATATACAGTCCATAACTTGTGATGTATTAATAATTTTAAACTGATTGTCACAAATCCATGTATAGATTAGATTCCTCTAGGAAATGAAGGATTTGACATTAAACAAATTATATAAACTTATCTTTATTTTGTACTTCTTAAGATACTATTCTTTATCAATATGCATACTTTGATGGAGTAATGGGAAAAGCAATGGAGAAAGAGAGAAAATGAAGAACCTTTTGTCAATACTTTAGAAATTTTTGCATAAAGTTGCATCACTTTGATAGTTTGCATGCACAAACAATCAAACAAACAATAAATAAAAGATAGGGCACTAACATAAATATAAAAGAAGCGTAATGGAACAGGCTCAATTGATTTAATCCCATCGTGTTCTATTTTTAATGTTTGAAGTACTCTAATCATTATAAATTTATAAATTTTTTAATCTCTATGATGTTGTATTATCCTTTTCATATTTCTTATTTTGATTTCATCGTGGTCTGAGTGTTTAGAAAGGTACATAGATGCCTCAAACTTTTAGACTAATTGATCAAGATAATGACTACCCAACAAACTTAAAGACTTTTGAAAGTTTTCGTTGAGAATCCTTCCCTTCAATGATTTGTTTAGCAGACAGGGTCACGATCTGATTGCTTACCTCAATCCTAGGTTCCCTCTCCCAATAGGAAAGATCTGACTTTTCTCTTGTACTTGTTTCCTTCAGCCAAAAGCACTAGTCTAGAGTTGTAAATAAGCCAAGTTTTGGTGTGTAGTGAGTTTTCAAACTTAACAATGACAGTGACATATTCAAGCTCGGCTCAAGCCTATAAATGATGTTCGAGCTCGAGCTCATCAAAAAGTCTCAAAGGTTGAACTCGACTTGTCTTGGTTTAATTTATTAATCAAGCCGAGCTCAAGCTCAATATCAGAGTCAAACTTTAAGCTCAATATCAAGTTTTTGCGCTTGTGATCTAATACAAATACATTATCAAGCTTATATAAGACTTATTTGATTTGGACAAGTGGTCCCAACTCTCAATTACTTAGTTATAGCAAGACATTAGTTTTATTGTCAAGATCATATCAAACTTATTATCAAGTCCATAAATTAGACTAGATTCAACTAGTTTTGTATCGAATCCTAATATTCAAGAGTCTATTCATGAACAATTTTTATTATTATTATTTCTTAAGACTTGGCTCATTTGTTAAAAACGTGCTTAAAAGGCTCAAACTTAACTTGTTTAAAAACAAAAAACAAAAAAACATGAATAAGTATTTTTATCGAGCCAAACCCAAATTTTTGTTTATTAATGACTTGATTCATTTACAATAAAAATCAGCGGAACTGATCTCAAACTAGAACGAGTAATCCTGACAACAAGTGGAGAAAATTTTAAAAATTAATTTATGTCCATAGCTGTCAAAATTGTGAAAGCATCTTGGCAGTAATATCATAGCACTTTTGGACTCTCTATTACGAAATAAGATAAATTGTCACAACCTTTCTCATGGCACTCAAAAAAAAAAATGGTAAATAGTGAAAGGGGAGAGATTAAAAAGAAAATGAGATCTCTTCAGTGAATGACAGCATTATTGACAAACTTCAGTGAGCAGAAAGAGAAACGGATTTTATTCTTTCATTCGCCATGCATTATGTAGTATGTACTGCTCTTATTAGATCATGCTCTTATTTTTCCCACTATTCGCTGTATTATTGACTCTTTTGTACAATTTCATTGATACCAAAATTCCAGGTTGCTATTCCATTTTCTTTAAAAACACCACCTTCTATAGCTCTTTCTTATTTACTCATCTTTTGCCACCATTGCCAGACCCACTTTTCCAAGCCAGTGCAGTTCACATTATTTAATCTATCTTACCAAAATGAAATGAAATAAACTAAACTAAACCTAAAGGTGCTTCTTGCTTTAGTATTAACAATTGGATAAAATTATTTCGTCTCTTTTTTCAAATAGATATTTAGGGATCTCTCTTGGTCATAGATTCCCACTAACATTGGCACAATTTTTGAATATTCTACTATGATTGAAAGATGAAAGGTTTCACACTTTCTCAAGAAATAGAAAAAATAAAATTGAAAGGCAGTGGAGAACCAAATGAACGGCACTATAGTGAATCACTAAAACTTAGAGCATTCCCATCCGCTTATTCCAAATATATGGAAAATTATTGAATACTCTGGAAGTACCATAAATACATATCTCTCCTCTTACATGAATTTGGGAGTATTCTATAATTACCCTAAATATATATAAATCATTTTTTCTCACCAAAAATCCACTGTTTCTGTTTTATATTACCACTTTTACAACACACTTTACATGTCATTCTTTATTTGGCAATACACACATTAAAATAAATTTACTTTAATACTTCAGCAAGTGAGAGAAGAGAGGGAGAGTGTCAAATAGGAGAAAAGAGAGAATAAAAAAAACTTTCACACAATGTTACAATGGCTATGTATACTTAACCATTGTAGCAAGCAATGCCGGCTCTATAGGTAAAGCAATTGATGCGGCCGTCTAAGCCCCCAAGTAGAAAAAAACCCCCAAATTTTAATCAATAGGTTTTTTTTTTTTTTTTTAAATGTTATAATAGTATTAATTAAGTCCAAATATTAGTCAATGAATAAAATAATATTTTTTTTATCTAATGAAAAACAAGAAGAAAAAAAATGTTACTTCCACAACATTTTTCACAACACTTTCAAAATAAATCCTAAAAGATAGGTTGTTACAGGGTATTATTGATGATAAAAAATTAATTTCAGTGATGAGTTTAATTAGAACCAATAACAAATTAACACCTAAGATTTGTAATGAAAATATTATGAATTTAGCACTTAAAAAAAAAAAAAAAAAAGAGCAATACAAAAATAAATAAATAAATAAAAATCACAACATTTTTCACAAGTTGAGTTGACAAACTTTTACTAGTTTTTATCAAAATCCACCACTAACATCACTTTTTTACTTACCACTATCAAATTATCAATCTGTTACGTCAACAGGTATAAAAAGTTTTGTCAAATTTTTTGTCTATAGACTTTCAAAAAAAAAAATTTACATGATTCATGTTAATTAGTAGTAATTTTTCATCTAAAACAAGATAATTGAATTTCAGTAATATTTAAAATTTTAAAAATCATAATTAAATATATAAAAGGTCTCAATTTCAGTTTACGTCTTTAAGCTTTCAAATACATTAAGCCGCCCCTAGTAGCAAGTACTAAGTAGTGAAGTTTTATGAAAAATACCTCACCGGATTTGGGGTGTTTTTGTGCATTTTTTAATGAAAACATTTTGCATTTTAATGGATTACGTTAACCAATGAGAATGCTTAGAGAGTATAAAAAAAGAATGAGGTCAATTTATTTGTGTCCCACTGTAGTGGTGGAAAGGACAAAAAAGGCCAGAGGGAATGCATTAGAACAATGTTTATATATATATATGTATATATTTTGCTATTCCTTACCCCAAAACAATGGCACAATCTCCCTTCATCATCTTTATCCGTAAATGCGACTACTTGTAAAGCAAACTCCATCTATGGGACTCTGTTCCTAAGCCCCAAGCATACAAGGAGACTCCATTAAAAGTACTTTGAATTGTAAGAACTCATGCTCTTTTGCAAGCTTAGCTTTTAAACAAGTACTTTTTTATGTGGAGGATAATTATCATACATTTATGGTCAGGTTGAAGTTGCTGCTTTGTCTACTTAAGAAGAAGAAGAAGAAACAAGTTAATTTATTGTGCAAGTGCAATTTAAAGAGCAGGTACTATTTTGTTTTAATTCCTTTTATTTTGCAGAAGTGCTAGTGCAAGTCAACATCAGCATATTTGTTTGTTGTGAAGCAACAACTTGCGAAAATTAATTGCAGTACGCATTAGAGTAGAATTCATCCAATGACAAGAATCAAATAAATTTATTTAAGTGAATTAAGAGTTAAAAAATTCTATTGAAATTAACGGTGGGAGAAAGAAACATTAAAGACATGATGTTGTTCTTAAATTCTTAAATTGGGTATCCTGTAGTGTTAAGTTATAAATTCTTTTTTTTTTTTTTTTTTTTTTTTTGGCAACCAAAAAAAAAAAGTTATAAATTCTTGTAATTACCTTGTAATTTTTAGTGTTGGCTTTATATGGTATCATTTCTTGTAATTCATGCTTAATTTCCTTGTCTTTGTGGGCTTTATTTGTAATTGGGTTGGGCTTAGAAGTCAACTAAAGCACTGCTAGAAGTGCAAATCCGCGAGATAGTTCAAGAGACCCAATTGGCCCACAAATGAAGCACGTGTGCTACATGTGCTATTTTAATATTCAGTAAAGTCTCAGCATGGGAGATGACTTGCAAGACAACTCGTGAGACTTGTATTGCAAATTGCCTAACATAGCAGACAAATTTGCTATTTAGATCACTTGCTGTACCTTTCCCTTAGTCATTATATATATACTCATTTTCCATGAATTTTGCTCTAAGCACCCATCTCAGAGTTGATAAAATAGAGGATTTCATTGAGAAAGACAAATACCATCAATTCTATATATTCTTGTCTAGGGGTGGCAAATAGACGAGTTGAACAAGTTTTGGGTTAGGTTATATTTGAGTTGGGTATATAATTTCCCATTATCCATTTATTATCCATTTAAATAAATATTAAATACCCAATAACTACCCTACCCATAAACCCATTTAATCACCCAAGTCCCAACGTACCCGTTAAACCCATTATTTGATTTATAAGCATTCTAATTATTATAAAATTTCTCTCAAAGGAAATTACCAAAATATCCACGGTATGTTTGTGATTGGGATGGCAAATGGCAATTTGAGACTTACCCAAATGAGAGTCTTGTCATACCTTAGAGAGGAGATCACCCCAATCACAAACATCACCATCCCTTAATATTGTGAGTGTTTGGTATTGCTAGGAAACATTGGAGCATATGTAAACTTATTGTCATAAAACCCATGGAGCATACGTAAACTTATTGTCATAAAAAAACTGCTTTCTAAGTGTTTGACCATTAGAAACCTCTCAACTTTTGTGCATTCCGCATTCAATCAAAAACCAATGCGATGTGAAAAGCACAAGGAATGAAATTCAATTACCAAGGAGTCATGACTCATGAGAGCTAAAAAATCACACAACTCAATTGAACAAAACCAAATCCTGGCTAAATTAGTTTACTTTTCTACCCAGAGTTTATTTGGTTGTTCCTAAGCTTAAACTACCAAGTGCCAATCCACCAAACATAATGCTCATATCCCTAGTTGTTCGTCATAGTTGTTAGTATTGTACAAAATGTAATATATATCAAATCAAATTAAATTAAATGAAAATATAATTTTTTTAAAATTGTTATAATTATTATAGATCCAAGTAGCTTGAATGACAATAAGGAAGTTAAAGAAAAACAAAATAACAATAATCGATAATAAATGTTGGAGATGATTAGAAGAAAATGGACCCGAAAAAAATGTCAATGATGAGATAATTTTGCAGAATGGTGAAGATAGTGGTAATAGTGAATTGAAATATGGAGATGAAGTTGATTAGGCAATATGATTAATATGGTGGTAGAATTAAATGTTAACACACACTTAGGCAAGATGATGAATATGGTGGTAAATCGAAATAGTAATAAGAACAAGGAATTGGTTGGGACTAAAAACTAGATGTTAACTAACTCTTTTTTCCTCTTTTACTTTCAAATGTGATTTTTATTTCTATTATATCTGACAACGAGTTAGTTCATTTGCAGTTTACTGTGGCTACTGATTTAAAAAGAGGAGACATGGCAGAAACCACAGTCAGCTTGGTTATAGAGCATTTGGTCCCATTGTTAATCCAAGAAGCACAATTGCTTAAGGGTATCCATGAAGAAGTTGTAGGCATCAAACGTGAAATGGAGATGATTCAGTCTTTCCTCAAGGATGCTGATACAAGGGCTGAAAAGGATGGCATGAGCAATGTTGCAAAAACATGGGTAAAACAAGTTAGGGAAGAAGCTTATCACATAGAAGATGTTATTGATGAATACATACTTCATTTTGCAAAACAACCTCACAAGCGAAGGCGTCGCTTTTATTTCTTGCAAAAGATTTCTCACATAACCATAAACCTAAAACCACAACATGTAATAGCCTCTGAGATTCAAGGTATCAACAAGATACTAGACGGCATCAGAAAGAGTGGTGAAAGATATGGCTTCAACACCATAGGGAAAAGATTATCTAGTAGTGACACTAAAAGTGTTACATGGCATGACCCTTGAGTGACATCCCTATTCCTTGATGAAGCTGAGGTTGTGGGCATTGAGAATCCTAAAGCTGAATTGATAGAGAAGCTGGTAGAAGGACCATCTAAATGCATGGTGATTTCGGTGGTTGGCATTGGTGGCCTTGGCAAGACCACTCTTGTCAAGAAAGTGTACGACAATGAGAAGGTGACCATGCACTTTGATTGCCACGCTTGGATCACTGTGTCTCAATCATACAAGATGGAGGAGTTGTTAAGGGATATGATAAACCAATTTTACAAATCAAGGAAGGAGTTTGCTCCTAGAGAAATTGACATAATGAAAGAGACATCACTGATTGAAGTATTGAAGCAATATTTACATGAACTAAGGTATGTAGTAATTTTTGATGATTTATGGCATACAGAATTTTGGAGACATATAAAATGTGGTTTCCCTGAGAATGACAAAGGTAATAGAATAATAATCACAACTCGAAGTGAGGATGTTGCTCCTTCTGACAAAGAATCTATATATTATCATGTGTACAAACTACCACCTCTACCTTCAGAAAAAGCCTTGGAGCTCTTCTACAAGAAGGCGTTCCAACGTGAAGAGGGGCACTGTCCTCCTGATTTTATTGAGTTGTCACGTGCCATTGTTCGGAGATGCGAAGGGCTGCCATTAGCAATTGTGGCTATAGGTGGTCTTTTGTCAACCAAAGACAAGGTTTTGCATGAGTGGCACAAATTTCATAATAGTCTTAGTTCAGAGATAGAAAGTAATCCTCATCTTATAAATATCACCAAAATTCTATCCCTTAGTTACCATGATCTACCTTACAAGCTCAAAGCTTGCTTCTTATATTTCGGAATGTTTCCAGAGGATTACTTTATTAACTGTGCAAGACTAATTCGACTATGGATAGCCGAGGGCTTCATAAAAGAAAAGCAAGGGTTAACATTGGCAGAGGTTGCACAAGACTACTTAAAAGAGCTTATTCATAGAAGCTTGGTTCAAGTGGAGATGGTTGATTCTAGAGGCAAAATTAGAAGTTGTCGAGTTCATGATATGTTGCGTGAGGTCATTCTTTCGAGGTCGGAGGAGTTGAATTTTTGTTTGGTCTCAATACAAAACTACTCAAGTTTTGACAAAATTGCTCGACGTCTCTCGATTCAGAACAATGCAAATGCTCCTTTACAGAGTATTACTAGTTCTCAAACTCGTTCTATTCTCATTTTTGGGGTAGATGAAATGCCTAAATCTTTTCTTGAAATTTGTTTTTCAAATTTTAAGCTTATGAAAACAATGGATTTTGAAGGTGCCCCCATCGATTACATTCCTAAAGAAGTGGGTAACCTATTCCATTTAAGATATTTAAGCCTGAGAGATACAAAAGTACAAATCCTTCCAAAGTCCATAGGTGAATTGCACAACTTAGAGACTTTGGATTTAAAACGTTCTCTTGTGTCTGAGCTACCAGCAGAAATTAATGGGCTCCATAAGTTACAATACCTTGGTGCATATATTGAAAATTTTGATACTGAATTTGGTATTGATTCTCGACGAGGAGTAAAAATACATAGTGGGATTGGGTGTTTACAATCCTTACAGAAACTTGTTAAGATTGAAGCCAACAATGCGGCCTTTATAACAGAATTGGGGAGTTTGAGACAATTGAGAAAGTTTGAAATAGCTAATTTGAAGAGAGAAAATGGAATGGATTTGTGCACTGCATTGGAGAAAATGAGCCATCTTCAGGCATTGACTATTAATGGAGCAAGTCAAGAAGAAGTGCTTGAATTGCAAATGATGTCTTCTCCTTTGCCCCTCCTACAAAGTCTTGGCCTATATGGGCGACTAGAAAAGCTGCCGGAATGGATTCCCAAACACAAGACTATAGTTCGAATTTGTTTATTCTGGTCAAGATTAATGGATGATCCATTAATGGTCTTGCAAGCCTTGCCCAATTTGATGATTCTTCGAATTTACGATGGATACATAGGTGAAGAATTACATATAGAGGGAGGAGGCTTTTTGAAACTCAAGTGGCTAGGCCTTCAAAATTTGGAAGGATTTAATAGGTTGACGATAGATGAAGGTGCCTTGCCTCTTCTTGAAACAATTTTAATTGGACCTTGCCCACAGCTAAAGGAGGTGCCCTGTAGCATCCACCATCTGAAATGCCTCAAATATCTAATATTTTATGACATGCCAACTGAATTTGTTCTTAGTCTTCAACCAAATGAAGGCCCTGATTTTTGGAAAGTCACACATGTTCCCTCTGTTCTTTTTTGGTATAAGATTCAAGGGTTACGACACAAAAGCTACAAGCTCGGAGATCCAGAGTTGTTAGACCGTTTGCGAAGGTAATTCAAGAGGTGAAGAACCAAAGTGCCCCCACCACTTATGTGAAATTACAGGTATAATTCTCTAAGCCATTATACTATTATATTTATGGTGTTACCAAAGGTTCAGACTTGCTATAATTTTTTTTTTAAATCTTCTCTTTTATTTTATCCTTCTGCTGCTACAAAATGAACGATTCAAGTGGTGAGAGTGAGAAGGGAGATAATTTTGGTGTGCATGACTTGTTCTTTATGCCTTTATACATATTATGAATCTTAATGCCTTCCTACATATGCCTTCCTACATATGCCTCTCTCTCTCTCTCTCTCTCTCTCAATTGAGAAATAGTGAGGGAGGCGGGACGTGGTGTTTAAACCATGGATATCCCAAATTTGAAAGTCTTTTCTAATGAAAGGAAATGTTACAAATTGTTACTTAAAAAAGTTTCAAATTTTCAATCAATTTTTTTTCCTCTCTCTTTCTCATTCTGTGGCCTCTAACTAAAAATTTTTTGATGTAAAAACTAGCTTGAACTAGTTAGTAAGGAAGTAATACTTGCCAACAGTGAGTTAAATTTGGTGAATCAATGTGTGTTTTGTCTTAAGATTGCCATCATAACATTTTTGTGAGATAAAACTTAATTCTTAGAATTTCATTGTTGTAAGAGAAGTTTAAAATTTGACAAAAATAAAGTACCAAAAACTATCACACAATTTTTTTTTTTGGCCACAATTGTGATGTGACAATGTGAATGGTGAAGAAAAAAATTATGGGTCCATGTGTAAGTGATAGACAATTACTTACAGTCTGCCATGTCAGAATTATGGCAAAAAGTTGTGAAATAGTTTGTGATCCTATAAAGTATAACCACTCTTAAAATCTATAAGTTTTTGACAATTCTTTTATTAACATTATGGTTCACATTACTAAGTTTGTTCATTATGATAGGTAGGACATCTGAGCCATAAAGCTTAGTTGCTTTCAAAGTTAGTTTGTAAGTCTCCATTTTCCCCTTACACATATTATAAATATGATTTTTTTTGGGCAGTGTTCATACCAAATCACTTTGTTTATATTTCTATTTTTATACTTTTTAGGCGACAACCATCAAAGTCGATGTCTTAAGGGATTTTCAAGTGCCAAATCAAGAAATATATATATATATATATATTTGCTGTTTTTAGTTGATCAACCATAGCAGCAGTGGTTGATTCTCCCCTGTATAGCAACCTTTGTTATTGTATCATTGCAATAATGTTTTAATTTCACTGTATTAAGCATATGAACCTCTTGAGAATATGATACCCAAAAGGGTAGTGTTTTACTTAAATAGTTAAATTGTATTTGTTCTTTAGAGTGGTTTAAATGTCATGTATTTTGCTGATATGTTCGCAGGTAATAGCTTTGATTTAGCTAAAAATTCTACTTTTTGACATTTGCCTAAAAATGATGAAGGAGTAGACTATATATGAATGTTTTCTTTATTCTTTCGAAGAACAAACAAACTAGAAAACTAAGATAATGTTAATAATTTGACTTGTAGAAGAAACTGATAAACATGTCTTGGTTAATTCGGTAACTGATTGGGTAGTTCAAATGAAAATAAGATTGCATGTGCTTGTGATTATCACGTTTTCAATGAGATGGTATCTTATGAGACCACACTCTCATAACATGTACAATCCATACAGGCACATCAATTACAAAACGGAAAGCTCAACTACCATGCTTGCTTGGATGAGCTTTTGCATTACCTAGCTAGTATAGCATGTAACTGGTTGGATGTGATTAATAGATAGTTTAAATGAGGCACAAACTTTGAAAAAAAAAAATTCACCTAACAAGATCTTGCTGATTTCACTTGAAATAGAGAGAATTCAATTTTGTTTTTAGAATTTGACAATGTATTGATTGTTTGTTATTTAAAATTTTAATGATATAGTGCTGAATACACTTTAAAATATATAATATTTAATAAGAAAATGAAACAAATTCATTTCATATTAATAAACTTAATTGGGTGAGATAAAGTTATTGGGCCTGGGCATTGGTCTTTATTTAGCTAAACCCAGAAGCCTTGCTTCCAGGGCCAAGTAGTGCTAGACATTGCATAAAAGCAAAAATTATCTTTGGGCCGTGGTTATTAGAGTCAAAAATCAAAATACCTTATAATGTCCAAAGGCAAAGAAATTGTTCAAGGGTAATGGGTCGCACTCATGGACGAGCCCTTAAACGATGACAGCCCCTATTAAATAACGGATATTAAATGGGCAGTGAGGAATGGCATTTTGGTGAACTTTTGGGCTGACTCTTTGGGCCTTGGATTAGCCTATTTAGGATCTACAGTGAATCTTGTTATTGCTGCTGTGCATGGGCATGGCAAATTCGTTGTACACCTAGCTAGAATTGTCTTTTTCGTTACGGCTTCGTAAATTTTTTGTGTTCATAATAATAATAATAATAGCATCGAGAATGGGCATGCAAGTGCCTAATTTTTGCCCCCTATGCAATTCTTCTCCAAAAACAAAAATTATTTATAAAAAAAAAAAAAAAAAACAAGATACAAAAAAAAATCTGTCATACGCAATGTTTATAGCAATAAAAAAAAGTTAGTTCAGCTCTGAAGAAAATAATCTCCACATGTTTTAAATTACTATTAAACTCTATGGATTTCGTAAATGAAGAGTTACTGGCCTTGTTTGGGTCGATTTCTATTTTTAGGTTCTATTTTGTTTCTGAACTTTAAGTTTGTCTTTGAGTTGATTCAAAAAAAAAAAAAAAATTGTCTTTGAGTTTAGGGTTTATTTATGGGTAAAAGTTTATCAAAAAGATATCATACCAATGACTGTTAATATACAGTCCATAAATTGTGTTAGTAATAATCTTAAACTGTTTGGTCACAGCAGATTATATGGACTTCTCCAAAATATATATATATATATATTTTGCACAAAATCCATGTATAGACGTCTCTATGAAATGAAAGACTAAGGCAATTTGGATAAAGAAAATTATTTAAAGGCAGAATCAAGGTCATACTTCTAGCTCACATGAATACATTCGATTGGAATAATATTGCCAATGAGCAATATTTATATAATAAAATCTGATAGTACAATGGTGTGTGGGATTTGAATCGTAGTTCCCCTAATAAAGGGGAACATGATATATATATATATATATATCATTGAGCTATAAAACTTTTGGTAATGATCAAATTATTCGAAACTATTTTTATTTTGTAATTTTTTATAATAATTTTTTATTATTATAAATTCAATAATTACAATTGAAGATGAGGGATGTGAATAGTGGTGATTTTTGTTAGAAATACCAAAAATCGCTAGTTAAATTACAAGGTTCTTAGCGTACTTTTTAAAATACCATTCTTTGTAGCATACTTTGACCGAGTTATGGAAAAACAAGGGAGAAGAAAAAGGAAAAAAAAAGGGTTGTCAATACTTGGAAGTTTTGCAACTAGTTGCAATACTTTGATAGTTTGCATACACAAAAAAACAAACAATAATAAATAAATAGTAAAAGATAGGGAACCAAAATAAATAGAAAAGAAGCATAATGGGAGTACATACTAAGTTTGTTTGGATAGGTTATTGCGCAAGTGTGTGTTTTTAATAAAATGTGTTGCGAAAGCATTAGTTGTGTATAAAATTGACATTTCAAGAAAAGCTACTTCTTCATTCAGTTTTAAAACCCAAGTTTTGAGCATTTTAAAAAAATATAATTTCTTAACAAAAGCCTAGCTAAACACATTTTTTTTTTCACGTTTTGGCATTAAAACATGTGTTTGCCTAGCTCAAATGCCCAATCAAACAGACTTTTCAATATCATGTTAGTACATACGTCAGTAAGTCTAGCCCAGTGGGCTTGGCTCAGTATACTCATTTGTAATATACTCATATTACTTGTATTTCACACATACTATGCCTATATAAGATCCTCTATTATACAGTGTTAGGCATATAGAATATACATTAATATACAAATTATTCTCTCTCTCTCTCTCTCTCTCTCTCTCTCTCTCTCTACAATCATTAGTTGGAAAAAGAATTTGAACTATTGCCATGTGATTTAAAAATTCTTTTTTTTTTTTTAGGAAAAATTTTGATTTGAAGATCAATTGATTTAATAGGATCCAATCATGTTCAATTTTTAATGTTTGAAATACTCCAATCATGTTAAAATTATAAAATTTTAAATTAAAAACCTTTGTCAATACTCAAAGACTTTGGAAATTTCCATTAGAATCCTCCCTTTTAATGCTTTGTTTAGTAGATCAGGATCACGATCTAACTGCTTACCTAAATCCTAGTCTCCCTCACCCAATAGGAAAGATATGACTTTTCTCTTCCTTCATCCAAAAGCTCTGTTGGCATTGAAGGTTGTTCATTGCGAAGATTCAATTAGAGGTGTCAATTCGGGTTAGCGTGTCAGGTTCGTATCGTGTCAAGGTAGGGGTATTCGACTAAATGGCTCAACCCTAACCCGACCTATTTAATAATCGTGTCATGATCCTTCAACCCTAACCCGACCTGTTAATAAGGCAAGTTGACCTAACCCAACCCATTTGACACATTTAATAAATGAGTTATGTTGACACGAATGTAACACAACCCATTTCAACCTGCATAATATTAAATATAACATCCATTTAGAAATAATTTTTTTTTTACATCCCAAAAAGCAGTGCATACACTTCAAGTTTTCAAACCACATTCAAAATAATATAGTTCAACAAAAATATAACATTCATCTAGAAATAAGTTCTTTACACTCCAAAATAAGTGTATACACTTCAATCCAAATTCAAAATAACAAAGTTTCACAAAAATAAAATAACATAGTTCAACAAAAATATAATATTCTTGGAACTCGCCAAATGCTAAGTATCAATATTGAAAGAATTTGAGCAAATAGTAGACTAATCCTGACTATGACCACGATTATCATCCATAGATTCTTTGTTGATGTCCAAATTCATAACATCTTCTACAAGCTTATACAATTTCATTTGTGTGAGTTCTATGCCAAAAAAAAAAAAAAGTATTAGTAGTTCTAGGGTTTGTAAAGTTTCAAATTTCAATTATATCCCTTGTAAAATTTTGTAATTACTCACTTTTCATTTTAAATTTAAAATATATGTTGAATATAAAAGGTATTTGACAAATCTAAAATAAAATAAATATTTTATTTGTTATATAAGTTAAATGGGTTGTCTTAAGTGAGTCATTTCGGGTTGACACAAATAAATTGGCGTGTCAAACGTGTCTATTGCGGGTTACACGGGTTAACCCATTTATGACCCGTTTCTTATCGTGTCACTTTTGGGTCGACCAGTTTATGACCCAAACCCATTAAGGCCCAACCCTAACCCGAAAAAACCCGTGTCGGGTTTGTGTCGTGTTTGCGGGTTGGGTCAAACATTGACACCCCTAGATTCAATAAAATAATTAAGATACCTTGACCAAGATGTTAGTTGAAGAGATAAGATTGTTAAAGTATTTGGTCACTCCATAATTAATCTAGGCCAATATAAACCCAGCACATGATTATGAGTTAATTGGAATTAAAAAAAAAATTAAGTTCTGAATTATTTTGGCTACCCATACTTGATTTAGACCACGTAAACTAATCTTGAGAAGCATTGTTTGATTAATTTATAGCAAAGAAAATAGATTGATTAAGTTATTATGCAATTGAGTTTGAACTATATATAAAACTACAAGAATAATAAACTTTCAAAAAAAAAAAAAAAGGATTTCCTCCTGCTCTTTTATTTATTTATTATTATTAAAGAATAATGTACTGCATGTGGTTTATATCATATTGCTAATGATCAATATAATCAAAGAGTTCCTGCTACTATTGATGATGAAAAGTGTTAGTCGGAATTTCATTTTTGGAAAGACTACAATGAAAAACAGATCTTAATTTGTTGTTTGATTTTCGTCACTATCGTGACAACTCAAATTATTGGAAGTTTTATCTTTGTATTTTATCTTGGCTTTCTTTTGTATAGTTTACGTTTGTTAGCTTTCTTTTTCTTCTTCTTCATTTTTTTTTTTTTTTTTTTGGAAGGAATGAATGCTCTCAAGCACGTCTTTGATGTTAGAAACTTTCTTATGGATACCCTCCAACAGTGACGCTTCTTGGGATAACAACCGGATCAAATGTTGTATAACTAGCTTGACTGCACTTTCTGCCATTTCTCTACCCTTAATAGATTTGACTACACGGCTTTGGGCAAGACCACTGATTTGGCTACAGATGATTGAGCGGTTCTATTCTTTGAATTGTCTAGAGGACTATTGATCTACGAACAAGGGAGGAATAGAAACGGGTTTGGATAGCATGAGCGGCTGAGTCCTTGAGAGAGTATGGATGGCAAGAACATGCAGAAGGAGAAGAAGAAATGGAAAAGTGATGGTGCTATTTCTTGGAAACGTGGATTTTAATTTGAGGTCGTTGATGATGTTGGTATTGGTTTTGAAAAAAATAGATTGTGGGTCTTGAGTTTCACGAATTGAGGTAGAAATGTTGATGATGATTTGGAGGGACAGATTAAAGAATGTGAACTGCACTGGCTTGGAGAAGTGGGTCTGGCAATGGAGGTAAAAGATGAGTAAAGAAGAAAGAGCTAGACACAATCTGCAATTTCGGTATCAATGAAATAGTACAAAAGAGTCAAGAATACAGCCAATAATGAAAAAAAAAAAAAAAAAAAAAAAAGCTAACAGACTCAAAGGAATTTGACCAGAAGAAGAGAAAAAAAGAAGAAAAGAAAACTGCTCTTATCTTTTTCTTTTTTTTAAAAAAAAAAAAAAAAAAAATGAAGAAGAAGAAAAAGAAAGCTAACAAACGTAAACTATACAAAAGAAAGCCAAGATAAAATACAAAGATAAAACTTCCAATAATTTGAGTTGTCACGATAGTGACGAAAATCAAACAACAAATTAAGATCTGTTTTTCATTGTAGTCTTTCCAAAAATGAAATTCCGACTAACACTTTTCATCATCAATAGTAGCAGGAACTCTTTGATTATATTGATCATTAGCAATATGATATAAACCACATGCAGTACATTATTCTTTAATAATAATAAATAAATAAAAGAGCAGGAGGAAATCCTTTTTTTTTTTTTTTGAAAGTTTATTATTCTTGTAGTTTTATATATAGTTCAAACTCAATTGCATAATAACTTAATCAATCTATTTTCTTTGCTATAAATTAATCAAACAATGCTTCTCAAGATTAGTTTACGTGGTCTAAATCAAGTATGGGTAGCCAAAATAATTCAGAACTTAATTTTTTTTTTAATTCCAATTAACTCATAATCATGTGCTGGGTTTATATTGGCCTAGATTAATTATGGAGTGACCAAATACTTTAACAATCTTATCTCTTCAACTAACATCTTGGTCAAGGTATCTTAATTATTTTATTGAATCTAGGGGTGTCAATGTTTGACCCAACCCGCAAACACGACACAAACCCGACACGGGTTTTTTCGGGTTAGGGTTGGGCCTTAATGGGTTTGGGTCATAAACTGGTCGACCCAAAAGTGACACGATAAGAAACGGGTCATAAATGGGTTAACCCGTGTAACCCGCAATAGACACGTTTGACACGCCAATTTATTTGTGTCAACCCGAAATGACTCACTTAAGACAACCCATTTAACTTATATAACAAATAAAATATTTATTTTATTTTAGATTTGTCAAATACCTTTTATATTCAACATATATTTTAAATTTAAAATGAAAAGTGAGTAATTACAAAATTTTACAAGGGATATAATTGAAATTTGAAACTTTACAAACCCTAGAACTACTAATACTTTTTTTTTTTTTTGGCATAGAACTCACACAAATGAAATTGTATAAGCTTGTAGAAGATGTTATGAATTTGGACATCAACAAAGAATCTATGGATGATAATCGTGGTCATAGTCAGGATTAGTCTACTATTTGCTCAAATTCTTTCAATATTGATACTTAGCATTTGGCGAGTTCCAAGAATATTATATTTTTGTTGAACTATGTTATTTTATTTTTGTGAAACTTTGTTATTTTGAATTTGGATTGAAGTGTATACACTTATTTTGGAGTGTAAAGAACTTATTTCTAGATGAATGTTATATTTTTGTTGAACTATATTATTTTGAATGTGGTTTGAAAACTTGAAGTGTATGCACTGNAAAAAAAAAAAAAAAAAAAAACCACTCTCACAGTCTCTAACCTTTCAGTACCCTGTTAATTTAGTTTCTGTCATTATCTCTTGAATGCAAATTGCTGACGTTGTAAATGGCCAAAATAAAAAATTAGTTTCCATTAATGTGACAATAAACTAATTTTTTTATTTTGGCAATTTTTCATGTCAGCAATTTGCATCCAAAAGATAACAGCATGGACTAAATTGATACGGCACTAAATGATTAAGGACCGAATTGACATAATTGAAATGTTAGAGACCAAAAAAATATGGTGCAAAGGATAAAGATCAAATATGTAGTTTACCCACAAACCTGGGCTATTCCAAAAACCAATAAAGGAAAATGATCAAGGCTTTTAAGGTTAGACCGAAGTCGAACTGTGATGATGTCATAATTAATTTAGTAATTAATTAAAATATAATAAAGGTATTAAATTTGTAAATATTAGCAAAATTGACTAAAAATATCTTAAAATTTTGAAACAAACTTTCAAATAATTTTTTATGATATTATAAGGTTAACATAATAAGGTTAATAGAAAATAGTACAACATAAATAAGTATGAAAAAAAATTGTATAATAATCCTTCAAGTTGAAATTGTTTTGATTAAATAAAAATCACTTTTAAAATAAATTCAGAAATAATAAATTCCTATGCAAATGTATTATTCTTAAATCACAATTTAATTTAAAAATGAAAAAAAAAATAGTAATATTTAATACATTGAGAGAGAAATGATATAGAAGTTGAGAAATTATAAATCATGTAATTCTAATATAAATTTAATAATACTTCATATTAGCTCATAAGAAGCTTAATTGGTCTGGTGGTCGTGGTATTAGCCTTCCCTAGTACTATATGTTGCTCTTCTCTCTCGGACTCTCATCACCTCTGCGACTCTCTCTCTCTCTCTCTCTCTCTCTCTCATAGAAGTCTAGTGTCTTTCTCCATCTGGGATGAGAAATGGAGTTTGGTCAATTTGCCACACGCGGGCTTCAAAGAGAAGGAGGCAACATACCAGCCATTCTAACTAGGCAGTACCAAACAATGAGTTAAAATAGCTTTTTTCAATAAGAAAACCAACTAGATTTAGGATGCCAAACACAATGAGAATGAATTAGAAGAATAAAGAGAAATATATATGAGTTACAAGAAATGAGATATGAGTTATGGGTTTTTTTTTTTTTTTTTTTTTTTTTTTTTTTTTTTTTAATTTTAGAATTTGAGTTATGAGTTTTGAAAAATGAGAATGAGTTATGTTTTAAAAAGGTACCAAATTTTAAAGTTTTTCCAAGGATAAAATTGAGTAATATCATTATTAGAGTAGTTTAAACATAAAAATAGACCATTATAGGGTCCAATGAAAATCAACTGATCTGTTGTCGTAATGGCAATCTAGGAAGCGTGGACATGGGTCCAATAACTTCTAAAAATATTAAGACATAGCATGGTGGGAATACGTATGTTAATTAATTATTAAATATACTTTTAATTATATTTTATATATCATTAAACATATATCAATTTAAAAGTGATAGTAAATATTATAAAAAAAATCCCAAAAAACTGAAATACATCTCAGCATTGTCCTGTCATTTTTTTTTATAAAACAGTGCTAGGACACACCTGCAACAATATTTCATGGGTGTCCTTGTGTCAAAGAGATGGTCGGTGTCTGACACTAGTCAAACACAGTCGCGACAACCCAAATAAGATGTCCATGCTTCCTAGATGGAAACAATTAATGTGAGCTTTATTAAATTCCGTTGTCAACTAATGAATAACAATACTGAGTCTCACAGAGGTCTAAGAATATGGACAATTATTTATTGATGTATTTTTCTAGATTGGAATTGCATAGAGGCAAAACAGTGGGGACTTCTATGCCCCTTCTAGATATATTATCTCTCACTAGAAGTCTAGGATACTATTATTGAGTTTGAGTCAGCAAAGCCATAAGAAAAAGAACAACGAAGTTTCTCTGTGAAAACACAACCAGCGGCAAGGTTCAATATAAATCCTAATAGGCCAATCTAAGGCCCAAAAAGTCAGCCCAGAATTTTACTAAAATGCCCTTCCTCATTACCCATTTGATATCCCTTATTAAAAAGGGCCCATTATCGTTTAGGCCCATCCAGAAGTGCAACCCATTAAATTTAAACAATGGGCGTATATGCAAATTTGTGGCACTACATGGGAGGAAGTTTTCTGGGTTTAGCTAAATAAAGACCCATGCCTGCCTTCTTTACTTTGATCTGTCAACTTTTAATATCATCCAAGTAAGTTTATTAATTTGAAATGAATCCATTTTATTATTCAAATTAAATATTATAAATATATCAATTTTCATGTCATTAAAAATTTTAACTTACCCAACATGGTCAAATTCAAAAAAGTTAAAGTGAATTATCTTCACCAGTGAAATGGAGATGGACAGGGTATTGCTCAATTATTATTATTATTTTCCCACAATTAAAGCCACATAATCTGTCTATTAATCACATCCAACACTTTGCCCAGCCTAGAGTATGAGAAACCTTGAATACTTACCAAGTCCAAGATTCTCTCATTTTCAACATCTCACAAACAGCTTTCGAGTTTCAGGAGCCACATTGCTGGAGAAAAAAAAATCTTTATTTTTATTTTTATTTGAGAGACCGAGGAAAAAAAAATCTTTGATTTCTAATTACTTTTTACCATTTTCCTTGAGACCATACAAAAAATTGTCTATGTACTTCCAATCACTTACCAACATTAGAATTGGGGTGTAAAACCAAGGAAGTCAATACCGTACCGGAGGCTGTACCGGTTTGGTCACCGGTACGATATATTTGGATACCGGTCAATACCGGTGTACCGTTTCGGGTTTACCGCTATTTTATATATTAATATATATATATATATATAACTAACAATAAATGTGAATTTTTGTTTAATTGACTAGACATTTAAAAAAAAAATTATAAGGCAAATTTTATATCTCTTTTTTACTCAAATCCAAAGTTGTTGCACATGTACAAGCCAAAATATACCTGCCAACATTTGTTACTATTTTTTTTAGTTTTTATTCTCTTCCACTATTTTTAGTATTTTATTATTATTATTTTTTATTTGCAATGTATTTTTATTATTACTATATAATATATATATATATTTTTTTTTTTTCCTATACCTAATTGCTCCTTCCCTCGTTTTTATCACCTTGAATTTATTTTCTTTTTTTTTTTTTTTTTTTTTCTCAGCACAGTGGCCCAAAGATCCTGGGCCAAATAATTATTATTGGTGGACTGGACTTGGTTCACCGTAGCTAAAACGCTGTTTAAGAACCAAGTGGTGTACAAAGCAAACTCCCTACAACACAAATAACTAACAAACAAAAATAACTCTATTGAATGACAGTTCAACAGCAAGGAAATGCACAACAAACAAAATATAGTATAAGAAAAAGTTAGGGATCCTCAAATTAGTGAGAGGCATTTTATTAATTTTCCTTAGTTATGATTATAATGCTCATTAAAACGTGATACAAGGTTTAACTAAGTTCAAAAGTTACAGACTTTGATAGCTGTTTAAGCTTCTAAGACTTGTAAAGTTTGAATTTTTTGAATCCGAGTATATGCTACAATGGCTGTCTCTAGTATACTGGGAGTAGTTCTTCTGTTTTCTTTTAACTTTACAAAGCTCTTTCTATGGTTCTATCTTTTTTGAGAATCCAGAAAATGGCAATGAATGCTTGAATAATCTAATCAATGATGAATCCAAATCTAAATGCCTCTTCAGCATGGATCCCCCCCTCCTTTTATAGCGCAACTCTAGGATTTTGAGGTACTAGTGATTTCTCCATTTTTCCCCTTAGAGTTCGTGCCGTGCCAGTTTGCTCAGGGGCTAGTCGTTTCCCTTTTTCTCATAACTTCTTACTTTTGGTGCGACCAAGCGGAAAGCCTTTAGCTAGTTTTCTATTTCCAGGTTCCTCCATTCACTAATCTTCAGCTATTTGGCCTTTTCTTCCACCTCTCCAGCCTTTTTGGTTGTACTCCTTGTCATTTTCTCCAAATAGTTGGAATCACGGCTCCTGCGTTTTACTTCGTATTTTCTGGTCCCATTGCATGTCTGGAGCATGAGACTCGCATGCTCTTTGTCTTTTATCCCTCTTTTGAATTTACTTCAATCCTACTTCGCGCGTCGCAGGAATCCCGGCCCAGCTTTTCTTATTGGGCTCCTTTTAGTTTATTGGTCCTGGCCGGTTGGGCCTTTTTCTTGTTTTATGTATTTTAAATTATGTTCTTCCATGGGTCTTTGGATCCCAACCCGTTAGGCCTCTTGCCCTTTTCTTCTTTCTTTTCTTTCTCTTTTCTTCATTACGTGAGCCCAACTCCTTTTTTTTCTTATTTTCTTTAGCTTTATTCTCATGAAATTAGCCCAATGTGCTATTTCTTTTGGGCCTCAGACTGTGATCAATTTTGAATCTCAACAAAGACCAAATTGACACAATTGAAAGGTTAGGGACTAAATTGAAATATGGTGTAAAGGATAGGGACCAAATATGTAGATTATCCCTTTTTTTTAAGTTAGGTCTAAACATTTTTTTTTTCTTTGGTTCTTTTTAGTTGTTATTTATTTATTTATTTTTAAAAAGAAGGCTAAAAATATTTTTTTTCTTAGATATATATTTTGAAAATTGAGAACATTATTTTTTTCTTATATAATAATAATGAAAATGAATTATTCATATAGTATTAAGTTTTATGTAATAGGAGCATGAAAGTAAATTTATAAAAATTATATTTTCTATGCTTTTTTTTTTCCCTCAATTAAATAAAAGAGTTTCCATCTCTCCATTTTTCAACCCTCCAACCTAACACCATGAGGGAAATCAAAAATCTCTTATTTTCTCACACTTTTCCATCTTTCCTATAAGTACTTAGAAAATAAAAGCCCAAACTTACTAAGATCAGTGATACCTTATCCTTCAATCCAAGCCCAAACAACTTTAGAGAGTGAGAAAACACTTCAAGTGCAATTCTAAGCTAAGTTCAAGTGTTTGATCGAAGAGACCAGAGTAACAGAGAAGTGAAATTCAAGTAGTAATTGAGAATAATGCTATCCTTGGGCAGGTCCGATATTTAGTTTCTTATATATGATTGGTACAAGTTTTACACTAGGTAATACACCCTTTTTTTTTTTTTTTGGGTTCTTAGAGAAAAATGTTCATCCTCCTTTTTTGGGAGGTTTCCTTCCTTTTATATCCCCCCTCCTTGCATCCTAGCCTTCCACTTGTATGCCTCAAGGCATTACTCAAGATACTTGTTCCGCTAAAGCTTTACTGAAAGTGGTAGAAGGGGCTGCTAGTTGTAAAATTACTGTTCAAGTATCATTTCCACATTAATGCAGCAAATATGGTTGGTGTAAGACATTCAATATGGAGGTGGGAGGTATATCTTTCAAGAAACTTCCCCTCACCTTCCATGCTCCCATTATGATCCTTCGTAAGATACTAACTACCTTGTTTCTACTTCCATCCTTGGGTTGGCAGAATCCTCGGAGCTTATTTACCCCTTTAGGCTGGTTTATGCAAGCTACTCTATGGTCTAATCCTCCTCAGTCCTCAGATCCCCCACACCTCCAATCAAATGAACCATTAGTGTTTGTTTAGAGATCCATTAGGCTTTTAGTGCAAAGTTGACTTGATTGTGACAATCAAGCACTTGGGTCCCATGTATATCTCTTTTATTACAATATTGTCACTTAACTCAATTCTAATAAAATGAAAGCTCATATCAAGCATTTCCATTTTCTTAACTCATTCTCATTTTTTTGAGTGATGAGTTATGGAAACTAGGTTAAAGTTATGAATCCAAACAATAGTTGAGGTGATGGGGCCCACAAAAATCAAGAATTGAGTTATGAAATCTAAGTTATTTGACCTAAACCAAATAGGCATCGACTTTAGTAATGTTGTAGTGACCCTTTTTTTTTTTCTTTTTTTCTTTTTTCCTTATTTGTCCTCTTTCCCTTTGACTGTAGTCAACACTTGGGCAGGTAGATGATTAAGCAACTTGCTTTGAATAAAACTTGTTAGCAAATTTTTCAAGATAATGACAACCCCACAAAGCCAAAGACTTTGAAAATTCCCGTTCAAACTTGTCCCACTTAATGCTCTATTAAGCACATCACAACGAACAATGTTTTTCTTCGACTTAGTTTGGAGAGAAATTTTTCAAACTTCTCATTTATTTCATTTTTGGGAGTGAATTTTGAAAATCTAATTATTTGATTTCATGTTTCTTATGTTCTTAATATGCATATCAAATTTCATTCAAATCGGATGTTATTTACTATTCGATCAATAAATTTATTTTTTATACACAAGTTTAGATTTTTTACATTTGTTTGATGATATAGTAATTGATCTTTGATTTGCTTGAAATTTTGCAAGCATTAAAGATATAATAAGAACATGAAATCTAATTGTTAGATTTTCAAATTTTACACTCAATATAAAGATATACGAGGAGTCTGAAGGGTTTCTCTCCAAACTAGTTTAGAGAGAAACTTTTTTTTAACTACAATCTCAGTGCTCACCTACCCAATGATGGAACTACTTAAAGGCTGAGGGGGGCCATGCACCCCCCCCCCCCCCTAACCCCCTAACCATTGAAAAAAAATCTACTAGTATGTATAGTTTGGAGAGAAACTTTGTTCTGACCACAATCTCATTGCTCACCGACCTAGTGATGGAACTACTCAAGGGCTGAGGGAGGCCATGCCCCCCCCCCCCCCCTAACCTTTGAAAAAAAAATCTACTAGTATGTATATTAACAAAAAAATATTTTACTTTTGGCTTTAAAATTTATATACTTATCCCCTACCCCCCCCCCCCTCTCCAAAAATTTACAAATTGACCCAAGACATCCAAAAAATAGATAACAAGAAAAATCTATTAAAAAAAAATGCACATATCTAGATAATAAGAAATTTTTTTAGAAAAATTAGAAATCTATTCTAAGCAAAAACAATAATAACAAATCAATTACAAATCCTAGCAAAAAAAAAAAAAATCACAAAAACCTAATAACTTTTACCCAATTTCTCCCTCTCACTTAAGAGCTTTATGCCCCTCTCAAATGACTTCGCCCCATAGCCAAAGAGACAACTCCTATGCCACATACTAATCGCTCCATCCATACACCAATTAGACCTTGAAAATACTATGCCTTGCAATTGATTTACAAAACTCTTGATTATAAAATCCTATTATTGATTTTTTTTTTTAAACAAAAAATACAAATAATAATTAAAAAAAAATAGTGCTAATAATGCATCGTTGTCAACATCTAGTATTGATATTTCAATTTTTTGCATAATCTTTGAATAAAGAACTTCAATCCCCTAAATTTGAATCCTAGTTCCATCGCTATACCTACCTATCCCAATAGGAAAGTGCTGACTTTGTCTGTTGTAGCTGTATTATCCAACCCCAGTCAAGGTTCCTAAACTGGACAAGTGCATTGGTCAAGACTTTTTCCTTGTTAATGTTTGGCAAATTATAATATATAAGCTAAACCAATTGAACTGATTTTATCTTATCTATCTTTTTAAGAATTAAGTCAGAACCAGTTTTAATTAACATGCAATTCATGAAAACGCGAAATATAAAACTAGGTTTGGTGGGACTATCTATGCCAAGGAAGCCACAAAAAATTAAAATTCTGATTTTGGAGGGATTGTATTTGAAAATTACAATTATTTGTATATGTGAATATATCTAGTCCTATTTCGAACTAGTTTTTTGAACTAAATAGTCATTGAACTTTTTCTATATATAAAAAAAAAGAAAGTCATTGAACTAAAAAAAATTTAAAACCAATTATTTTGTTCTTAGCTGACCTGCTTTGCGATATGCCAAGCACCTTTTTAGTCATTGTTTGGTTGGGAAGATGGACAAGTAGAATGCCGAAAAATGTTGAGAACAAAATATTTTAATTTTTCACTATGTGTGTCACATAACAAATATTATACATATAAAAAAAAAATAATGTTACTTTTACAATATTTTCATAACAAATCTTAGGTGATGTGATGCTATTAGTTCTAAGCTACACCCTCCAGAACAAATCATGTCATTTAAAATTCTATCATCGAATAGAAAATTTAGAGCTCAAACAGTTAACCCCCCTCATTACACCAAAAATCAATTAATGTTTTTCCTTAATAATAAAAAGTAATTATCATGAAAAGGATGCTCTATTGAAATTTTATTGAATTTATAAAAAATAAATAAACAAAATTTAAAAAGAAGGAAAAGAAAAGAAAAGAAAAGAAAGATGCCAATAGACTATAGAATTGTTATTGTTTAAGGTAAGCACGTCCACAGTTTTCGTATTCAAATCTATATATATCAAGGTTTTCAGACCCGAACTATTCATTGAACTGTAAAAGGGAGAGGTTCAAGGTTTTTGAAGTCAAACTAGGGTCGAACCGTGATGAAGTCATAATTAATTTAATAATTAATGAAAGCCTAAATATAGATATTAAATTTATAAAACTAGCAAAATTGACTAATATATCTATATATGTGAGGGAAATTTAATGATTTCAAGTATATATTTAATAATTAAATAAGAAAGTTAATAAAATAAAATAATAACCTTGAAAACATTAAAATTTATGATTAATTTTTGAAGTAAAGTTGAATATCTTTGAAGGATTTTAATTATAATTTTTTTTATTCCTTGTAAGAGATGGATAATTTAATTAAGTATATTAAAATTGTGTTAAATTGTTTTTATAAAAATAAAATATAAAAAATTGCTAAGGGGTTGGATTGCACGGTTCTTGCCACCGGTTCGTGCAGTCCAACCTTGGTTTTAAGGGTTCACGGAATTGCCACATATGCCCGGTTTTCTATGCTTAAAAAACCCAATTTCATAGTCCAACCTCCCGATCTAATCCGAGTCTGAAAACCTTGATATATATCTCTCCCAGTCTAAACAAACCAAGGCCTTTCCTTTCTTTCTTCTTGGCCTTATCTGACTACTGATGACTTTTTTTTTTTTTTTGGGAGAATGAGACTACTGACGACTTGAATTTATTAGAAAAAATTGATGGATAAATTAAATATATAAGAAAAAGAAAAACTACTAGGACGGGACCCATTCCACGTGATGATGTTTTTTTCTTTTTCTTTTTTAGATTGGATAAAATTAAAAAATAAAAAATAAAAAAAATAAAAACTTTTCACAATATTTTCGTAACAAATTGTTACTGGTGGGAAAAAAAGTAATTTTGATGGTGGGTTCAATTTGGAACAAAATAACAACTTACCACGTAGGATTTGTTGTGAATATGTTCTGAATACAACACTTTCCTAAAATTAAACCTATGGTGTCTAGCTCTTAATAATCGTTATTTATCATCAAGTTAAGACACCAATTGATTTTTGTTGTAAATTGAATTTGAATCTCAAATCTCTTATTTGAAGACAAATTTTTTTTCTAGTTAAGCTAATTGAAACCTATAACCCTGAAAACTTGATAGTACAAAATACTAAAACTTGTTTGGACCCCCAAATTAAAACTTACAGCTAGATTGCTTTTACCCTACTTCACTAAGTGCAGAATAAAAGTAAGTGTAATGCAATAAAACCAGATCTACTCTCTAATGCATAGACATATATAATAAACAATAAAAGTAAAGCATAAAGAATAAGGGAAGTGAGATGTAAACAACGAGATAACATTGAGATGTGTTATCGAAGAGGAAACCAAAGTACCCCTCCAAGCTAAAATGATCTACTATTGAATAAAATTGGAGTACAAGGATATTAAAAAAAAAAAAACCCTTCAAGCCTAATCTACCCACAGTACTTGAACCCTCTGAGTTCCAGCTCTCAACGGACTTCACCGAGTCATTTCTTCATTAGTTATCCAAATCCTGCAATTAGCTCCAAATTGCATCTACCAATCAATGGCTTCTTCCAATACTTCATACACACACCAAAATTACTCTCAATACTCAAATTGTGTGAGGTAAGTGTTTGGGCCAAAAACCTCTCAAGGATTTGTAATTGGAGAAGTAAGAGTAAAGGAAAACTAAAAGAAATTGTGTAGATAATTGTGAGTTTATAATCTAACTCTCAAGTTTATTTCTACGGTTTTCTCTCTAAAAGTTTCCTTACAATTTTATCATCGAATAGGAAATTTAGAGCTCAAATAGTCAACTCCCCCCTTATACTAAAAATCAATTGATGTTTTGGCTTGATAATGAAAAATAATATCATGAAAAAGATGCTCTATTAAAATTTTATTGAATTTATAAAAAATAAATAAACAAAATTTATAAAGGAGGAAAAAGAAAAGAAAAAAGAGATGCCAATAGACTAAAAAACTGTTATTGTTTAAGATAAGCACGCCCTCTGTATCCGTATTCAAATCTATATCTCTCCCCATCTAAACGGACGATGACCGTTCCTTTCTTTCTACTTGGCCCTTACATGACTCCTGACGACTTGAATTTATTAGAAACAATCGATGGATAAATTATATAAGAAAAGAAAAACTACATTACTACAAGGACGGGACCCATTCCACGTGATGATGCCTTTTTTTTTTTTTTTTTTTTTTTTTTTTTTTTTTTTTTTTTTTTTTTTTTTTTTATTTTTTTTTTTTTTTTTTTTTTTTTTTTTTTTTTNAGTTGGTTCTTTTATTTTTTATTTTTATTTTTAGATTGGATAAAATTAAAAAAAAAAAAAATACTCTCTACAATATTTACATAACAAATTTTAAGTGATAAATTGTTACTGGTGGGGAAAAAAAGTAATTTCAGTGGTAAATTCAATTTGGAACTAAGTAACAACTTACCACCTAGGATTTATTGTGAATATGTTGTGAATATAACACTTTCCTAAAATTAAACCAATGGTGTTTAGCTCTTAATTATTGTTCTTTATCATCGAGTTAAGACACCAATTGATTTTTGTTGTAGGTTGAATTTGATTCATAGGGCTATAAACGAGCCAAGCTTTATCGAGTAGTGAATGTTCAAACTTGGCTCAACAGCAAAAATAGAATGTTCAAGCTTGTCTACATACTTTGACATAATTTAGATACGTAACTAGCACAAATTGAATTATTTTTCATTAAGTTTCAATGATAGACATGTATGTAAGTGATACAATTTAATCACACATTGACACAAGTTGTGTCAAAGTACGTGGACAAGTGTGTTTCGATAGAAGAATTGAAAGAAGATCTAAAATAGGGCTAATGCTTGTGTAACTTGAACGAAGGAAACTTGTTAGTCAATTTATCAAGATAATGACAACATCACAAACCCAAAGACTTTGAAAGTTCACGTTCATACTTTTCCCGCTCAATGCTCTGTTAAGCACATCATGTCCATTGACCACCGGGCCTGCTGGCCTAGTGGTACCCGGTCTCCTAATGGCCTATCAACTCAGGGGTTCAATCCCCTGCATCAACACTTACTTAGGAAAAAAAAAAAAAAAAAAAAAAAAGGCACATCATGTCCATTGACCAACAATCTCCATTGCTCACCTACCTATCCCAATAGGAAGAGCTGACTGTGTCTGTTGTAGCTGTATTCTCCAATCCCAGTCAAGGCTCCTAAACTGGACAGGTGCATTGGTCAAGACTTTTTCCAGTCCAGTGCATTGGTCAAGACTTTTTCCTTGTTCATGTTTGGCAAACGACAGAATAATAGAACTGGTTCAATTCTAAATTTCTAACATAAGCTAAACCAAATGAACTGATTTTATTTTATCTATTTATTCAAGAATTAAGTCAGAACCAATTTTAATTAACATGCAGTTCATGAAAAAGCCAAAGTTAAAACTAGGCTTGGTGCGACTATATATGCCAAACCACTAAAATATGAAATTATGATTTTGGAGGGATTGTATTTGAAAAAAAAAAAGGTTAAAATTATAACTATTTTGATATGTGAAATTGTGAATAAATCTATTCCTATTTTGAACTAGTTTTTTGAAATAAATAGTCACCATACTAAAAACAATTAAAACTAAAAACAATTAAAACTAATTATATTGTTCTTAGCTGACCTTCTTCATGATTTGCCAAGCACCCTCTTAGTCTCTATTTGATTGAGATGATGATATTGGCGGTTCTAGGAATTTTTTTTAGGGTAGTCACTAAGAAATTTGAATTATACAAAATCTAATATAGCGGTAACTTGAATATTTGCTAAAACTACGAGTTGCTAAAAAAACGCAAAATTGTTACGACTGCAAAGCTAAAAACTGCAAAGCAAAATTGTTACGACTACAAAACTAATTATATTGTTCTTAGTTGACCTTCTTCATGATTTGCCAAGCACCCTCTTAGCCTCTATTTGATTGAGATGATGATATTGGCGGTTCTAGGAATTTTTTTTAGGGTAGTCACTAAGAAATTTGAATTATACAAAATCTAATATAGCGGTAACTTGAATATTTGCTAAAACTGCAAGTTGCTAAAAAAACACAAAATTGTTACGACTGCAAAGCTAAAAAGATTATAACTGTCATCACTATAAAGAAAAACTCACAACTACAATATTTTTCTTGGCACCATTTTTAAAGGAAAAATGAAATTAGAGATTATTTTTGTTGAATAGGTTGAACAAGCTACAAATTTGAATGATTAGTGATTTTTATCTTTTTTATTTTTTTATTTTTATTTTATTTTTATAATAAGCTTTTTGTTGAATAATTTGTTCACTTGTTGTTTGGTCTTGTCTTGTTTTTGTTTGGTTTATGTTTGTTGGTATTTGGGCTAATATTTATTGTCTTTATTTAAGCTTTTTTTTTTTTTTAATATAAAAGGGATTAAGGATTATCTTTAGGGGATAGAATTAATTTTGGAGTCATGCTATGTCTTTAACATTTTTACAATAAAGTTTATGCCAAAAGCTATTATTGGTGGATAAAAAAATAATATCAATATTGGGCTCAAATTAGAATCAGTAATAGCTTACCATATTGGATTTGTTATGAAATTATTGTGAAAATGTTGTGAATGTAACATTATTCATATTTTTGTTGAATTCAAATATTTGTAATTCTCAAGTCAGGGTGTTTAACATTTTTATTAGGGTAGTTACAATAAGTTAGTTTAGCATATAATATTTTATTAGCAAGTGTATATATACATTTTTTTTTGCAAGTCAAGGTGGTCCTGTGACCACCTTGGCTTGCATGTGGAGTTGACAGTGGATGATAAAAAGTGTAAAAATTGAAAATGTTGAGAGGATAGAAAATATTTTAATTTTTTAACATTCGTGTTTGGATGGATTTGGAATGATAGAAAATAAATATAAAATTCTTTTATTTGGTTAAAAAGAAAAATTAGAAGACTGGAAAATAGTTTGTATAAATTTATTATTATGCTCCTATTACATAGCATATATAGGAAGTAAATTTTTTATGACAAAGTATTTATGAAGTAATTTTTATTTTTTGGTTATCTGGATAATATATTAGCAATGAAGAAATTACAAAGTTATACTACTGATACCACAACGCCTTAAAGATATAGTTACCATGGCATCAAACCTAATAAAATCCAAAATAAAGGCAGGAGGGTGAACAAAAGTCCTCTAGAAGCTTAGCTCCATTTGTCGTTAGAGCATCTAGCTTCTCTAAAGCAATGCATTGCCTAGCCGAACTTGTTACCAAGTAGGGTATTAAAGTGGTTGGATCTTTGTGTGAATTGCTTAAATAAAATCACGTCCTGGGTCCATAGTTTTAAATGGATCAACCCTGCCCTACGTGAAAATTAAGGTAGCAATCTAAAGCAGTGCATCATTAAAGAAGTAATTTGACATATTAAAATTTATAAAAGCTGCACATCCAAATTATTACATTATTTAAACTTTTTTTTCCCCTCAATTAGAACCATTGGTGGCTACCTGACCGTTTAGGACGGAAGGAGAAAAAAAAAATGGAATACCACAAAGATAGACGTGTTGGTGGCACTGGCACGTGAAAGTAAAATAATGAGGACAAGATTTGCTTTTTGTTAGTAAGTCCAGCTTTCCTCCCTCTTTCTTTCTCCTCATATTTGGGAATTATTGGTTAGTCCAGGGGTCACTCCTTTTTCACCCCTTCGATAAAAGTAAAGGTCATATTACCTGTCTACATGAATTCATAAAATGATCACCATGCTGGTTTGAGTTTTTTATCCCCTTTACACACATAAAATATAACATTGTCATTGAGCAAACTTAAAATAATAAAAAATAAATTGTATCCTACACCTTTCTTCCCGGTAAATTCATCATTTAAAGAACAAGAATGACCCAATTAATTTTTTTGAAACTATGTATGACCAAATTTAGTTAGTCAAAAACGTATAAAATTTTATTATAGATTATTTATTAACAACAAAATACTTTATCAATTGAGTCAATTGACAGTACTTCTTGTAAGACAATCTCAACTCTTTTGCCTCCCTATCCCTACGAATCTCCATAACCAGAATTTTTTTATAAGTATCCAAGTCTTTCATATCAAACTCTTTGTGTAACAAAAACGTTAGCCTATCAACCTTACACATGCTCTTAGCAACAGTTAACATATCATTCACATATAGCTGAAAATATAAGAACTATCATCAATCATTCTAACATACATGCAACAATCATACTCACAATAACGGGTATATAAACAATCTGAATCATAAGGAATCAACCTCTTGTACCATTGTCTAGTTTCAGCTTAAGATTCTATTTATTTGTAAGGCACTAGGACATGTATCGGCTCTCCAATTTCAACCTTATACCCTGTAATTGATTTCTCTTCCATTACATAATACATAACCTTGTCTTTTAGACATAACTAGACTGTAGTAATTGCCTTGGTATTGAAATCTACCCATTCGCCGCCTATTATCTTCTCCATTATCTTTATTTTTTTTCCTGTAGAAAGTATTCACCAAACCTTGTTCTACCAACAAATCTTTAAAAGAGAGAGGAAGAATCAACACAAGGAACTTATATGATTTGACAGTGTGCTTACGTTGACAAACGACAATAGGGATAAAGTTTAATTATAAAATAGGGAGATTACAACAATAGCTTGAGAACACTCTCAAAACACGCAAGCCCCAAATACACCCTAACTTTCTCTCACTCAAAATCTCTCTTTATCTTTTAGTACATACCACTGCTAGGTTAAGAGGAATTCTAGTGAAATTTCCATTCAAGTGTGCCCACACACCTTGTGTGTGTGTGTGTGTGTTTTTGGTTGTAATACATAGTATATTCACTTAGATAGCATGACCTACTTTAGTTGAAGAGGCAATTCAAGCCACACACAAACGTGCCATGTAACAAATATTACAAATCTTTTTTTTTTTAGATACACAAATATTACAAACCTAAAAGGGTATTTAAAGTAATGTCATTTAATATTTTAAATGATGTGGCACTTTATAAACTATCAAATCCAAAGAATAAAATCTTAGATTTAAACCCCACCCAAAAAAAAAAAAAAAAAAAAGCCAATGGACCAAGGCCAAGACTGAGACCATTTCTTCTTCTTCTTCCANAAGAACTTTTCTATTTATAATATACTAGCTTGTCTAACTTTTTTTAAATTATCACAATAGCTTTTCTTACCCCTAATACTAATAGATTTACACACTTACTAAAACTCTTATATAAAACTAATGGGTCCCACATAGTAATGATAAAAATAAAATAAAAATAAAAAATTAAAAAATTAAAAAAAAACCCAATAATTTTTCCTCCGTTGAAGGGTTTTCTTTTCCAACTAATTTTGTGTGTTCTTCTGTGTGATTATTTTCTTGGCATTTGTAAATTTTATTTTCTCGTAGCTTGGATTATATTAAATTTAATTCACAATAGACAATATTTATCCCAACAAATGGTATCAATAATCAATTTTTTTTCTACTTCTAAGCATTCTCATTGGTTTAATGTAAACCCATAAAAATGCAAAATGTATCAATACCCCATATCCAGGAGGCATTTTGATAAATTTTACAACTTGCTACCATGATTATGTATATTTACATAACCAATTAACCATTGTGAATTGTGTAAAGTTTTTATTAATTTTTATTTCTTTCATGTAGCATTAAAGTAAGATTATTTTCATGTGATGTATCCAAAATAAAGTAAGATGTAAGGTGTGTTCTAAAAGTGGTTATATATATATATATATATTGATATTTGCGTAAGTGGACGAGAATACTCTAAAAGTGATCCACTAAAGTAACCATTCATTTTGTTTTCTCCTTGGTCTTTCAAAAAAGTGTGTGAAATCATTCATCTTTCAATCATAGTAGAAAATTCCAAAATTCTGCCAATGTTAGTGGGAATGATTTCACATTGTGGAGACCGGTTGTGGTTGTTTACACTTAGTTTAGTTTATTTCATTTCATTTGTAATCTTCAGATTATCATTTTTATATGGGTTTTAATTTTGTAATTGGGGTTTACATGGAGTGTTGAAGAGGGAAATTGCTATGCCTATAGGCCCTATACTTGTTTAGTGTTTGCAAATTGCAACTCATGAACAAATTGTAAGTCTTGTGTATTAAATATTTGTATTTTCAAGACAAAGGCAAAGTCTCAAAATCAACTCAAGAAACGAGAAATTACTGTCTTCTCAAAACATACTTGACATACCTTCAATAGATTGATTTGTGTCTCACTCTCAATAAAGTCTTGATTAATTGAGTTTTGCGAATTATGAATTTTAATCTGCCCATTAAGCCAACTCATGACTTGGAATTCGAATTGTATACAGGAGATACCAAAAGTAAATATGAAGATCAGTATTGCAGAAGATTGGCAATCAAGTTGAAGGCATAATATCAACACAATCAAGTTTCTATGAAATTTTTGAGGTGATCCCTGGCATGTTTGGATGTTTAAAAAATGAGGGGGAGTAGAGTAGAGGGAGGGAGAGTAATGCAATTACCTTGTTTGGAAGTTTTTTAAAGAATGAGGGGGAGGGGTTTGGAGGAGTTTGGAGGGATTTGGACTCCCTCTAGCCCCCCAATTTTAATTCCCCCAAATTTGAGAGATTTGGAGGGGGAGTAGAGTACATAAATTATTGACCAAGTAAATTACCTAATTTACCCTTATTATATTAACAAAATTACACAAGGAGAATGGCTAATTACTCCCTTCCCCCTTACTAATTTTAAAAACATCCAAATAAGGTGGAGGTGAATCATTCCTCTACTCTCCTCCCACATTCCCCTCCCTCTACTCCCCTCTACTCTCCTCTCTCTCTAAACTTCCAAACAAGCCATAAAGTTGCAAGAAGTAAGATTGGTTGGTGAAATCTATAATAGAAGAGCTAAACCAACCAGTTGAATAAACTGGAACTCACCGCACAATTAACCTTGAATTGAAATCATATTCTTATTCGTTTAACTAATAAACTTGACTTAATTCCACATATTTTTTTTTTTTTTTTTTGAGGAATTCCACATAACTTAGTCAATTCCACATAACTTAGTTGACGGGATTTAGACCGGAACTTTTCAAAGTTAAATATCTTGATTAATTAAGGTACGTATTATTATAACTATTTAATTGAATATCATGAGTCATATGTCAACACATGAGGTGGAATGGGTCCCACTTGTAGTTTTTCTTTTCTTTCATTTAATTTATCTATCAATTGCACTAATATATTTAGTCGTCCGATAGGGTCAGGAAGAAAGAAAGAAAGAAAGAAAGGGTTTCGGTCCCCCACTTTTTTTTTTTGGAAGAAGAAGAAGAAATGGTCTCACCTCAGTAATATGAAACCTCATCTTTTAGACATAACAAGATTGTAGTCATTGCCTTTGTATTGACATCTACCCATTCGCTACCTATCATCTTCTTCATTTTGTTATTTTTCCTATAAAACGTATTTACCAACCCTTGTTGTACCAATAGATCTTTAAAATAAAGATGATCAACACAAAGAATTTACGTAATTTGACAACGTGCCTACGTCGACAAATGTCAATAGGGATAGAGTTTCACTATAAAATAGGGAGATTATAGCAGTAGCACAAGAACGCTCTCAAACACATGCAAACCCTAAATACACCCTAAATTTCTCTCACTCAAAACCTCTCTTTATCTTTTAGTACAAACAGTTGCTAGGTTAAGAAGAATTTTAATGAAATTGCCTTGTTGTACCAATATCTCTTCATGTGTGTGTGTGTTTATTTTTTTTATTTTTTTGTAATACAAAATATATTCACTTCGATAGCATGACCCACTTTGGTTAAAGTGGCAATTCAAGCCACATACAAACGTGCCATGTAACAAATATTACAAATCTTAGTGGGTATTTAAAGTAATGTCATTAAATATTTGAAATTATGTGGCACTTTATAAATGATCAAATCCAGAGGAGAAGGAGGAGGAGAAGAAGAAGAAGGAGGAGGAGAAGGAGAAGAATAAGAAGGGGGGACCGAGACCCTTTCTTTCTCTCTTTCTTCTTGACCCTATCGGACGACTAAATATATTAGTGCAATTGATAGAGAAATTAAATGAAAGAAAAGAAAAACTACAAGTACGGGACCCATTCCACCTCATCCTGTTGACATGACTCATGATATTCAATTAAATAGTTATAATAATACCTTAATTAATCAAGATGTTTAACTTTGAAAAGTTACAGTTTAAACCCTTTGATTAAGTTATGTGACATTAAGTCAAATTTCTTAGTTAAATGAATAAAAATATGATTTTAATTCAAGGTTAATTGTGGATCACTTTTAGATCATTCGTGTCCACTTATGCAACAATATATATATACATAAAACCATTTTTACAATACACCTTACATTTCATATTAAAATAATCTTACTTTAATGCTACATGAAAGAGAATAAAAAATAATAAAAACCTTTACACAATACCACAATGGTTAATCAGTTATGTAAATATACATAATCATTGTAGCAAGTTGTAAAAATTTATGCAAAATGCCCGGATATGGGGTATTGATACATTTTACATTTTTATGGGTTTTACATTAAACCAATGAGAATGCTTGGAAGTAGAAACAAAAATTGATTATTGATACCACTTGTTGGGATAAATACAATCTATGTGTGAATTAAATTTCATATAATTCCAAGCTACCAAGATAATAAAATTTAAGCAAAGACCAAGAAAATAATCACACGAGAACACACAAAATTAGTTGGAAAAGAAACCCTTTAGCAGAGGGAAAAATCAAGAGGCAAATATGATCAATTTACTATAATAAAATTGAGATTACAATACTTAAGTTAAACCCAAAACTTGAGTTTACAATAATTTGAGAAAACGCACAATAATACCTTTCTAGAACAAATTTAATTTCACCACCAAAAAAAAAAAAAAAGGGTTAGTAAAAGAAGGCAATAAGATCTTCCACTCTAAAGAACCCTCCAAGTCCTACTCACTTGCATGTGTATAATCATAGCAACAGTACCCGTGGGTGTGGCCAAGAAGTGTATAATTGGTGTGGCCCTCATGGCACTGGCAGCATAGCTAGCAATAATTGCTAAGAAAAAAGAGCACGTACGGCCCTGAAAGCACACGGAATCATTATTCCAAAAGGAAGACTTTCCATTTAGGCTAGTTCTAAAAGTCCACAGAAAAGTTGAGACTCATTGGCAGAATTCGTATTAGACTTATTTCACTCCCAACTACCAATTGGTTTTGTCTTTAACTGCAAACAATGTGAAAACGTTCCATTCTACTATGAGCGAAAGGTAAAAACGTTTCACACACTTTCTTAAGAGTAAAAAACCAATTGAAAGGCAGAATGAAAAAGAGAGGCCATTTTTTCACACACTAAGCCAGAGGGAATACTCTAACATCATTTTTTGTAGTACTTTCGAAATTAGAATTCAACCGAGCAATCGACGGAGAAATTACAGATTGCTATTCCTTTTGCCCCAAGCAATTGCACAATCTGTCTCTTATCTTTTTTTTCTTTTTCTCCTTTCATCATCTTTAGCCAAAGAAGTGATTTCTTGTAAAGCAAAATACATCTGTGGGACTCTGTTTCTAAACTTCGAGCATACAACAAAAATTCATTAGATGAATTTTGTAATGTAAGATGTCATGCTCTTTTGCAAGATTAGCTTAGACATTTACTTCTATTTTCTGTGTGGAATAACTATCATACATTTATGTTCAGGTCAAAGTTGCTGCTTTGTCTATTTAAGAAGAAAAAGAAGAGCAATCTAAAGAAGTAGAACTGCAATTTAAAGAGCAGGTACTCGTATGCTTTTGATTCCTTTTATTGGAACTACCTTAAATGAGTTTATTCTATTTTATTTGTTCTTAGCATGGGAGTCCAACCCATTTTGTTACTAATTTTCTTGAACTGTAGTAAAGAACTTAAGCTGGAATTGCAGAATTTCTTATAATAGTCTGATTTAAAAATGATCAAAAACACCGTGACAATGGAATTTTCTTCTTTTACATCTTTTGGCTTATTTTATCGTCTTATGATAGCATCACTTGTAATGGGAAAGACTAGATACTGAATTCACATAATTCAAAGATCCAAAAATAAAACCAATCACACAATTAACCCAATACATAAGCTCACCATCAAAAACCCATTTTAAAATAAATAAACAACAAATTCAGAGTCATACAGCTTTACTTTTTGATTACAAAACATCTTGATACATTACCAAACAAACAACAAAACAAAAACAAAAACAAAAAAAAATGAAAATATTCCAGCACAAAGAGCAAAACCTCAAATTTAAAATTTCTTGGTCATACTCTGAGAAAAAACTGGGAAAAAAGATAGAAATATACGTAGAACTTCAACTAGTCTAAGGCTGTAATCAAATCAAGTCGAGTAGTGAATGTCCAAGCTCGGCTTGACAATAACAATAACATGTTCAAACCCCACTCCAACTCAATTGAAGCCTACAAACAATTTTGAAGAGCTTGTCAAAAATTCTAAAAGCTTGAGCACGATTCATTAGTCAAGTCGAGTTTAAGCTCAATATCTAGCTCAAACTCAAGCTCAATATCAAGCTCTTAAGCTTGACCTCCAACACAAGCAGATAATCAAATGTTAATCTCAAAAAAATTTATAATAATCAATGGATAATTATAGAAAACAATCGATTTCCTTTAGTGAGCCATGGGAAAATATCACAATTTCTCAATATTAACAGGAATCTCATGGATAATAAACATATCGCAAATGAATGATGCTAGGGACAATGTTTTTCACAACTACTTTGTGATTGGAGTAATATCACTTTCGCCCAAGTCTAACACTGACACCACTTTTGTTATGCAGTAGTCACAACAAACCATGTTAGCAGTTGTGAATTAAGTTTTATCGCTAGACTTATTGTATCACAAATTGGGAAGCAAGGGGATGGACATAACAAGAACAGAACAATAAAGTAATTAAGTAGTTTTGACTAGTTTCATTGTCCCTCTCTTTCTTCTGAGGATTAACAAGTGTGGTTCATCTTTATTTTATTTTTTGGTGAATCGGTATACATTCATTAAGAAAAACCAAACGATACACAAACAATAAAAGTTTGGACAAAAAAAAGACATGGGGAAAGGGTCCCAACAACACAAAAGGGGCCAATATCTTACACACCAAAACAAAACTATATGACTAACTCTAGCTATACATAGCAATGGACCAGGGACGAATTACATAACCAGCATAGAGACAGCAGAACAGTTAAAACCAAGACACATATAAGGCATATTACAAGTTTCAGACGACAAATTTTTGACATTGCACAGAGTTTAGTCGAGGCTTAACTGAGGATTTCTGTAGAATTCATTCTCCATTTGTAACTAAAAAATCTTAGTGAAATTACTGTCAATAAAATAATGGCCTAGAAGATTCAATGTCGGTGTCTTGACCGACTTATAGACAATATACATAGGAACCAAGGGGTTCCACTTGAATGTGTGTCATAAGTACCAAGAGTGAGTAGAGTGGTGTGAAGAAAAGTTTGAAGGAAAAGTCTTCTAGTGTCTGTAGGTGTCTAAAGAAGTGAGGTGTGTGCGAGGATATTTATTTAAGTTGATGTGTGTCTTGTAAAAGGTCAAGTGGTGGAGAAGTGTAAAGGCAAAAATAAAGTTTGTGTGTGTCTAAGTGACTTGTGTCTTGCATAGTATATTGTCAACTTGTCAATATTTTGAAATAAAAGTTTTCTGTTAATATCTTTAGCATGTGTTGTCCTCTGTTTTGTTCAATAATCTGGTATCAGAGCTTCTGCTAGTACAACAGACAATCCAAATTCTTCTAGCAAAATCGCAGGCAAAGAATAGGTGGTCTTTGCTCTCAATGCAGCTCCTACGGAATACACAAAGTATCACCAGTATATCCCCATTTAGCTAGCCTGTCTCTAATTGTTAATTTGTTTTTAATTGCCACCCATCCTATGAAAGTATGTCTAGGAATAGCTAACTGAAATTTGTTATTGTCCACAAAATTGCTGCGTCTTTATATTTGAGATTCACAAGATGTAGCTGACTTTGGCAGGCTTCCAAATCCAAACTTTGTCCCTCAAAACAGACTCTACTTTTACTTTAGGCTTGCTGGCTGCAACATAAATCACACTATTTCCAAATTCTAATGAAAGGGTACCAATAGGATGCCAATTGTCATGCCATAAGAATATGGTCTTCCCATCCCCTACTTCAAATTTAATGAAGCTCATAGCCAGATCCCTTAATTTTAGGATGGCTCTCCAATCCAGGTGCACACTTGTGGGACTTTAACAGTCCATAGACACCTGCCTTTCAGCAGGTTGGAATGGACCAAGGCTACCCAAAGAGAGCCAGGTTTTGTGTAAACATTCCAGCTTTTGTTCCAATCTTTCTTCTCTCTTGGGAAGGTAAACTTTTTCCCTGGATACTTTGATGCCCCCTTTACTAGTGCTTTGGCATGACCAAAAAGAAATGGTTGAAATACGTCTATAATTAAATTGTAATTATAATAATTTTGGCAAACTTCTCTAAAGTCTTACTAATCTTTTTTGGCAAGATTCCATAGATGTGTACATGACAATTGACATGACACATTGCATTAATAATTAAATTATGTTCTCAACATTATCACTCAAATAGTTATTACTTTCTACCCTTGACCCTTAAGTAAGCCACCCCAAAAACTCAGGAACCTAGTACATAGTGATAGNGAACTGTAGTAAAGAACTTAAGCTGGAATTGCAGAATTTCTTATAATAGTCTGATTTAAAAATGATCAAAAACACCGTGACAATGGAATTTTCTTCTTTTACATCTTTTGGCTTATTTTATCGTCTTATGATAGCATCACTTGTAATGGGAAAGACTAGATACTGAATTCACATAATTCAAAGATCCAAAAATAAAACCAATCACACAATTAACCCAATACATAAGCTCACCATCAAAAACCCATTTTAAAATAAATAAACAACAAATTCAGAGTCATACAGCTTTACTTTTTGATTACAAAACATCTTGATACATTACCAAACAAACAACAAAACAAAAACAAAAAAAAAAAAAAAAGAAAATATTCCAGCACAAAGAGCAAAACCTCAAATTTAAAATTTCTTGGTCATACTCTGAGAAAAAACTGGGAAAAAAGATAGAAATATACGTAAAACTTCAACTATCTAAGGCTGTAATCAAATCAAGTCAGTAGTGAATGTCCAAGCTCGGCTTGACAATTACAATAACATGTTCAAACCCCACTCCAACTCAATGAAGCCTACAAACAATTTTGAAGAGCTTGTCAAAAATTCTAAAAGCTTGAGCACGATTCATTAGTCAAGTCGAGTTTAAGCTCAATATCTAGCTCAAACTCAAGCTCAATATCAAGCTCTTAAGCTTGACCTCCAACACAAGCAGATAATCAAATGTTAATCTCAAAAAAATTTATAATAATCAATGGATAATTAAGAAAACAATCTTTTTTTTTTTTTTTCAATAATTGTTTTTAACATTTTTTTTTTTTTAATATTTACACCTCTTCAACCTTTTTCTCTCCCTTATCATTTCATTTCTCCACTAACTCTTCAATCTTTCTCCCTCCCTACCTTTTCATATTCCCACTAACTTCTACATTAATATTATTCTTCCTTTTTCCTTTCATCTTCCTTTATTTCTGTCTTTTCTTATTCACACCCTCTTACTATAAATTTGTCACTACCTCTTCTATTCTATGCATAGTTTTCCCTCACAAAAAAAATGGTTCTCTCACTCTCTTTCTCTAAATTTTTTGGTGGATTTTTATTTTTATTTTTCTTGCATCTCTACTTTAGGTTGATAATTTTTTATGTTCTTTAAAACTCTATTTTGGGTTAATGCGATTTAGTTTTGTTTTTTTTTTAAAAATTGTTGTTGTTGTTTTTTATTTTTTATTTATTATTATTATTAAATGTTATCCTATTGCGTTCTAAAGAATTAAATATAGCATATAAAAATATAATATTATTTTATTATATAGCATGATTTGGATTATTTGGTACTTATTTTGTTACATAACATGATTTTTTATAGTGCTCAATTAAGATTTTTTTTTTTTTTTTGAGAAGGAAACCACATTCATTTAATCATAATAATAACAAATCCTGATACAAGGCTTCCAAAGCAGGTGGGGGAGAATCCTCCAACCAATACAAGTCAAATTCTAAATTTCTAGCATGCTGCGCAAGAACATGCGCTACCCTATTACCACCCCTCCTAATCTTGCTAGTTTTAACCCACTGTAAACTAGCCATTAAATGGCGGATATCATCAACCACATTTCCTAGGAATGAGTAGTTAGCCACAGATGAAGAAATAGCTTGCATTACATTGGTATTATCTGCCTCAATCATTATGCTAGTGAAACTAGCATCCACAGCAAATTCAAGAGATCTTCTACACGCCAAAAGTTCAGCTTCCTCACTTGTTTCAATCCTCGGCCCAATAGCAGACATACTGGCCATAACTTCACCCCTCTCATTTCGAATTATTGCTCCTATACTAGATTTCTCCATTCCCGAAAAAATTGCTGCATCAAAGTTTAGCTTATATACCATTGATGGAGGTGGCTACCATACTTCACCACTTGGTTGCTCCATTAGACTCGCTGCTAAATGCACTTGAGCTTGCTTAAATTCTTGCAAAAACTCCTCAGCTCTCTTGTTTAGATTGGTTGGGTTTTTCAGCTGTCCTCCATACAATACACAGTTACGTTGGTTCCATATGAGCCAACTTTGCACCCAAAACAGCTCCTGTTCCTCAGTTGAGAGCTGATCCACAAGATATTCCACCAGCTGTAGGACATCTCGAAAAACTGAATTTCCTTTCTACAGTTTCGGCATACTCCCAGCCCACACGTCAACTACAGCAACACAGCCCCATAACACGTGAATAGCTGTCTCCACCTCCCTTGTACAGATAGGACATTTGTCTTCAGTGGTGATTCTTCTCTTCACTAGATTGATCCATGTAGGTAAAATATCATTACATGCCCTCCACCCGAAAATTTTTATTTTATTTGGAATATTAAGCTTCCACAGGACTGGCCAAATAAACCTTCCAACACAGCCCCCTGAAGATTCAGTCCTCTATAATGCCATTCATTTAAAGAAAAGCAAAGGTTAGCCAAACAAAAATAATCGGATAAGTGACAAATTTTAACTTTTGCAATTTTATTTTTATTATTATTATTTTATAACAATGCATGTATAGAAATTTAATTTTTAGATTTTGCTAATAATTGTTTATTTGATAATATGTTTTGGGTGGCCGAAATTATAATTTCTACACAGAAAATAACCTTAATAGATTATCAAAAACAAAATTTTATCGTAATATTAGTTCAATTAATTATTGTTAAGTTTTATTAATTTTTTTTAGTTTACGTTTTTTTGGTGTTTTGGATTGTTCCTATATTACATTTATGATTGTTCCTATAATAAATAAAAATATAATTACAAAATACATTACTCATTATTAGATTAGTTTAAATTGTAAAAAAAAATTTAATAAAACCACCATAAAAATAATTGTCACGTGCAACGCGCGGGTTTACGGCTAGTGATTATAATAGTTATATACCTATTTATTATAATTTATATTTAAGTAAGGTTTTTGAAAGTTGAACAAGTTACTTACTCCAAGTTGGTATCTTATTTGTACTCTTTTATATGCTTATTATTTTTCATATACAAACAGTTTGTTCAGGGGCTTGATTTTAATATCTTACATAAACTACTTATCAATATATATATATATATATCTTACATAAACTACATTATTATTTATCTATTTTTGTTACAATAAAAATAAATATGATTAGAACTAAATTGACATATATATAAACATATCATGAATATTGCAAAATGAAGCTGCAGTAGCATAATCCTAAAGTCACAGATAAGCTCTACCGTTGAAAGTATCAAAGAGACTGTGTTCAGAAAATTTCCAAACCAGCGGGTTAGTAACTGATTCTAAGACAACTCTTAAGTGAGAATAAAATTGAAAAGTTCAAGAACATAATAATCCCTAGAAAGCTCTGAAACTTTGGCTCACCTCAAAAGGGCTGTAAGGGGCATTACCTTCATGCAAAAGGTCAAATTATCACTGATGCATGTTAGAAAACGCCAAATGATGATATAAAGGTAACTATTTTCACATTCTGACAAATGTAAAATTTGTAGATTTTACATTGAACGGATACTTGATACTAATCTACCACAATATGAGACACAAAAGACATTGATGACACGTAATTGGAGATATGAAAGAAAATTTACCAAAGTGGAATGAGATATATTAGAAGCAGACTGCGTTCGGCTAGAATGCAAGATACGTCTTCTTTTATTAATAGTAAAAAATTGGCCACCAAGCCCTAGCGGTCCAGCTTCCACAATCTTAAGTGACCTTCTATCTAAGAAAAATCTAACTAATATTTCCTACTCATCCTACGTTTTAGGGGGAGGGGGGGGGGGGGGGGGGGGAGGGGTGTGTGGAACCCTTCTATTTTGCACCTTTAGCAACTAAAGAACACAAACTAAATCATTGTACTTAACTGTGGAACAACAACCTGCTAAAATAGCAGTCTGCTAGAGCAGAATTAACGTTAACAATGGGAAAAAGAAACATAATTGACATTATGATAAATCTCAATTAAATTAGTTATCCTGTAGATTTGCATCTGGAAATAGATGATCCAAAATAGTAGACTTATATTCCAACTACAACAAATAGACCAAAAAAAAAATTACATTTCCTACCATTGCTTGTGATATGAAACAAAAGGATGGTTATTATAAAATTCATATAAATTTGAATTAAAAGCATTCCAATTTTTTTTTAAAAAGGGGGAAGCAAAGGTCATATAGCAGCAAGAGTCATTTATAAATAGGAACAATTTTTGTCCTGTGCCCTTATACAAGACTAATGCCATCTAGTTTTGGATTAAACCGTAAAGGTGTATTTGAAAGATAATGTTACAATAAAAACTCAAATTAAGAAGAATACCCCTTTTCTTGCTGAGAACTAATCATCTTAGAACAGAGTGAATTAGATAGAACTACAGTGTTTCACTGCTCTTGTAGCAAAAGAGTTGTTGATGGAAGTTCTCAAGTCCCTAAAGTTAAAAGCACCTAGCCAAGGGTCATCATATCTAATGGAAAGAAGAAAAACACTGCCAATGAGTTCTAAGCCAATGGTGCATCGTATTGCCTTCCAATAGTCAAACGCTCTAAAAATTCTCAACGTTTGCATATTCCATATTCAACCAAAAAAAATCCATGTAGTTGTGTGGAAAGCACAGCAAGCAATAAAAATCAATTCCTAAGGTGTTGACTTGTGAGACCTGTAAATCACACAACTCAACTAAACAAAATCTCATCCTACCTAAATTAGTCCAATTATTTTCCTCCCAAGTTTTTATGTATGAATTTTCCTATGTTTGAACTGCCTAGTGCCAATGTACCTAACGTAACACTCATATCTCTGTGTTTCCAAAAGATCACTCACAACATATCAATAGGAGAAACCCCTTGCAGTTTTTTGAGATAGTTATTGATTTAATAAAAAAATCTCTCAGACCCAAAAATAAAAACCAATCACACAGTTAAGTCAATACATAAGCTCAACATCAATAACCCATTTCAAAATAATTACAAAACACCCTCATACATTACTTACCAGACATATAACAAAACATAAACAATGAATAAAGATGAAAATCTTCAAGCACAAAGAACAAAATTTTCAAGTTCAAAACGTTTTGATAATGCTGCGTTTGAAGACTATACATAGAACTACGAAATGAATGGAACTTAAAACTCGGCTCAAGGTTCGATCAAGACCTCATATTGGGAGATTTATTTCTTCTTCGCTAACCAAACAGAGATTTATACCTTAAGGCTTAAACGGCGGTGATGACTGATTTTCATTTTTTTAAAATTTTTTTTTATTTACTTAATTGGGCTGAATTTAAAGTTGGGTTGGGCTATGAAGTGAGAGTATAATGTCCCAGGTTGAGCCCAATTATGTCCATACCTTAAATGGATAGTGTTGGCCCACTCTATGCTTTAATTTTTTTTCTTTTCTTTTAAGAGAACTCTTTCTTTAATATTCTTCTATGATTGAAAGATTTATTTTGAGAAGAATATGATTGAAAGATTAAAGGCCTCATACCCTTTTTTCTTTAAGGATAATTGAAATTTCAAAGAGCAGTAGGTCCATTTTTTGTCTCTCACATATTTTAGCTTAGTGTTTACAGATTGCTATTGACCGATCAATTGACTGAGGAAATACTTTAGATCATTTCTTTTTCCACAAAGCAATGTCACAATCTGGCTCTCATCTTTTTTTTTTTCCCTGCATCATCTTTGGTCATAGATGTGATAACTTGTGAAGCAAACATTTTTATGGGGCTCTCCATTCCTAAGCACCTAGCATAGTTAGAAACTCCATTAAGTGTATTTTGTAATGTAACATATGCCCTTCTCCAAGATTATATCTTAGACATTTATGTCAGGTTGAAGTTGCTACTTTGTCTACTTGAGAAGAAAAAAAGATTCAATATAAAGATAAGGTATTTGTTTGTTTTTGATGCCTTTCATTGGGTCTACACAAAAAAGAGTTTATTATTCTGTTTTATTTATTCTTAGCAGGAGAAAGAGACTATTTTGTATTGCAAAATTTATTCTACTTGTATGATTTAGAAATTATCAGAAACACCATGATGATGATTTTGTTTTCCTTGCATCTTTTGCCTTATTGTATCATTTATTGTTACATTCAAAATTCTTCCTTAATCAATTTAGAAACTAAATTGAAATAATTCTAAGCATATAGCTTGGCCATTTGGCTTAATGAATTTATCTGACATATACTTTCATGTATTTGTGGTTGCTTTTTATAGAAGAATATTGCTGTCATGAACCAAGGATTCTTTTATTCTATTGCACATGGTGGGCTGGTAAGGATCGATGGGGGAGTGACTCCAACTTCCTGGTTTTTTTTTTTTGGTACACAATTAATTTGTGAAGTTATAAAGGAGCGAAAGTACCTTGTCCTTCAGTAGTATTTTTGCTACATTTGGCATTGAGTTGATTCATTTATAGTTTAGTGTGGCCACTTATTTAAGAAGGGAGGAGAAATGGCAGAGACAGCAGTTAGCCTAGTTATTGAAAATTTGGTCCCATTGTTATTCCAAGAAGTGAGATTCCTCAAGGGTGTCCACAACAAAGTTGCAAGCATCAAAGATGAATTAGAGATTATTCAATCTTTCCTTAAGGATGCAGATGTGAGGGTCGAGCAAGAGAATATGAGCAATGTTGAGAAAACATGGGTGAAACAGATAAGGGAAGAAGCTTACCACATTGAAGACATCATTGATGAATACATACTTCATTTAGCAAAAGGTCCTCTTGGGCCAAGGCAACACTTCCATTTCCTACGAAAGTTTTTTCAATTTACCAAAAAGTTGAAAGCTAAACATGTCATAGCCTCCAAGATTCAAGACATCAGCGTCAATCTCAAGGAAAAGAGAGAGTTGGCTGTAAAATATCGTTTCAACACTATTGAGCAAGGGGGATTGAGCAACAATGCTAGAAGTTTTACATGGTATGACCCTCGAGTAGCATCTCTTTTCATTGAGGAAGCTGAGGTTGTGGGCATTGAGTCACATAGAGACAAATTGATAAACTGGCTGGTAGAAGAACCATCTAATCGCACTATGATTTCAGTGGTTGGCATTGGTGGTGTTGGCAAGACCACTCTTGTGAAGAAAGTGTATGACAACAAGAAAGTGGTAGCACACTTTAATTGTCATGCTTGGATCACTGTGTCTCAATCATACAAGAAGGAAGACCTATTCAGGGACATGATAAAGCAGTTCTATAAGGCAAGAAAGGAGTTTGCTCCTAAAGAAATTGACAAAATGGAAGAGATAAATCTTATTACAGTATTAAGGCAATATTTGCATGAGCAAAGATATGTAATTGTTGCTGATGATTTATGGGATTCAGATTTTCTAGAATGTTTAAAATTTATCTTACCTAATAATGACAAAGGTAGTGGAATTGTAATCACAACTCGAAATGAGGATGTTGCTCCCTCTCACAATGAATCTTCATCTTGTTATGTGCACAAGCAACTACCTCTACCATCAGATAAAGCTTTGGAATTGTTCTACAAGAAGGTGTTTCAACATGAAGAGGACAATTGTCCACATGAACTAGTTGAGATTTCGTGTAAAATAGTTGAGAAATGTGAAGGTTTGCCACTTGCAATTGTGGTTATAGGTGGCCTTTTGTCAAGCAAGGACAAGGTTGTCTCTGAGTGGTGTAAATTGCATGATAGTCTTAGTTTGGAATTAGACACTAATTCACGTCTAAGAAGTATCCCTAAAATTCTATCTCTTAGTTATCATGCTTTACCTTACTACCTTAAAGCTTGTTTCCTATATTTAGGCATGTTTCCAGATAATTACCCCATAAATTGTGCAAGAGTAATTCGGCTTTGGATCTCTGAGGGTTTTGTAAAAGAAAAACAAGGAATAACATTAGAAGAACTTGGACAAGGCTACTTGAACCAACTCATTCATAGAAGCTTAGTACAAGTGGCAAAGTTTGATCAAGTTGGCAAAAAAAGATTTTGTCGAGTTCATGATATGTTACGTGAGGTCATTCTTTCAAGATCAGAGGAGTTGAATTTTTGCTTAGTCTCAATTCAAAAATACACAAGTTTTGACAAAATTGCTCGACGTCTCTCAATTATGAACAATGTAAATACTCCATTGCAGAGTATTTCTAATTCTCAAACTCGTTCTGTTCTTATTTTTGGGGTAGATGAAGTACCCAATTCTTTTTTTATTGCTTGTTTTGTGAATTTCAAGCTCATGAGAACAATGGATTTTGAAGGTGCTTCAATTGATTACATTCCTAAAGAAGTTGGAAACCTATTACATCTACGATATTTAAGCCTTAGAAATACAAAAGTGAAAATGCTTCCTAAGTCAATAGGTAAATTGCACTACCTAGAGACTTTGGATTTGAAATGTTCCCTTGTGCCTGAACTACCAGCAGAGATCAGTAAGCTCCGTAAGCTACGATATCTTGCGGCGTACATTGTAGACAATAATGTAGAATACAATATTGACTTTAGACAAGCAGTAAAGATACCCAGTGGCATTGGGCGTTTAAAATCCTTACAAAAGCTTTTTACGATTGAAGCCAACAACAATTCCCTTATAACAGAATTGGGGAATTTTGGACAATTGAGGAAGTTGGCGATCGCTAAATTGAAGAGAGAAAATGGGATAGTTTTGTGCACCGTGCTAGAGACAATGAGCCAACTTCAGTCATTGAGAATCAGGGCAATAAGTGAGGAAGAAGTTCTTGAATTACAATCAATGTCTTCTCCTCCACCCCTACTACAAACCCTTGGCCTATCTGGGCGGCTAGAAAAGTTTCCAAAATGGATTCTGAAACTCCACAGCATAGTTAGAATTGTTTTGAACTGGTCAAAATTAATGGAAGATTCATTAAAGGTCCTTCAAGCTCTACCTAATTTGATGCGACTTCAGCTTCATGATGGATACAGAGGTGAGCAATTACATATTGAGGGAGGAGGCTTCCAGAAACTCAAGTATCTAGGGCTTCGCAATTTGAGAGGATTGAATAGGTTGATAATAGATGAAGGTGCCCTGCCTCTTCTTCAAAATCTTGATATCGGAGAATGCCCACAGCTGAAGGAGGTGCCCTCTAGCATCCAACATCTGAAAAGCCTCAAAAATTTGCAATTGTGGGAAATGCCGACAGAATTCGTTCTTAGTCTGCAACCAGATGAAGGCCTTGATTTTGGAAAAGTCAAGCATATTCCCTCTGTCACTTTCCGGTATAGGACTCATGGAGAATGCTTCAATAGCTACAAGCTTGGCGATTCAGAATTGTTGAAGCGTCTGGAAAGGTGATTCGTGGAGGACCAAAGTGCCCACACCACTTTCAGAAAATTGAAGGTACGTCCCCAACCAATTTTTCGTTAGACTATTACATATATGGTAAATTACCAAAGTCTCTCACACAAACAATTACAGCCACCATTTTGTGTTACAAAACAGCTTCAACCCAATATCTTTTAGCTTGTGATTGAGATAAGATAACCATAAAATATTACGTTACAAAGAAAGATCAAAAGCATCGTTTCTATTTGTTATCACAATGAAAATTTTAGATAAAAGAAAATAGCCCAAATAGTTACTGTAATCTTTCAATCTTCCCTGTTTTTTCCTCTTTCTTATACTACTACTATTTCTAACTAAACTGTTTCTATTGTACCAATTAGCTTGAAACTAATAAATAATTTTACAAATATCATTGTGAGTAGAATGAAGTAATAATTGGACAACAAACATTACTCAAATTTCTAAATTTGAAGAAAATTCTTTTACTAATGTTATAATTCATATTACCAAGTTTTTATTGTGATAGGAAAGACATTTGAGCGAATTACTGTTGGCAAGCCCGTATTTCCCCATTTCGCATATTATATAGCATTTTCTTTTTTACATTTTTATATTACATTTTATTTATTATTTATATTGCTATTATTCTTACTGTCAGGCTTCAAATGCCAATGTTTCAAGGATTTTCAAGTGCTCAACCAACCAGAACATCAATAGTTGTTCTCCGCTGCATTGATGCCTTTGTTACTGTATTGTTGTCTTTTCCGTATAGAGCATATGAATCTCTTAAACTCATGCTACGCAAAGAATAATTTTTATTTGAAATGTATTTGTTGTCACTAGAGTTGTTTAAGTATGCCAAGTGTTTCGTTGGTATGCTTGCATGTAATGGCTTTGATGTGGCTAAATATATATATATATATATATGTATGTATGTATGTATGTGATTTCTTTATTCTTGCAAAGAGAATAAAGAAAACACATACAAGAGAATGAACTTTTTATTCTCTCCATTAAAACTCCCAAACAAGAGGGAGGAAAAAATATTCTAAAAATATTCTTTTCATTCTATTTCATTTCTTTCTCCCAAACGGAGCCTAAGAAAAAGAGAAAACATTCCATTCGGATCTGGCATAAGCACACCATTTTACTCCCTCCAATCATAACATAACACATCAGCGTTTCACAAACAATCAAAAGCACCAGCCACACACTATCACTCCTTAAAACCCAATTTCATAAAATAAAAATAAAAAACCACCCAAGCACGGCAGAACCACCCACATGTTGGGAAAGCTTCCAGAGCGTTGCTTGACAATACAAAGCCGCCGGATCCGCCGTTTTTGTGGTCAAATTAAGTGATACCCAAAACCTATCAAACTTAGTTACAAATGATGATTTGGCGTGGAGTCTCAATGGTGCTAGTCTACTATAGCATTTTTCAGATCTGTATGCTTTTTTTGGTAAATGAAAATGAAGAAGAAGAGGTTGAAGTCGGGGCAAACTATAAGTCTTTAATGATATTGGAAGAAGTTGGACTCTTTTTTTGGTTGTGTAAAGGAGTTTGTTTGCGTATTTGGTTGATCTGAAGGCAAAGTCTAAACTAATAAACAAAGAGAGCAAATGCCAAAGAAGAGAGTAATAGTGGGGGTGGGGTGGTCTTCCTCTTACTTTGGATCGGAGATTAGATTTTTTTTTTTTTTTTTTTTTTTAACACACTTTTACTTGTTTTGGTTTTGAGCCACTGAGCTTTTGAAGTTTTTCACTTGGGCAAGATCATCACCTGAAACTGGGCTTGATGGCTTTTGGGTTTTGCTGAATTCTACCACAAAAACGGTGGCTCTGGCGGCTTTTGTGGGTTTTAAGGATTGATTGTCTGTGTTAAGTGTGTTCGATTGTTTTTTGTGAAATACCTATGTAGCATGATGCTATTAGATGGTGTAAAATGATGGTTTTACACCAAGTCCGGACATAATTTGCACTCCAAGAAAAATATAAGACATTACAAATCAAATTGACAAATATGGAATCCTATGTCAAATATATGGCATGTCATGGAATGGAATTTTTTGTAATAGCACATATAATATCATATGGTAATGGTAAGTAACAAGAAATGCTTAGACAATTTTTGTATAGTCTCAAGGGAAAAGATAAGTAATTTGAAATCAAAGATTTTTGGCTCTAGCAATATGCCCCCTGAAACTCAAAAGCTCTTTGTGAGATGTTGGAAATGAGAGAAACTTGGAACTTGATAAGTATTTAGGGTTTCTCATACTCGAGACTAGGAAAAGTGGATCACAATTTGACTCTATATCGTTGAAACAATTAAAATAAAATTTATTAGGTGGAAAGCTTAGCAACTATTCTTACTTGGGGAGCTTTTGCATTACCTAGTAGAACATGTAACGAGTTGGATGAGATTAATAGACAGTTTATGTAGAGCCCTAGTTTTGAAAAATAAAATAATAGTAATAACGATACTCTCTGTCCTTCTTTTTTTTTTTGGATGAGAGAATTAATTTTCATTTTTTGAATTTGACAATATATTGAGTGCCATGTAAAATTTATAATGATATGACACTTGATATATTTTTATATTTAAAATATTTAATTTGAACAATATTAAATAAATCCATTTTACACCAATGGAAAGTTATGAGACCAAAGAAAAGAAGCGAGGCATTGGTCTTTATTTAGCTACACCCAAAAACCTTGCTTCCATGGCTGAGTAGTGTGCATGTGGACTATTTGTTTAAACTTAATGGGTTGCACTTCTTGATGGGCCTTAAATGATAACGGCCCTTTTTAATAAGGGGTATTAAATGGGCAGTAAGGAATGGCTCATTAGTGAACTTTTGGGCTAACATTTTGGGCCTTGGATCAACAATTCCAATCCAGGAAAAAACTATCCATAGTCTTAGACCACTATGAGACTCGGTATCATTATTTATTAGTTGGCAAAGGAATTTATAAAGGCTCACATTAGTTGTTGCCATTTGGCGAAAAGATCAGTTGATTTTAATTGGACCCTATCATGTTCTATATTTAATTGCACCCTTAATGTTTAAACTACTGTAATCATGATAAGATTATTAATTTTCGATGCTTTTAAATGTATATTGATTTCTAAAATATTGTAGTGAACTTTTTGTTTTTCTCATTTCTCATTTTCCCTTTCTTTGTAGTTTAGAGTTTGGGCCAAAAAGTTTAGCACCACACACTTGTATACATACTTTGACATAATTTAGACACGTAACAAGCACGAATTGAATTACTTTTCATTAAATTTTAATGATAGGCATGCATGTAAGTGATACAATCTAATCACACATTGACACAAGTTGTGCCAAAGTACGTGGACAAGCGTGCATCGATAAAAGAATTGAAAAAAATATCTAAAATAGGGTTAATGCTTGTGTAACTTGAATGAAGGAAACTTGTTAGCCAATTTATCAAGATAATGACGACCCCACAAACCCAAAGACTTTGAAAATTCCTGTTCATACTTTTCCCGCTCAATGCTCTGTTAAGCACATCATGACCACAATCTCCATTGCTCACCTACCTATCCCAATAGGAAAGAGCTGACTTTGTCTGATGTAGCTGTATTCTCCAACCCAGTCAAGGCTCCTAAACTGGACAAGTGCATTGGTCAAGACTTTTTCCTTGTTCATGTTTGGCAAACTACAGAATAATAGAACTGGTTCAATTCTAACATAAGCCATACCAATTGAACTGAATTTATTTTATCTATTTTTTCAAGAATTAAGTCAGAACCTTTTTTTTTTTTTTTTTTTTGGAAAACAAGTCAGAACCCATTTTAATTAGCATGCAGTTCATGAAAAAGCCAAAGTTAAAACTAGGTTTGGTGTGACTATATATGCCAAACCACTAAAATATGAAATTATGATTTTGGAGGGATTGTATTGGGAAAAAAAAAAGTTAAAATTAAAACTATTTTGATATGTGAATATATCTATTCTTATTTTGAACGATTTTTTTTTGAAATAAATAGTCACCAAACTAAAAACAATTAAAATTGATTATATTGTTCTTAGCTGACCTTCTTCGTGATTTGCCAAGCACCCTCTTGGCCTCTGTTTGATTGAGATGATGACAGTGGTGGCTTCTATAAAAATTTTTTTAGGGTAATCACTAAGAAATTTAAATTATACAAAATCTAATAAAGTGATAACTTGAATATTTGCTAAAACTGTGAGTAGCTAAAAAAAGAAAAATTGTTATGACTACAAAGCCAAAAAGATTATAATTGTCATCACTATAAAGAAAAATTCACAACCACAATATTTTGCTTTGCACCATTTTTTAAGTAAAAATGAAATTAGGGATTATTATTATTGAATAGGTTGAACAAGCTACAAATTTGAATGATTAGCGATTTTTATCTTTTTGTTTTATAATAGGTTTTTTGTTGAATAATTTGTTCACTTGTTGTTTGGTCTTGTCTTGTTTTTGTTTGGTTTAGGTTTGTTGTTATTTGGGTTAATATTTATTGTCGTTATTTAAGCTTTTTTTTTTTTTAATATAAAAGGGATTAAGGATTATGTTTAGGGCATAGAATTAATTTTGGAGTAATGCTACCAGCTATAACATTTTAACAATAAATCTTATGTCAAAAGCTGTTATTGGTGGGTAAAAAAATAATGTCAGTATTGAGCCCAAATTAGAATTAGTAATAGCTTACCACATTGGATTTGTTGTGAAATTATTGTGAAAATGTTGTGAATATAGCATTATTCTTATTTTTTTTTAATCCAAATTTTTGTAATTCTCAAGTCAGGGTGTTTAACATTTTTATTAGGGTGGTCATAACAGATTAGTTTAGCATATAATATTTTTTTGGCAAGTGTATATATACATTTTTTTTTGCAAGTCAAGATGGTCCTGTGACCACCTTGGCTTACATGTGGAGTCGCCAGTGGATGATGAAAAATGAAAAAATTGAAGATGTTGAGAGGATAGAAAATATTTTAATTTTTTAACGTACGTGTTTAGCTAGATTTGGAATGAAGGAAAATAAATATATAATTCTTTTATTTGGTTGAAAATAAAAATTAGAAGATTGGAAAAATAATTTGTATAAATTTATTATTATGCTCCTATTACATAGCATATATAGGAAGTAAATTTTTTATGACAAAGTATTTATGAAGTAATTTTTTTTTTTTTTTTGGTTATCTGGATAATATATTAGCAATGAAGAAATTACAAAGTTATGTTACTGATACCACAACGCCTTAAATATATAGTTACCATGGCATCTAACCTAATAAAATCCAAAATAAAGGCAGAAGGGTGAACAAAAGTCTTCTAGAAGCTCAGCTCCATTTGTCGTTAGAGCATCTAGCTTCTCTAAAGCAGTGTATTGCCTAGCCGAACTTGTTACATTTTTTTTTGCAAGTCAAGATGGTCCTGTGACCACCTTGGCTTACATGTGGAGTCGCCAGTGGATGATGAAAAATGAAAAAATTGAAGATGTTGAGAGGATAGAAAATATTTTAATTTTTTAACGTACGTGTTTAGCTAGATTTGGAATGAAGGAAAATAAATATATAATTCTTTTATTTGGTTGAAAATAAAAATTAGAAGATTGGAAAAATAATTTGTATAAATTTATTATTATGCTCCTATTACATAGCATATATAGGAAGTAAATTTTTTATGACAAAGTATTTATGAAGTAATTTTTTTTTTTTTTTTGGTTATCTGGATAATATATTAGCAATGAAGAAATTACAAAGTTATGTTACTGATACCACAACGCCTTAAATATATAGTTACCATGGCATCTAACCTAATAAAATCCAAAATAAAGGCAGAAGGGTGAACAAAAGTCTTCTAGAAGCTCAGCTCCATTTGTCGTTAGAGCATCTAGCTTCTCTAAAGCAGTGTATTGCCTAGCCGAACTTGTTACCAAGTAAGGTATTAAAGTGGTAGGATCTATGTGTGAATTGCTTTAAAAAATAAAAAAATTAAAAAAATAAAAATTAAAAAACGAAGAAGAAGAAGAAGATAAAAGTAAAGGTCATATTAACTGTCTGCATGAATTCATAAAATGATCACCATGCTGGTTTGATTTTTTTTTTTCCCCTTTACACATATAAAATATAACATTGTCATTGAGCAAACTTAAAATAATAAAAAATAAATTGTATCCTACACCTTTCTTCACAGTAAATTCATCATTTAAAAAACATGAATGACCCAATTAATTTTTTGAAACTATATATGACCAAATTTAGTTAGTCAAAAACGTGTAAAATTTTATTCTGGATTATTTATTAACAACAAAATACTTTATCAATTGAGTCAATTGACAGTAGTTCTTCTAAGACAATCTCAACTCTCCTGCCTCCCTATCCCTACGAATCTTCATAACCATAATTTTCTTAGCAGTATCCAAGTCGTTCATATCAAACTCTTTGGGTAACAAAAATGTTAGCCTATCAACCTTACACATGCTCTTAGCAGGAATTAACATATCATTCACATATAGCTGAAAATATAAGAACTATCATCAATCATTTTAACATACATGCAACAATCATACTCAGAATAATGGTTATAAACAATCTGAATCATAAGGAATCAACCTCTTGTACCATTGTCTAGTTTCAACTTAATGGCCTGTTTGGATGTTTAAAAAAAGAGGGGGAGTAGAGTAGAGAGAGGGAGAGTAATCTAATTATCTTGTTTGGAAGTTTTTTAAGGAAGGAGGGGGAGGGGTTTGGAGGGGTTTCAACTCCCTCTAGCCCCCCATTTTTAATTCCCCCAAATTGGAGAGATTTGGAGGGAGAGTAGAGTACATAAACTATTAACCAAGTAAATTACCTAATTTACCCTTATTATATTAACAAAATTACACAAGGGGAAGGGCTAATTACTCCCTTCCCCCTTACTAATTTTAAAAACATCCAAACAAGGTGGAGGGGAATCATTTTCCTCTACTCTCCTCCCCACTACTCCCCTCTACTCTCCTCCCTCTCTAAACTTCCAAACAAGCCATAAAATTCTACTTATTTGTAAGGCACTAGGAAATGTATCGGCTCTCCAATTTCAACCTTATACCCCGCAATCAATTTCTCTTCCATTACATAATACATAACCTTGTCTTTTAGACATAACAAGACTGTAGTCATTGCCTTGGTATTGAAATCTACCCATTTGCCGTCTATCATCTTCTCCATTTTATTTTTCTTTTTTCCTATAGAAAGTATTCACCAAACCTTATTGTACCAACAAATCTTTAAAAGAGAGAGGAAGAATCAACACAAGGAATTTACATGATTTGACAGTGTGCTTACGTTGACAAACAACAATAGGGATAAAGTTTTACTATAAAATAGGGAGATTAAAACAATAGCACGAGAACACTCTCAAAACACGCAAGCCCCAAATACACGGACGAAATGGGTAAATAGCAATAAAATTCAAACTATGTAGTTAGTTGTCACTAGTTTCAAACTATATTTTTTACTAACATCTCGAGTCTAAGAAACTCGATTTAGGGCCTAAAAATCGAGTGTTTGAGGGTCGATTTTTATATTTTAATCGGGTCTGAGTTGACATTTTTTCTACGTGGCATCCACATGAAAATCGAGTCTCTTATACTCGATTTATAAGCCCATATATAAGAGAAAAGAACAACAGCACAGCAAAAAAGAAATCAGAGCAGAAGAAAAAAAAAAAAAAAAAAAACCCGAAGAAGAAGGAAAGAACCCAGGCCGGCGCACCCAGGCCAGGCGAGCCCAAGCCGCGCGACCCTGGGCTCGCGCGGCCTGGGTTCACGCGGCCTGGGTTCGCGCGACCCTGAGCTCGCGCGGCCTGGGTTCGCGCGAGCTCAGGCCGCGCGGACCTGGGTCGCGCGAACCCAGGCCGCGCGGCCTGAGCTCGCACGAGCTCTTTCTCTCTCTCTCATCTGATCTGATCCGGTCAGGCCTCGCGAGCCCAGGCCGCTGTTTCTGGAATTTTTTTTTTCTTCACTGATGTACATATTTGAGCTTGATCTTTTTCTGGATTCTTTCCCTCTCTGATTGTATTTTTTTTTTTTTTTTTGGGTATTTTGGCTTGTACACGAGAGACTTGGAGACTGGAAATTTTTTCAAATTTTTTTGAATTGTAAATCGAGTTTTTGAGACTCGAGTTTTAGGTGTTCTCCACGTGAGCAAAAAATGCCACATCAGACCATACAAATCGAGTTTTTGAAACTCGATTTATATGCCAAAATCGAGCCTTTTAGACTCGAAATGCTAGTAAGAAATATAGTTTAGAAACCGGAACAACTAACTAAATAGTTAGAAAAAAAAAAATTAGTTAACTATTTTCCCCCAAATACACCCTAGCTTTCTCTCACTCAAAACCTCTCTTTATCTTTTAGTACATACGGCTGCTAGGTTAAGAGGAATTCTAGTGAAATTTCCATTCAGGTGTGCCCACACACCTTGTGTGTTTGTGTCGGTTTTTTTTTTTTTTTGGTAATACAAAGTATATACACTTAGATAGCATGACCTACTTTAGTTAAAGAGGCAATTCAAGCCACGCACAAACGTGCCATGTAACAAATATTACAAATCTCTCCTTTCTCCTTTTTTTTTTTTTTTTTGATGAGATGCACAAATATTACAAACCTAAAAGGGTATTTAAAGTAATGTCATTCAATATTTTAAATGAGGTGGCACTTTATAAACTATCAAATCCAAAGAATAAAATCGTAGATCTAAAACCCAAAAAAAAAAAAGAAAAAAAAAAGAAAAAGAAAAAAAAGATGCCAATAGACCAAGGCCAAGACTGAGACCATTTCTTCTTCTTCTGAAAAAAAGAAAAAAAGAAAAAGAAAAAAAAAGTGGGGGACCGAGACCCTTTCTTTCTTTCTTTCTTCTTGACCCTATTGGACGACTAAATATATTAGTGCAATTGATAGATAAATTAAAGAAAGAAAAGAAAAACTACAAGTACGGGACCCATTCCACCTCATGTTGTTGACATATGACTCATGATATTCAATTAAATAGTTATAATAATACGTACGGTAATTAATCAAGATATTTAACTTTGAAAAGTTCCGGTCTAAATCCCGTCAACTAAGTTACGTGGAATTAAGTCAAGTTTATTAGTTAAACGAATAAGAATATGATTTCAATTCAAGGTTAATTGTGCCGTGCGTTCCAGTTTATTCGATTGGTTGGTCTCTTCTATTATAGATTTCACCAACACAATCCTACTGCTTGCAACTTTAGGGACCACCTCAAAAATTTCATAGAAACTTGATTGTTTTGATATTATGGCTTCAACTTGATTGCCAATCTTCAGCAATACTGATCTTCATATTTACTTTTGGTATCTCTAGTATACAGTTCGAATTCCAAGTCATGAGTTGGCTTAATGGGCAGATTAAAATTCATAATTCGCAAAACTCAATTAATCAAGACTTTATTCAGAGTGAGACACAAATCGATCGATTGAAGGTGTGTCAAGTATGTTTCGAGAATCGAGAAGACAGTAATTTCTCATTTCTTGAGTTGATTTTGAGACTTTGTCTTTGTCTTGAAAATACAAATATTTAATACACAAGACTTACAATTTGTTCATGAGTTGCAATTTGCAAACACTAAACAAGTATAGGGCCTATAGGCATAACAATTTCCCTCTTCAACACTCCATGTAAAACCAAGGTTTTCAGACCCGGACCATTCATTGAACCATAAAATGGAGAGGTTCAAGGTTTTTGAGATCGAACTGAAGTCGAACCGTGATGACGTCATAATTAATTAAAGCCTAAATATAGATATTAAATTTATAAGACTAGCAAAATTGACTAATATATCTATATATGTGAGGGAAATTTAATGATTTTCAAGCATATATTTAATAATTAAATAAGAAAGTTAATAAAATAAAATAATAACCATGAAAACATTAAAATTTATGATTAATTTTTGAAGTAAAGTTGAATATCTTTGAAGGATTTTAATTATAATTATTTTTTTTTTAATTCCTTGTAAGAGATGGATAATTTAATTAAGTAGAATAAAATTGTATTAAGTTGTTTTTATATAAAAAAAAATTGCTAAGGGGTTGGACTGCACGGTTCTTGCCACCAGTTCCTACAGTCCAACTCTGGTTTTAGGGGTTCATGGAATTGCCACATATGCCCAGTTCTTTATGCTTAAAAAACCGATTTTCATCCCGGTTCTCGGTTTTCACAGTTCGACCTTTCGGTCTGGTCTGGTTCTGAGAACTATGTGTAAAACCCCAATTACAAAATTAAAACCCATATAAAAATGATAATCTAAAGACTACAAATGAAATGAAATAAACTAAACTAAGTGTAAACAACCACAACTAGTCTCCACAATGTGAAATCATTCCAACTAACATTGGCACAATTTTTGAATATTCTACTATGATTGAAAGATGAATGATTTCACACACTTTTTTGGAAGGCCAAGGAGAAAACAAAATGAATGGTTACTTTTTTTTTTTAGAATACAAAGTATTTTTAACACACATACATGGGGAGAGGAGAGAAGATTTTTTTTAAAGAAACTTACAGTGATATATATCCAAAAGGGCCTAAATAAATGATTACTTTAGTGAATCACTTTTAGAGTATTCTTGTCCACTTACGCAACAATATATATATATATATAACCACTTTTAGAACACACCTTAAATCTGATTCTTTATTTTGGGATACATCACATTAAAATAATCTTACTTTAATGCTACATGAAAGAGAATAAAAATTAATAAAAAACTTTACACAATTCCACAATGGTTAATTGGTTATTTAAATATACATAATCATTGTAGCAAGTTGTAAAAATTTATGCAAAATGCCTCACTGGATATGGGGTATTGATACATTTTGCATTTTTATGGGTTTTACATTAAACCAATGAGAACGCTTAGAAGTAGAAACAAAAATTGATTATTGATACCACTTGTTGGGATAAATACTGTCTATGTGTGAATTAAATTTAATATAACTCTAAGCTACTGAGAAAATAAAATTTACACAAGCGCCAAGAAAATAATCACACAAGAACATACAAAATTAGTTGGAAAAGAAAACCCTTCAATGGAGGGAAAAATTAGTGGGATTTTTATTTTATATTTTATTTTTATCATTCCTAGGTGGGATCCATTAGTTTCACATAAGAGTTGTAGTAGGTGTGTAAGTCTATTAGTATTAGGGGTAAGAAAAGCTACTGTGATAATTGAAAAAAAGTCAGACAAGCCAGTACACAATAAATAGAAAAGTTCTTTGTCCTTTGTGTCGGGGGGATGCCCCCCCCCCTCAACCCATTCTCCCTCTGCCCCCTAATCCTACACCTTTCTTCACGGTGAATTCATCTTTAACCAATTTATTTTTTGAAACTATAAATGACCAAATTTAGTTAGTAAAAAACATGTAAAATTTTATTCTGGATTATTTATTGACAATAAAATATTTTATCAATTGAGTCAATTGATAGTACTATAGTAGTTCTTCTAAGACATCCACAACTTTCTTGCCTTCCTATTCCTATGAACACTCTCAAAACACGCAAACCCCAAACACACCCTAAATTTCTCTCACTCAAAACTTGTCCTTATCTTTTAGTACATATGGCTGCTAGGTTAAGAGGAATTTTAATGAAATTGCCATGCAAGTGCTAGGAGCAAATCCTTCTCTTTATCTTTTAGTACATATAAGTGTTTTTTGACCATTAGATCTAACTATAATCTATGGTTCACAAAAGGTGTAACTCTTATAAAGTTATACCAGGTGTAACTTGAACCCATCTATATATATATATAACCACTTTTACAACGCACCTTACATTTCATTTTTATTATTATTTTGGAATACATCATATTAAATAATCTTACTTTAATGCTACATGAAAGAGAATAAAAAATAATAAAAAACTTTACACAATACTACAATGGTTAATTGGTTATGTAAATATACATAATCATTGTAGCAAGTTGTAAAAATTTATGCAAAATGCCTCATCGAATATGGCATATTGATACATTTTGCATTTTTATGGGTTTTACATTAAACCAATAAGAATGCTTGGAAGTAGAAACAAAAATTGATTATTGATACCACGTGTTGGAATAAATACAATCTATGTGTGAATTAAATTTAATATAATTCCAAGCTACTGAGATAATAAAATTTACACAAACACCAAGAACATAATCACACAAGAACAAAATTAGTTGGAAAAGAAAACCATTCAGCAAAGGGAAAAATCATGAGGCAAATATGATCAATTTTCTATAATAAAATTGAGATTACAATACTCAAGTTAATTCCAAAACTGAAGTTTACAATAATTTGGGAAAACGCACAATAAAACCTTTCTAGAACAAATTTAATTTCACCACCCAAAAAAAAAAAAAAAAAAAAAAGTTAGTAAAAGAAGGGAATAAGATCTTCCACTCTAAACCCAAAGAACCCTCCTAGTCCTACTCACTTGCATGTGTCCTGAACAAAAAAACTTTTTTTTTTCCCCTTTATCCTTACAGTGCGCTATTTTTTCTCTTTTCACGCGGCTTGCTCTCTCTGACGGTAATTATAGAATACTTTCAAAGTATCATAAATGTATACTCATTTCTTTCACATAATTGTAGATCCTATTAATTAAATTCCTGGTGGGACTCACAATTTATATGAGAAGGAGAGTATGCATTCATGGTACTCCTGAAGTATTTAATAATTTTCCTTTAATTTCACCCACTAAGCTAGAGGGAATACTTTAGATCATTGTTTACAGATTTCTATTGACGGAATAGTTTTAGGTGTGATGGTTCCATGTTGGACGATGATGTGGAGAGAGAGAGAGAGATGCTTAAAAATAGGAATATCCCATGTTGATGAGAAGATTAGTAGGAGTTGTTTGAGGTGATTTGAATCATTTGATCACATTTAAAAGAAAGCAATTAATACAACAAAAAGTGTGAGTTGATTTAAGTCAAGTGAACAAAATATGGTAAGAGAAGACCAAAAATAATATCAATAAAAGCAATTAAAAAAAGACATCAATTAAAGAAGTAATAAAATCTATAACTTTAGATAGAATAGAATGAAAGAGCAAAATTGAAAATACATGATCCTTAACTAATTTGTTAAGAATTTATAACTTACTTTTAACAATATTTAGGACTAAAATTTTATTTGGTTGGGCAAGGTGTTTAACTATACAAAATGAAGGATTAGGAGCCTTCTAGTAAGGGAAGAATAATCTCCGTGGGTAGTTAGGGAAGAAAATAAGGAAAGAGCATCAAGATCATAATTTCATTGTTTTCATTATTAGATTAAAGGATCACCAACTGACACAGTGAAGGAACTTTATGAAAAAATCTACTAATGTAAGATTTGGTTTAGATTAAGAATTTGGCAGGTGGGGAACATGGTGTTAAAAGTCTGCACCAGGTTTAAACTCATTGGCAGAATTCATATTAGTGCCTTCACTCCCAGTCCCAGCAATCAATTGGTCTTGTCCAAATCTGCCGACAATGTGAAAGAGCTCCCACTAACATTAAAATATACTATAGATTCTACTACTATGAGTCTATGACAGATAAAAGGTTGGGTGGCATAATTGAATACGCTAACTTGATGACACGAAATAAAATCAGCATGCTATGAGCTGAGATTTAATGTGCTCGTTTTATATTCAGATTGACACGATTAACTTGTTTAATAAAATGATTGGATTAGTATTTAACCCATAGAACCTATTTGACCCGTCTGACCTGTTTAATTAAATGATATTTTACTAATAAACCCTTCATATCTTAGGTATATAAACTTATTAGTTGTTGTGATTTACTTTCTTTGACATTATGTGATTGATTATTTGTGATATTGTGATATGTTTTAATTTTGAATGATTATTTGTGATGTAATTATTCATTAGTTCTAAATTTTATATTAAAAATATATATTTTATTGTTTTTTTCATAATTTTTTTATTTTGATAAAATCTGATAAATAAGTCCACACAACTGACTCGTTTAATAAATAGATCGAGTTTGGGTTGAAAAATTTAGACCCGCTTAATAAACATATCAATTTAGTATTGACCCATATAATTAGATTCTTATGAGTGGATATGATACAAATTTGACACGCGGTCTAGAATGGCTACCCCTAATAAAAGTTTCACACTTTCACCAAAAAAAAAAGGGGTAGTAAAAAGCTGTAGGTCCATTTTTTGTCTCCCCCCTATGGTAGAAAGGAAGAAAGAGGCCATCTTTTCAACCACTAAAGCCAGAGGAATTAGTATTTAAATGAGCAATTGACTGAGAAATTACGGATTGCTGTTCATTTTCTCCAAAGCAATGGCACAATCTGGATCTTATCTTCTTCTTCTTCTTGATTTTTTTTTTTTTCATCATCTGTATCCGTAGACGTGATCGCTTCTAAAGCAAATTACATTATATTTCTAGTCTGATCATTCAAGAAAACTCCATTAAGTGAATTTAATTTTGAAATTGAGTAATTATCACTCATTTAATTATTATTATATATTCATCACCAAAACCGTGCAACACACGGCCTTCAACTAGTTATTAAGAAAGTTGTAAAGTGATTTTTTTTTTTTAATTTGATATTTTTACATGTAATGGCCCCTTTGCTTGTGGTAGCTTCACAAGAATTTTTTTTTGTTGGAGGATGATGTACTTTATGATTTTGCAAAATAAAATTGTTATGATGTTTCAACTATGAGTCTCTTCTGAGTTTTTTATTTTATTATAAAGAATTAGGGGCACTTTAGAAAGGAAGTCAGAGAGCGTCAAGGTTATAATTTGATTTTTTTTCAATAATCTCTCTCTCTCTCTCTCTCTCTCTCTCTATATATATATATGGCAAAATTTGCAAAATGGTATATTTTTCCAAAAAAATTAGGTGCGTAGCATGAGTTCAAAGTTAATTAGTTAGTTAGACTGTTTTTGAAAATCGATTTTGGCAAAATCGACTTTGGGCTGGAAAATAAACGGTATAGTGACGTTTTTTTTAGTGGCGTTTGTAAAAACGCCACTATAGGTACCATATAGTGGCGTTTTCTATAAACGCTGCTATAGGCACGGAAAAAACGCCACTATAACGTTCATTTTCCAGCCCAAAGTCGATTTTGCCAAACTCGATTTTCAAAGACAGTCTAACTTACTAAATAACTTTGAATGCATGCCACGTGCCTAATTTTTTTGGAAAAATATATTATTTGGCAAATTTTGCCCTCTATATATATATATATATATTAATAGGCAAAATTTAGAGAAAATCTAAATAGATACACAATTGAAATTTAATTTTGCGCCACGTGTCCTAAATTATTTATTTTTAGAGAGAGGTTTATTTTTTTTTAATTTTGGAGTCAAATGTAGGACCATATCATAAATATCCATCCAAATATGTTATTGCATATAGAAACCAAAGAGTCTAGAATTTATTAACATAAACAAATTTAAAAAAATATTTAAAAATGGACAATTTACATTTTCTACCTAATAATATTATTACAAGACTTTTTAAAAAGTTTAAAAAATATATAAAAATGACTATCAATAATATTCAAATTATATATGTAAGTAGGGTCCGGCTAATGTATGTCCTAAGAGCACACATTAATCATCTATTTTATAAAACTTTTTTATGAAAAACTGAAAAAGCTGTCAAATCAGTTAGTTAATTTTTTATTTTTTCATAAAATGTTTTCTAAAATAGTATACTAACATATGCCCTTAGGGCATATGGTAGTAAAACCCATGTAAAAATTATACTATGCATCTTATTGACTTAATGTATATCTTTTAAGTATATTAATACATATGCTTGGGGTTACAAGCTAGTAGATATAAAAGGATCACTAACTAATAAGGTAAAGTAAGTTTATGAAATCTACTAATGTAAGATTGGTTTTAATTAAATTTAATTGGACAAGTGGAGAACCTAGTTTTAAGCAAAGTTGACACTTATTGGCGAAAAATGCTATATCCACTATATTTTTTTAACAAATCCTAATTAGCATGTTATTATTGGTAGTTATTATTGGTAGAATTCGTACTAGTATTAATATTCGTATTAGTATCTACCCTAGTACATTCACTCACAGCTGCTTATTGGTTTTGTCCATATATGCCAACAATGTGAAAGCATTACATTCCACTATGACCGATTAGATAAAACGTTTCAATAAAAAATTTGAAAGGAAGACTAGAAAAAGCAGGTCAATTTTTTTGTCTCCCACTATAGTAGAAAGGAAAAAAGAAATATTCATCCACTAAGCCAGAGGGAATTCTTAACATCATTATTTGAAGTCTTTTTAAAACTAGAGAATTCAATAGAGCAATCTTCAGAGAAATTACAGATTGCTATTCCTTTTCCCCAAAGCAATGGCACAATCTTTCTCTTAGCTTTTTTTCATTTTCTCCTTTCATCATCTTTAGCCATAGAAGTGATTTCTTGTCAAGCAAAATACATCTATAGGACTCTGTTTCTAAGCTTTGAGCATACAAAAATAACTTCAATAAGTGAATGTTGTAATGTAAGATGTCATGCACTTTTGCAAGATTAGCTTAGACATGTACTTTTATTTTATATGGGGAATAACTATCATGCATTTATGTTCAGGTTGAAGTTGCTGCTTTGTCTATTTAAGAAGAAAAAAAGGTGCAATTTAAAGAAGTAGAGGTGCAATTTAAAGATCAGGTACTCATGTTTTTGATGCCTTTTATTGGAACTACCTGAAATGAGTTTATTATGTTTTATTTGTTCTTTAGCATGGGAATTGAGCCCATTTTGTCACTAATTTTCTTGAATTGTTAGTAAAGAACTTAAGTTGGAATTGCATAATTTCTTATAATAATCTAAATTAAAAATGAACAAAAACACCATGACAATGGATTTTTCTTCTTTTACACCTTTTGGCTTATTTAATCATCTTATGATAGCATCATGTGTAATGGGAAAGACTAGATACTGAATTCACATAAATCTAAGATCCAAAAATAAAACCAATCACACAATTAACCCAATACATAAGCTCACCATCAATAACCAATTCAAAAAAAATAAATAAATAAACAACAAATTCAGAGTCATACATCTTTACTTTTTTATTTCAAAACATCTTGATACATTACCAAACAAACAACAAAACATAAAAATAATTTAAAAATAATTTTAAAAAAAACAAAAAAAAAAAGAAAAGAAAAAAAAAGATGAAAATATTCTAGTACAAAGAACAAAACATCAAATTTATAATATCCTTGTCATACTGCATTTTTTTTTTATGAGAAAACACTTGGGAAAAAGATAGAAATATATGTAGAACTTCAACTAGTGCAAGGGCTGTAATCAAATCAAGCCGAGTAGTGAATTTCCAAGCTCAGTTTGACAATAACAATAACATGTTCAAACCGCACTCTAGCTCAATCAAAGCCTACAAACAATTTCAAACTTGAGCTTGTCGAAAATTCTAAAAGCTTAAGCTTGACTTGATTCATTAGTCAAGTCAAGTTTGAGCTCAATATTTAGCTTAAACTTGAGCTCAATATCAAGCTCTTGATCTTGACCTCCAACACAAGCACATAATCAAATCTTCTAATCTCAACAACAACAACCAAAAAAAAGAAAAAAAATCAATTAATAGATAATTACAAAAAACAATGGATATCCGTTAGTAAGCCACGGGAAAATATCACTGCAGGGACAATGGGCCCAAAAATATATGTTAGGCCTCGGCCTTGTCCGTGGAGGCTCAGTGGTCCAAGGATAGATCAATAGTAACGAAGACGTAAGACTTTGAATTTCACGAGCCAACTATGACTGTAAAGGTAGGCCGGGGAGGAGTATATACTCAGCTAAATGAAGAAGGGGTCAGAAGGTGTGTTTTGTTACCCAGAGTGACGTTCCAGGAAGTTCTGTTGACAAGGATATGCACTGTGAACATACAGGACAAAATGAGAGCTGAGAAATATCTATAGGAAAGCTGCTATCACTGCATTAAATGATCTGTAGCTAACTCTCTAGCTGCATTAATGAGGAAGTGATATCTGAATAGTTATTTTCAGCCTTACAACTATCCCCAAAGATTTCAGGAAGGTGCTAATGGGACAAGGATCAATGTAAAACAATCTCAAGTTCACGTGGAAGATAGAGATGAGAGTGGAGATGTGGTATAAAATATGAGGAAGGTCCTAAGAGATTGGGATCAATAAATTGAGAGAAAAATACTGTAACAATCGAAAGTGGAATTTGTAATCAAACTTGAGAATCAATATATAAGAACTGATCTCCTCGAATTGTGCCGAAGACGATTTTCTTTAGATTAAACCAATCTATCTTCATTTTCCTGTCATCTGGATCCACTTTACTTGTTTTCTAACTTATTAAAGCCTAGTTTTCCAACCCACTCTCTACAAATTCATTATTTTGGGCTTTTTTTGGCCTGAGTTCATACATCCTTTGGGCCTGGGAGCAAAATTGTGTCCTTACAATTGGCGCTGTCTGTGGAAAATTCTAGAGCTGCAGTGATTTTTACATCCAACTATGGAAGGTTCAGGTCCGAATCTGGAGGAATCTATTGGGTCCCAACGTCAAGATCATTTCGTTAATCTTGAATGCAGAAGGGACCGGGAAGTTAGTGTGCATACCACCCATACTAGCAGGAGCCAGTCTCAAAGCAGGTGAAGAGGATGGTAGTTATAAACGCAGATCAAGGACTCCTCCTAGTGAATCTTACTTGTATGTTGAGGACTACCACCATGAGCGCAGAAACAGGAATTCATCTTCCAAAGGCTTGGGAAATGATGCGATGAGCAGAGCACTCAACCAAATTTCCAGATCACCTGTCACACGCAGAATTGAAGGAGGGATACTTCCTCGACTGTTCACTCAGCCCACGTTCACCATGTATAATGGTCGAACAGACCCTGTGGAGCATGTAAGCCACTTCAATCAGAGAATGGCTGTGCACTCCAAGAATGAGGCCTTGATGTGCAAGGTGTTCCTTTCCAGTTTAGGGCCTGTGCGATGAGGTGGTTTGATAGCCTAGGTGCAGGTTCCATTGATTCCTTTAAGGAACTCACTCAGGCGTTTAGATCTCGTTTTATCACGTGCAGTAAGGTTCCTTGGCCCTTAGATTCCCTGTTATCCATGTCCATGCAAGAAGGGGAGACCTTGAAAACATACTCAAACAGATACTGGGAGATGTTCAATGGGATCGATGGGGACTTTAATGTTATGGCCATAAGGACATTTAAGGTCGGCCTTCCTGCCGAGCATGATTTGAGAAAGTCCTTGACCAAGAAGCTGGTAAAGAGTCTGCGTCGGCTTATGGATCGTATTGACGAATACAAGAGGGTTGAGGAAGACCAGCAGCAAGGGAAAGGAAAGGCTAAGGTTATCCCTTAGGACCAGAAGGATTTCAGGTCAAATAAATACAATAATAATAGGTCCCAAAGGGATTTTTCCTGGCAATCTGGGTCTACGGCTCCTCAGGTGGTTAGTACGGTGTTCCGAGAACCAGTACATCAAGTTTTAGAGAAGATCAAGAATGAGCCATACTTCAAATGGCCAAACAAGATGGGAGGAGACCCCATGAGGTGCAACCAAAGTCTTCATTGCCAGTACCATCAGGAGCGAGGGCATACCACCGAGGACTATAGAACTCTGTGGAATCACCTAGAACAATTGGTTAGAGATGGAAGGTTACAACAGTTTTTGTATCGGCCCAATGGTCAGGGAGACCATGCAGGGTCGAGAGCTCAGGGAAATGCTTCTTCAAGGCCCCCTTTGGGAACAATTAATGTCATCTTTGCTACTCCTGGCAGAACTGGTTCTCTTCCCTCCAGGGTAATGTCTGTAGCTCGGCTACTCGCCGAGGACTTTAATTCTGAGCCGAAGAAGGCTAGAATGGAGATCCGACCAGCGTTGAGCTTTTCGGACGAGGACAAGATTGGAACCATACAGCCACACTATGATGCCTTAGTGGTCACGCTCAGGATAGGAGGTTATGATGTGAAGATGGTCTTGATAAACCAGGGCAATAGAGTAGAGATTATGTACCCCGACTTGTACAAAGGGCTGAATTTGAAGCCTGAGGACTTAACAGCCTGTGATTCACCTTTGGTGAGCTTTGATGGGAAAGTTTTCATTCCGAGGGGTCAGATTAGATTACCTGTGCAAGCAGGTTCAAAGGTAGTGGAGGTGGACTTCATTATGGTGGATGCTTATTCTTCCTACACGAGCATTGTGGCCAGACTCTAGTTTCATGCCCTAGGGCCGTTTCATCAACTTTGCATTTAAAAATGAAATATCCGTCGGTGGACCAAATTGAAGAAGTCGTTGGGAGTCAATTTATGGTTAGGAAATGCCTGGTGGCTGCAATTATGCATCAATTCGAAGCTGAATCCTCAGCCTCTGCTAAGGGAGGCTCATAGCAATCAAGGGTCCCGGTCTTATCTACAGATGTAGTGTTGGAAAGGGAAAAATGTGAGAGGTTGGAGGAAATTGTTATAGATGGCGATCCGGAGATGTTTTTTCAGGTCGAAGCTTAGCTGCCTCCTCGAGAGAAGGAAGAGCTGTTAGCATTTCTAAGGAGAAGTATTGATGTGTTCACATGGAATGCTTACGAAGCTTCTGGGTGGATCCAAACTTCATTTGCCATCATCTGAATGTCAATCCAGCTGTCCTCCCCAGGAAGCAACCATCTCGGCGCTTATCTAAAAAGCATTCTGATGTTGTCAAGGAAGAGGTGAAAAAGTTTAAGCAAGCTGGGGCTATTAAGAAAGTTTTCTACCCTGAGTGGCTGGCCAATACAGTGGTAGTGAAAAAGAAGAGTGGGAAATGATGGGTATGTGTGGACTTCACAGATCTGAATAAAGCTTGCCCCAATGACCTTTTTCCCATGCCTCAAATAAACCAATTGGTAGATGACACTGTAGGCCATTCTCGGATAAGCTTCCTGGACGCCTTTCAAGGATTACCATCAGATACCTCTAGTTTAGGATGATTAGGAGAAGACAGCTTTTGTCTCCCTTACTAGGAATTACCACTACAAGGTGATACCCTTTGGTTTAAAAAATGTAGGGTCTACTTCTTAGAGGATGATGACCAGGATGTTTGAGCCGCAGTTAGGAAAAAACATTGAGATTTATATAGATGACATGGTGTTTAAGAGTAAGCTGGAATTCGGGCATATTAATGACCTCGGGAATATCTTTGGGATCTTGAGGAGACACAAGTTGCGACTTAATACTTCTGAATGTTCTTTTGGTGTTGGATCAGAGAAGTTCTTGGGGTACATGGTTACCTATCGCGGAATTGAAGTCAACCCTGACCAAATTAAAGCAATTAACAAATTACAGCCACCACGAAATCCCAAAGAGGTCCAGAAGTTAACATGAATGATTGTTGCTTTAAATCGACTCATTTCTTGGTCAACAGATAGGTGTAAGCCTTTCTTCCAGTTGTTGAACAAGTGGAAGGGATTTGAATGGACCGAGGAGTGTACCTTGGTCTTTTAGCAGTTGAAGAAATACCTATCTCGGCCACCCATTATGTCAAGGCCCGAGGTGGATGAGGTTATGTTTGCGTACATTGCTGTGGCTTCCCATGCAGTGAGCTTGGTGCTTGTACGGGTTGACAGTGGTGTACAGAGACCAGTTTATTATATGAGCAAGTCATTACATAAGGTCGAGGTCCGTTACTTAGCACTGGAGAAGGCCAATTTTGGTAGTGGTGCATGCTACGCGTAAGCTTCCCTACTATTTCCAATCCCATACAATTGTTGTTTTAACTCAACTTTCACTTAAATCACTTCTTTGGAGTGATGATTACACTGGAAGGATTGCCAAGTAGGGTACAATATTAGGGGCTTTTGATAAAGTACATGTCTCGCACCTCTGTCAAAGGTCAGGTCCTTGTTGATTTGGTGGCCGAGTTTGCTAAATCCCCAATAGAGGAGAGAATGGAGAAGCAGGACATGGATAGAAAATTGGTTGGTGTGGTCGGCTTACAAGAGCCTTTATCCTTGAAAGTATACGTTAATGGTGCTGCGAATCACAGAGAATCCAGAGTGGGGCTAGTTCTGGTTTCTCTTGAGAGGATCACAATTGAGAAATCTTTGAGATTGGGCTTTTCGGCCACAAACAATGAGGCTAAATATGAAACTCTATTGGTAAGGATGACCATGGTTCAAAAAATGGAAGGAAAAGCAATGGAGGCCTTCTTAGATTCAAGGTTAGTAGTGGAGACACCCATGCTGATTCTCTGGCCACTCTTGTAGCCTCCTCGGTGCAGAGCTTGCCTCGGGTTATCCTCGTTGAAGACTTGTGTAGGCCTACTGAGATGAAGAGTAAAGTGGTCCATATCCATCATATTAGGGTGGGACCTAGCTGGATGGACCCCATAGTTTTGTTCCTCGAGGAGGATATCTTGCCCGAGGAGAGATCAGAGGCTGACAAGGTACAGAGAAAGGCTCCTCGTTTTTGGCTACCCGAGGACCAAAAGTTATACAAACACTCATTTTCTGGACCATACTTGTTGTGCATACACCCTGAGGCAGTGGAGCTACTCTTAGAAGAGTTGCATGAAGGAATTTGTGGAAGCCATACTGGAGGTAGATCCTTATCTCACAGGGCCCTACTTAGGGATATTGGTGACCAAATATGCAGAGGGAAGCACAAGAGTATGTGAAGAAATGTGACCAATGCCAAAAGTTTGCCCCAAACATTCACCAACCAGGAGGTGTCCTATATCCTCTGTCTAACCCTTAGCTTTTTTCTTAATGGGGCTTGGATATTGTAGGGCCCTTCCCTAAGGCAGCAAGGAATAAGAAATTGTTGCTGGTTGGCATGGATTACTTCACCAAATGGGTTTAAGCTAAACCACTAGCAAATATTAGGGATATATATGCCAAGAGATTTATCTGGAAAAATATTGTCACTCGGTTTGGAATCACCTGTACACTCATCTTGGACAATAGTCTTCAATTTGATAGCAAAGCGTTCAAGAGGTATTGCTGTGACCTGGGCATAACAAATAGATATTTCGCCCCAGCATATCCACAAGGGAATGGTCAGGCCGAGGCTGTTAATAAGGTCATAGTGAGTGGACTCAAAAAGAGGCTAGATGACGCAAAAGGAAAATAGGTGAAGGAGTTGCTACACGTCCTTTGGACATATCGGACTACACCTTGTAGGTCCATTAGAGAGACGCCCTTTTCAATGACTTACGAGGCTGAGGCTGTGATTCCTCTAAAGACAGGATTTTCCAACGCTGAGAATAAGCTCTTTTACTCCAAGCAGCAATGATGGGCTATTGGAGAAGAGTTTAGATTTAATTGAAGAGCGAAGAGAAAATGCTATAGTTGAGCTGGCGTACTATCAACATAAGCTTAAGCACAGTTACAACTCCAATGTAAGGTCAAGGCCATTAGTGCCTGGAGACTTGGTGTTAAGAAAAGTTTTAGGTACTGCCAAGAACTCAACCTGAGGAAAGTTAAGGCCTAATTGGGAGGGGCCATATCGCATCACTTCAGTGGCTGGAATAGGTGCATATTATCTCAAAGATCTAGATGAAAACGTTGTACCATAGCCTTGGAATGTAAGCAACCTATGAATGTATTATTATTAATAAAAGCTTTCTTTACCATATTTTGGTTTATTACATTATGTGTCATAGGTCCTACTACTTGTTTGAATATCAAATAGAACCTTAATTATGCCTGACTCCTCGAACCACATACCTTGGGTAGATTGATATTTTAAGTCATTTCACTAAGTGTTAAACAGAATCTTAGTTATGTCTGGTCTCTCGAACCACATGCTTTAGATAAATTAATACTTCAGTTCATTTTACTAAGTGTTAAACAAAACCTTAGTCATGCCTGGTCTCTCGGACCACATGCTTTGGGTAAATTAATACTTCAGTTCATTTCATTAAGTGTTAAATAGAGCCTTAGTCATGTGAGACTCCTCAGACCACATACTTTAGGCAAGTTAATACTTTCTATTATCCATTTAAGTGTTAAAACGAACCCCTGGTTATACCTAGCTCCTCAGATCACCTACCTTAGGTAAGTTAGTATCCTTAATTATTTACTTAAGTATTGAGCAAAACCAGGGCTATGTCAGATCCCTCAGATCTTTTTCTACTAAGTGTTTTGTTCATCTCCATGAGGATTAGCCTTCCCTGTGGGTGGCCCAGTGCTCAATGCAAGCACGTGATCATTTTCTTTACTATTTATATGTGTTTAATTTATCTGAATTATCAACAATTCACTACTGTTAGCAACCTTATCAGTCCTAAGTCTCATCAGAGGGCAAAACAGTAACTACACCAATCAGAAAATAAAGATTACAAGGGAAAAAGAAAGATTCATTAAATAAAAAATGAAGTCTTTTCATTGATTAAAAGGAAGGTACATTATAAACAGTGGTTAACTGCCACAACAAAAAAAATATACAGAAAAGGAAAAGAGAAATCCTAAGGCTATGCCTTGGCACGAGGAGGGTCATCTTTGGCAGCAGCATCCTTGGCCTTGGAGTCAGCTTCCTTAGCCTTGGCAACAACATCCTTGGCCTGGAATCAGTATCCTTGGCCTTGGGATCAACATCCTTAACCATAAGGGCAGCCTCTTTACCTTTGGCTTCTAGTGGAGCTTTAGCCTCCTTGCCCTTGCCCTTATCCTCAGGCTGAGGGCCCCCCCCCCTAGCTAGCCTCCTTATCCTTGGCCATCTCAGGAGGAGGAAGAGAGGCCTGGGTGGTGGAGGGATGCTCTGATAGGGGAAGGGCAAGAATAGCGGGAGGAGGGAGCTCCACTGGAATCTCTCGGATGTCCTCTAGGTAGTATATGTTCTCAGCAAGCCTCCACTCGGAGGTAGTAGGGACTTCTTCTTGGTTGAGTGCCTCTGCCCACACCTTTTTGCAGTAGTCTCTACACACCTCCGCCAACTCATCCGCCAGCTGTATCTTCGTTTCTTGCACCTTACGCTTGTAGGATGCTTGCTCTGAATCCTCAGCAACTTGCTTGGCCATTCGAGCTGCTTCCCTTGCCTTCTGTAGGTCTGCCTTTAGCTCCAAGACAAGTTGTTTCTGTGTAGCCAGCTCTATCTCAGCGTAATAGAGCTTTTTGCGTTGGTTTTTAGCCTGATCCTAAGCATTTTGCAGACCAGCCTCGGCGCTCCTACACGCCCTCTCCTTGGCTATCAGCTAGATTGTAAGCTCTTGGTTCTTCTATTTGGCAGCACCCAAGGCTCTATTAGACTCGGCGCGGAGATTGGCTTCAACCCTAGCTTCATTCCACACATCCTTGACCCATTTCTCAGCCACGACGACCTCTTGGATAGCCTGCATATGGGCAGCAAAAGAGTACATTAAAAAAATAATAATACGAAGGAGAAAATAAAAAAGAAAAGAAAGGGAATCACTATTGATAAAAAAAAGTGCCGAGGAGCTTACCATAGCTAAGTCCCTCTTTAGGGACAAGAAAAGCTCTAGTTACCTCATGTGTTTTAGAGCATCCATGTCCTTGGGGAGAAGGAAAGGACACTCCAAGGCCTCAGCCACATGGTAGGAGTGGCCTCTCTAGAATTCCCTGATGGAGGAGTTCCAGGACAACGCTACACCATCCAACTCCAACTTAGGGTTCCAAGTTGGATGGTGCACGTCGGCTGAATGCTTGGCCTCCTTACTCTCCACCGAAGAGGCCCGCCCTCTATCTCTAGCTATTTTTTGCTGCTTGGGGTCCTTAGGTGGAACAATCTCCCCCTCATCGGTCTTCTTCTCCTTTCTCTTCTTCTTCAAGTTGGGGATGGGGAGTAGGCCAGTTGTGGGAAGAGGAAGGGGAGGAGGGAGGTCAGGGATGGGCTAAGATCTTGGGACATCTTTAGGTTTTAACCCCTTCTTCCTCCTCGCAAGGAGGTACTTCAAGCCTTTTCTTGGGTTCAAAGACATCTCTTCTTCCTTGTCCTCCAAGCTATCATCTATACGCGCGATTACCAGGCCAGAAGGGCATACACCAAAAACTCTATCAAACTTGTCTTCAGAGTTTGGGACTTAAACCACCTATTGTCCTTACTTCTCTCTCTCTCTCTCGTCCTTGAGATAAAATTGATCTATCTCAGCCTCAAGTGACAAGTAGGATGATGCTGTTTCTTCTTTTAGGAGAGCTACCTCATGGGGAGAACGCTAAAGGTGTAGCTCAACTGGGGGAAGGTCTTCTTGGGCTAGAAAACCATGCACAGAAACGTCTATCCAGCGGAGCCTAGGGTCGCCTGTCCTTATTGTGTGGCCCACTTCCTAGAAGATGTGTGAGATTGGTTCAAAGTCCAAAATGAGGTGGAACGCTCTCAACTACCTGTCTTCACTCATGAACACCTCGAACCTTAAGACTTTGTTAAAGTCCGCGACGTTGACCAAAATGAGGTGGGGCACTACATGCCTTTTATCTGCAAAAACAGTCGAGGAGCAAATCATGGTCAGACCAATAAAACCCATTACCAAAGGAAAACGAAATATTAAAAGAAAGCGTGGCAAAGCTAAAAGAACTAAATCATGTGCCAAGGGACCTAAACCTAGGGTACCCCACCTGGCTCTCCCTCCCGAGTTGGGTAGTAAAGACCGTCGTGCCATTCCCTAGAGGCGATTAAGTAGTCATCCTTCATACCTTTGTTGGACTTAGGAAGGCACGATAGAAGCCTAACGATGTTGGATCGGGACTTGAGGTAATACCCTGAGTTAGCAAGTGAATGGCACTCGTACATATGGACGATGTTGTGCCAGGTGAGTCTCAAGCCCATCTGCTCATTGAGAGCATCGACACAACCTAAAACTATAAATAGGGTGGGAGCGCACTGGTGAGGACACAACCTATGGTTGATTAGGTAATCTCAGGTCACCCTACCCATGGGAAGTGTCATTCCTCCTTCTATGAAAGCGATTATAGGAATGACAACCTCCCCTTCGTTTCTATCTGTGACTATCCAATCTGGAGTACAATACTGAAGGGCTACTCCTTGTGGAATATGGTACTTAGCCCTGAAGCCCTCTATACTGGCAGGAGAGTCTACAAGGTGCTTAAATATACCTATCTAGGTGAGCTAAAGGGATGTGAAAGAAGTTTTCAAGGAAAGGAAACAAAGAATAGAAGGCCGCGGAGAAAAGAACCTAGAGAAGAAGGAACTTATGAGAATAAGCACATGTGTTGATCCTTGAACCTCTTAAAAATTTAAAATTTTTTTAAGAAAAGGACTTGGAAGATTTGGAAACTTGGGAAGCCTTGAAAGTTTGAGAGTGTGGAACTTCTAGAGAGCATGAAAATTTGTAAAATGAGGGAAAATGACTCCCCCTAGGCGCCTTATATAGAAGGCGAAATTAAGTGGGAGTTATCCCACTCAAAATTCAAGGAGAAATGCCAGCCATAAGATCTACATCTCATCATAGGATGCGGGGAACAAAGCGCCGCTTAGAGCATTTAATGAGACATCACGGGCTTCGAAGCGTTAGGAACAGTTACGGGACAAGCGAAGCAATGCTCTCATGTGTGGAAACCAAAGAAACAAATGGATTTAATTCTCCAAAGTCAAAACCCCATTTTTCTACTCAGATTGGAGGAGAAAACCAGAATTTTGAAGGGCTATTGTAAGGAAAATGGGCCCAAAAATATATGTTGGGCCTTAGCCTTGTCCGAGGAGGCTCAGTGGTTCGAGAATATATCAATAGTAGTGAAGACGTAAGACTTTGAACTTCACGAGCCATCTATGACTGTAAAGGTAGGTCGAGGAGGAGTATATACTCAGCTAAACGAAGAAGGCGTCAAAAGGTGTGTTCCATTACCTAGAGTGACGTTCCAGGAAGTTCTGTTGACAAGGATATGCACTGTGAACATACAAGACAAAATGAGAGCTGAGAAATATCTAGGGGAAAACTGCAACCATCGCATTAATTGTTCTGTAGCTAACTCTCTGGCCACATTAATGAGGAAGTGATATCTGAACAGTGCTTTTCAGCCTTACAGCTACCCACAAAGACTTCAGGAAGGTGCTGACAAGGATCAACACAAAGGAATCTCATGTCCACGTGGAGGGTAAAGATTAGAGGGGAGATGTGGTATAAAATAGGAGAAAGGTCCTAAGAGATTGGGATCGAGAAATTGAGAAAAAAATATTGTAGCAATCGAGAGTGGAATTTGTAATCAAACTTGAGAATTAATATATAAGAACTGATCTCCTCGGACTGTGCCGATGATGATTTACTTTAGATTAAATCAGTCTATCTTCATTTTCTTGTCATCTAGATCCACTTGACTTGTTGTCTGACTCATTAAAGCCTAGTTTTTCAACACACTCTCTACAAATTCATTGTATTGGGTTTTTTAGGCCTGAGTTCATACATCCTTTGGGCTTGGGAGCAAAATTGTGTCCTTACAATCACAATTTCTCAATATTAACAAGAATCTCATAAAATATAAAAATATCACAAATGAATGATGCTTGACATGATGTTTTTTACAACTGCTTTGTGATTGGAACATCTTCACTTTCACCTACGTTTACCACTGGCACTACTTTTGTTATGCACTAGTCACAACTCACAACAAACCATATTAGCAATTATGAATAAAGTTGTGAAAAATATTGTGTCACTAGACTTATCATATACAAATTGGGAATTAAGGGATGGACATAACAAGAACAGATCACTGATGCATGTTAGAAAATGCCAAATCATGATATAAAGGTAATTATTTTCATATTCTAACAAATGTAAAATTTGTAGATTTTACGTTGAACAGATACTTGGTATTAATCTACCGCAGTATGAGACACAAAAGACATAGATGACACGTAATTGGAGATATGAAAGAAAACTTACCAAAGCAGAATGACATATATCAGAAGCAGACCGTGTTCGGCTAGAATGCAAGATACGTCTTCTTTTATTAATAGTAAAAAATTGGCCACCAAGCCCTAGCGGTCCAGCTTCCGCAATCTTAAGTGACCTTCTATCTAAGAAAAATCTAACTAATATTTCCTATTCATCCTAGGTTTTAGGGAAAAAAATAAATAAAATAAATAAAAAATAAAAATAAAACCCTTCTATTTTGCACCTTTAGCAACTAAAGAACAGAAACTAAATCATTGTACTTAACTGTGGAACAACAACCTGCTAAAATAGGAGTCTGCTAGAGCAGAATTAACGTTAACAATGGGAAAAAGAAACATAATAGACACTATGATAAATCTTAATTAAATTAGTTATTCTGTAGATTTGAATTAGATGATCCAAAATAGTAGACTTATATTCCAACTACAACAAACAGACAAAAAAAAAAAAAAAATTTACATTTCCTACCATTGCTTATGATGTGAAAAAAAAGAAAAAAGAAAAAAGATAGTTATTATAAAATTGAATTAAAATTGAATTAAAATCATTCCAATTTTTTTTAAAAAGGGGGAAGCAAAGGTCATACAGCAGCATGAGTCATTTACAAATAGGAACAATTTTTGTCCTGTGCCCTTATACAATACGAATCCCATCTAGTTTTGGATTAAACCATAAAGGTGTATTTGAAAGATAATGTTACAATAAAAACTCAAATTAAGAAGAATACCCCTTTTCTTGTTGAGAACTGATCATCTTAGAACAGAGTGAATTAGATAGAACTACAGTGTTTCACTGCTCTTGTAGCAAAAGAGTTGTTGATGGAAGTTCTCAAGTCCCCAAAGTTAAAAGGACCTAGCCAAGGGTCATCATACCTAATGGAAAGAAGAAAAACACTGCCAATGAGTTCTAAGCCAATGGTGCATCGTAAATTTACCAATTAAAAAGAGAGAAGAAATGAAAAAAAATCATTACTCAATTGACATAAAACCATTGCCATCCAATAGTCAAACACTCTAAATATTCTCAACCGTTGCATATTCCATATTCAACCAAAAAAAACCATGTAGTTGTGTGGAAAGCACAGCAAGCTAAAAATCAATTCCTGAGGTGTTGTGAGACCTGTAAATCACACAACTCTACTAAACAAAACCACATCCTACCTAAATTAGTCTAGTTTTTTTCCTCCAAGTTTCTATGAATTTTCCTATGTTTGAACTGCTTAGTGCCAATGTACCTAACGTAACACTCATATCTCTGTGCTTCCAAAAGATCACTCACAACATATCAATAGGAGAAACCCCTTGCAGTGTTTTTTGAGATAGTTATTGAATAAATAAATAAAAATCTCTCAGACCCAAAAATAAAAACCAATCACACAATTAAGTCAATACATAAGCTCAACATCAATAACCCATTTCAAAATAAATACAAAACACCCTCATACATTACTTACCAAACATATAACAAAACATAAACAATGAATAAAGATGAAAATCTTCAAGCACAAAGAACAAAATTTTCAAATTCAAAACGTTTTGATAATGTTGCGTTTGAAGACTATACATAGAACAACGAAATGAATGGAACTTAAAACTCGGCTCAAGGTTCAAGACCTCATATTGGGAGATTTATTTCTTCCTCGCTAACCAAACAGAGATTTATACCTTAAACGGCGGTGATGACTGGTTTTCATTTTTATTTTACTTTATTTATTTATTTACTTAATTGGGCTGAATTTAAAGTTGGGTTGGGCTATGGAGTGAGAGTATAATGTCCCAGGTTGAGCCCAATTATGTCCATACCTTAAATGGATAGTGTTGGCCCACTTTATGCTTTAATTTTTTTTTTTTTTTTTTAAGAAAACCTTTCTTTAATATTCTTCTATCATTGAAAGATTTATTTTAAGAAGAATATGATTGCAAGATTAAAGGCCTCATACCCTTTTTTCTTTAAAGATAATTGAAATTTCAATAAGAAAGACTAGGCAAGATCTATTTAAAGGTCTCATACCCTTATATGTGTTTTTTTTTTCCTTATCGTAAAGTGTTATTGGTGGTTATCTTTATTCAATCTTTTTTTTTAACCATCTCAAATATTTGTCAATATTTATTTTCTATTTTTGGTAAAAGATATTTACCATTATTGTTTGATGTTTCTGGAGCAAATCATTATACAAGATTAATCAAAGATTTAAATAATTCCAAACAACTTATTAACAATACAATTTTCAAAGACAAATTACCTGCATATATGGCCCTCAAGGCATCATAGCAATGGTCGCTGCTAAAGAGAAAATAATATGATAATTTCAAAAGTCTATACCAAGTTGAAACTCATTGATAGTGTTAGAAATACTGAATCGTAGTATTGTATTTCATAATTTAGAAATATACATGTGATGCCTTTATATAGGAGGCATATGTGTGCGGTACAAGTAAGTGTAGTACAAGTACAAGTGCTATACAAGTAAACCATCTGGGCCTAAAGCCCATAACCTAAAATACATTAACAGCCCCCCTCAAACTCAAGGTGGATGTGAGACCAGCTTGAGGTTGTCAACCAAATCACGAGTGCGTCCCTTAGGAAGTGCCTTGGTGAAGATATCTGCAAGTTGATCTTTGGAGGAGACGGAGAAAAACTTGAGAGCACCATGGACAAGATGAGAACGGATAAAATGACAATCAATCTCGATGTGTTTAGTCCGTTCATGAAAGACGTCATTGTGAGCAATATGAATAGCACTCTGGTTGTCACAATAAAGGGGAGTAGCAGAGGATGTGGACACCCCCAAATCCTTAAGAAGCCATCGTAGCCAAAGGAGCTCAGATGTGGTGTCAGCAAGAGCACGATATTCTGCTTCAGTACTGGAGCGGGCCACGAAAGTTTGTTTCTTACTTCGCCAAGAAATCAAAGAAGAACCAAGGAGAAAGCAATAACCTGTAGTGGACCTGTGATCAGTGGCATCTCCTGCCCAATCAGCATCAGAGAATGCACGAAGTACAAGAGGAGACTGAGCTGAGTAGAAAAGGCCATGGAAGAGAGTGCCCTTCAAGTATCGTAGAATGCGCAGAATAGCAGCATAGTGAGTCGATCGTGGAGCAGACAGATACTGGCTCACCTGATGAACAGCATAAGAAATGTCCAGACGAGTAACTGTAAGATAAACTAGGCTGCCAACCAATCGTCTGTAAAGAGAGGGATTAGACAATGGTTTCCCCCCGAGGGTGTCAGATGCGCATTAAGTTCAACTGGAGTGTCAACAGTCTTGCTGTCAGTAAGTCCAGCTCGAGATAAAAGGTCAGATGCATACTTGGCTTGAGTAATATAAAGACCATCTGTGGAGCGAATGATCTCAAGGCCCAAGAAATAGCTGAGATGTCCAAGGTCTTTCATCTCAAACTGCTGACTAAGAAAATCCTTGAGTTCTTGAATGCCACTGAGGTCATCACCAGTTATGATCATATCATCCACATATAGGAGGAGTAAAATGGTACCTTTATCATTGCGACGAAGAAATAAGGCAGAATCATAAGGACTGGCAGTGTAACCTAAGCGAAAGATGGTGGAGCTGAACTTGGCAAACCAAGCTCGTGGAGCTTGTTTAAGGCCATAAAGTGCACGTCGAAGGCGACAAACCTTGTTTGTTTCAACAGAAAGACCAGGAGGAGGTTGCATATAGACTTCTTCATGCAGATCCCTATTAAGGAAGGCATTTTTAACATCCATCTGAAAAAGGTCCCATTTACTAGCAGAGCAACAGCTAAGAGGGCACGAACAGAGGAGATACGGGCAACTGGAGCAAAAGTCTCTTCATAATCAATCCCATACTCCTGTGTAAAACCTTTTGCAACAAGACGAGCCTTGATAGATCCACTTACAACCAACCACAGACTGACTAGGAGGGAGAGTAACCAGATCCCAAGTATGGTTTTTGGTTAATGCATCAATTTCCTCTTTCATTGCAATCTGCCATAAAGGGTCAGTAGAGGCTTCACGATAGGTTTGAGGCTCATGGAGTGTAGCAAGGGCAGTGTAACAATGATAGTCAAGTAAATGTGCAGGAATGGATCTTACCCGGGTTGAGTGGCGAGGTGGAATGTCTTGTGGAGGATCTTCAGGCGGAGCAGGAGCAGGGGACCTAGGCTCAAGGTGGGGTAGCCCGTCATTAAACTGTTCATCTACAACCTGTCTAGGAGAATCATCAAAAATATCTAGAGATGGAATAGAGAAGTCCAAAGGAGGATCAAGAGTATCTGTAGAAGGAACGGGAGACTCATCTGGAAAGATTTCTAAAACAGAAGAGTTAGTTAGGGAAGAACGAAAATGAGAGAGTTCAACAAACAGGCGGTGTTCCCAAAAGACAACATTACGGGAAACACAAGACGATGAGAGACAGGATCATAGCACCGATACTCTTTTTGAGTTTCACCATAACCAAGGAAACAACAAAGTCTAGATCGAGGCTCAAGTTTGTTGTGCTCATGAGGCTGAAGAAGAACGAAACAAGCAGATCCAAAAGAGCGAAGGTAATGATAGTCAGGGGGTGACCCAAAAAGGCGCTCATACGGAGTCTGATTATGGATGACAGTGCTTGGAGTGCGATTAATGGCATGAACAGCATGAAGAGCAGCTTCACCCCAAAATGGGGCAGGAACTTTGGCAGAAAGAAGAAGAGCACGGACAGTGTCAAGAATATGACGAAGTTTTCTTTCGGCTCGACCATTTTGTTGAGAGGTCCCTGGACAGGTTAGGTGATGTACAGTGCCATAGGAATGTAGCAGAGCTTGAAAAGCATATTGAGTATATTCAAGAGCATTATCAGAACGAAAAGTTTTGATATGTTTGGAGAATTGTGTTTCAACCATTTTTGCAAAGTTACTGTATATTGGTAAGATTTCAGAACGAGATTTCATAGGAAAGATCCAACTATAACGAGAATAATCATCAATAAAAACAACAAAATAACGAGATCCACCAATACTAGTGACAGGAGAAGGTCCCCAAACATCAGAATGAATTAACTCAAAAATACTATTAGAGATAGATTCACTATTATTGAAAGGTAAAGCTGGCTGTTTTCCTAATTGGCATGAAGTACAATCAAAATTGGCTTTCGACACAGAACCCAACAGACCCTTAGTAGCTAACTGTTGTACCCGAGTAGATGAGGCATGACCAAGATGAGAATGCCAAAGTGCGAGAGAAGGTAAGGAAGAAACTGCAGCAGCTGCAGCAGCAACAGAGACAGGAGCAACAGGTGGAAGATGAAGATTGTCCACGGGAAACATACGCCCAACCCTAGGACCGGTCCCAAGCTCTTGCCCCGTCCTCGGATCCTGCACAATACACCCAGAATAGTCAAAAATAAGGCGATATCCTAGTTCAGCTAATTGTCCCACAGAGCACAAATTATAGGATAGGTCAGGTACATGGAGACCCCAGGAACAGAGAGGTTAGAGGTTGAAACAAAACCTAGACTATTCCCATGCATGGTGGAACCATCAGCTATATGAATATTAAGAGGATGTGGTGCAAGGTCAAGTTTGGAGAATAAGGATGAGTGAGGTGTCATGTGATTGCAACAGGCAGAATCAAAAAGCCAAGTTTGAGACTTACCGGGCAGAACTGAGAGAGCAGTGGAAAGAGATGCATTACCAACCATACGAACAGCCTGAGCTATGATCTCCTGTAGTTCAGTGGGTGAGAGGTTGATAGTGGATCCAGAAGACTGGGACTCAGCTGAAGTGGAAGGCATCGGCGGAGTAGGCTCAGTATTAGCAACAGCAGCAGTAGATTTGTTGCGACGGTAACAAGTCTCAATGGTGTGGCCAGGACGCTTGCAATAATTGCAGAACTTCTTGTTGGTCTGCTTGCGACGATTGCTAGAGCCAGAAGAATCACCTGATTGCTGAGGTTGGTCAATAGAAGGAGTAATAGCCAAAACATTGAACTTATTCTGGGCTTGAAGGGTTGCAAGCCGAGCTTCTTCTCTAACCAACTCGTTTACAGCAGTGTCAAGAGAGGGAGGAGGACTGCGATTAAGAAGCTGACCTCGGATGGGCTCAAAGTCCTTGTGAAGTGACATCAGGAACTCATAGAGACGAAATTCATCTCTAACTGTAGCATATTGTTGAGCATCTTTTGAGCATGCCCAAATCGGATCAGAAAGGTCAATTTGGTCCCAAATGAAGCGAAGCTGATCATAGTAGTCATTGATGGATTGCCTTGGTTCTTGTCGAAGTTGATGCAATTCAACTACCAACTGATATTTCATGGATCCGTGAGTAGTGGAGTACCTTTTGGCCAACATATCCTATGCTGATTTTGCATCATCAAAGCTGCCCAACAGATTAGAAATGAAGGGAATGGAAGTGTTTCGAATCCATGTGAGGATCATGTGGTTGTGACTATCCCATTCAATCATGCGACCAAGGAAGGCAGCATCTTCTTCACTTGCTCCCTTGACAGGAATGGTAATTGCACCAATACAGTAATGCCAGAGCATGCGACCCTTAAGAAAACTGCGCATAGCTTGAGACCAAGATAAGTAATTCTTGTTCCCCTCCAATACAGTATTGATGGGGCGAGGAAGAAAAACATCCTTTTTATCCATATAGAAACACAATATGCAAAAACAGATTGCAAAAATGAAATCTACGCGAAAAACTGGGTAAGGAGAACCTGGACTGAAAAAGTCAACCCCTGAAAAGTCAACGGTCAAAGTCAACGGTCAATGGCCCGGTCAAAGGCAACGGTCAACGGTCAACGGTCAGGGTCAACGGTCAGCGTAGATGACGTCAGCAGGATGACGTGGAGATGACGTCAGCAGGTGACTGGATGCTGACGTAAGCTAGGGCTGACGTGGCACTAATGACGTCACGGGTGACGTCAGCCTTACCTGAGGACGGCGCGTGTGGCGCGTGTGGCACAGTCGCAGAATCTTCAAGCGGCGCGTGACGGCGCGTGGGCACTCCGATGGCTGCGAGGCTTTCACCAACAGGTAGATCGTTCCAAGACGATCTCAGTGATACCTTTAGAAATATGATCGGAGCAGTATTCGAGGCGGGATGACACGTGCAGTGATATTGTGCGGTGTTGGACTCCTCAACGATAACGGCTGCAGGTCCGGAACCCAAGACAACGTTTGGAAGACGTCGGGGGTTCAACGGCGAGAGGCTGCAGCGACTGTTGTGATAGCGGAAGCGATGTTGAGAGTGGAGTAACACCAATAAAGATAAGATTGCTAAGAGAAGGTCAGAGCAGTGGCTCTGATACCATGTTAGAAATACTGAATCGTAGTATTGTATTTCATAATTTAGAAATATACATGTGATGCCTTTATATAGGAGGCATATGTGTGCGGTACAAGTAAGTATATGTGTGCAGTACAAGTAAAGTGTAGTACAAGTACAAGTGCTATACAAGTAAACCATCTGGGCCTAAAGCCCATAACCTAAAATACATTAACAGATAGAATTCATATTAGTACGTTCACTCCCACCTACCAATTGGTTTTGTATATAGCTACCGACAATGTGAAAGCCTTCCCACTAACGTTGGCACATTGTAGAATATGAGAATATCCACACAATTTCTCAAGAAATAGACAATTGTAAGACAGAGGAGAAAAGAAAATGAATGGTCCTTTAGTGGATAACTTTAAGAAAGTATAAAAGACTAAGAGCAGTAGGTCCATTTTTTGTCTCTAACATATTTTAGATTAGTGTTTACAGATTGCTATTGACCAATCAATTGACTGAGGAAATACTTTAGATCATTTCTTTTTCCACAAAGCAACGTCACAATCTGGCTCTCATCATTTTTTTTCCCCTGCATCATCTTTGGCCATAGATGTGATAACTTGTGAAGCAAAATACATTTATGGGGCTCTCCGTTCCTAAGCCCCTAGCATAGTTAGAAACTCCATTAAGTGTATTTTGTAATGTAACATATGCCCTTCTCCAAGATTAGCTTATCTTAGACATTTATGTCAGGTTGAAGTTGCTGCTTTGTCTACTTGAGAAGAAAAACAGGTTCAACATAAAGATAAGGTACTCGTTTGTTTTGATGCCTTTCATTGGGTCTACGCCAAAAAGAGTTCATTATTCCGTTTTATTTATTCTTAGTAGGAGAAAGAGACTATTTTGTATTGCAAAATTTATTCCACTTGTTTGATTTAGAAATCTATATCTATATATTACTAAAAGCTGAAGCGTAGCATTTAATATTGCTACGCTCCCGTTAAGCCATATCAGCAGCCATGTCATCATCTTTTTTCTTTTCAATTTTTCATATAATTTTTTAACATTTAAAGTGAATTAATAACTCCATTATATTAAAATCAAAATATCATATTAATCTTATTTTTAATTATTCTTATTTATTATTATACTTTCTTCAACTTTTCTCATTCCATTTTAACTTTTCATATCCCCACTACTCTTGAACTTAATATCACTATTCCCCTACCCCTTTATCTTCTTTTATTTTTGACTCTTCTTATTCTTAACCTCTTGCTATGAATTTGTTGTTCTCTCAATCATTTCATGCATAATTTTCTGTTTTTCCACACACAAAAGTTCTCTCTCTCTCTCTCTCTCTCTCTCTCTCTCTCTCTCTCTCTCTCTCTCTCTCTCTCTCTCTCAGTTTTTGGTGTATTTTTTAATTTTGAACTTTTGTATTCTTTACAATTCTACTTTGAATTGATATGATTGAGTTTTGTGTTTTGCTGTTATCTTTTTAATTCTTATTTGATTTTAAAATATTATCTTATTGTAATACAAAAATAGTATATAATCATCATTTCAAGAAAGACATGCATTTTTGATTATTGGTTCAAAACATGATAGGTAATTCTTTTCATCATTGTCATAAATCAAGTTGACCCAAACTTCTTCACTTGGAAACCACTGCTTATTATGTAGTATTGAATACTCCATTTCATATCCGGCTTCCAATAGAGTGCAACCACAGATATTCCTAACATGGTATTACATAACAATTCTTTTGTCGATATTGCCATGTGATTTTCTTGGTATAATTTTTTAATTCATAGATTATAGTGAATCCATACATATCATGAAAGCTTCTTGCAAATATCGCACATAAAGACCATCCTCGAATCTTTTGCTTTACTAGCGTGGGCACAACAAAATATAAAATTGATCCCTTACTCTTGTACTCAAGCCAGTTTGGAAGCTCACCCAAAGGAAGGAAAATCAATTCCTAATAATTTAAATCATGAGAAACAAATTATTATCCAAATTGAAAGTTTAAAACCCACAATCAAATTAGGAGAGAGAGATAGTGGAGATAGAGAGTCATTATCTCTTTCATTTTATTTTATTTAACATTTAAATTCAGCAACATCCTTCATAATCCATATCATTAAATTATTTATATTTTTTCTCTTTGTTTAAAAAAAAAAATTAACACATATATTTTTACTTAAATTTAAATAAATAAAAATTTTTCTTATAAAGTCTTCCCATGAAATCTTACAATGGAAAAATGAAATGCAAAACAAATACCAATTTAGAAACACTAAATTAAAAAATAATAATATAATAATAGAATATCAAACCAAACATAACTGAAAAAACTAATAGTGATGGCTACACTAATTTAATGGTAGCAAAATGAAATGAAAAAAAAAAAATAAACATTACAATGCATATTTAGTACATTAGAATTATTATCAAATTTGGGAAAACAATAGGATGCCAACGAATAAACAAAAAGAGAGAGATTTATAGGTAATAAAGTGTAGAGAGAGAAAGAAAAATAAAGAAATTAAACGTCAATTTGTAATTGTTATTTAGAAAATAAAGAGGCCGATGAGTACGTGATGGGAAGAGTTAAAAAAAAAAAAAGAGATGACCTTACGGTGGACATTAAAAACTTTATAGTGATAATAAAATCAATTGTAGCATTTATTTTATGTTATTATCCTTTTTCTTTCCAAATTTTCTCTATAATTTTTTTAATGTTAAAGTGAATTAAAACTCCATTATATTAAAATCAAAATCATATTTTTGATTCTCAAAAAAAAAAATATATATATATATATATGTATATATCTTTTTTCTTTAAAACTATTCTTCTTATTATTAAATTCTCAACTTATTTTTACACCTTCTCATTCCTTTTACTTTTTCATCTCTCCTCTAATCTCTACCTTAATATCACTATTCATCTTGCCATTTATCTACATTTATTTTGCCTTTTTTTTATCTCCCATTCTATGCATAATTCCTTTTATTTGTGTTTCAAGTTGTTATCTTTTTTTGTATTCTTCAGAATAATTTGGTGTTTATTGATATACATTTCTTTTTTACTATTTTTTCTTTTCTTCTTATTTTATTCAAAATTTAAATTCAGCCATATCCTTCATATTATTAAATTATTTATATTCTCTATCATTTTTTATTTTAAAAAATTAAACATAAAATATTTTACTTAAATTCAAATAAATAAAAATTGTTATCATAAAGTCTTCCCATGAAATGCTACAATGCGTCAATAGAAGAATGGAATACAAAACACATGCTATTTTAGAAACACTAAATTTATAATAATAATAATAATATAACAACAACAACAACAACAACAATAGAATATTATACCAAACATATCATAAACAAACTAATAGTTATGGATACACTAAATTAATGGCAGTAAATTGGAATGAAAAAAATAAAATAAAAATAAAACGTTACAATGCATATTTAGTACATTAGAATTATCTTCAAGAAATCAAACGTCAATTAGTAACCGTTACTTGGAAAACAAAGAGCTTGATAGGAGTAAAAAATTAATTAAAGATGATCATACAAATGTCAATAAAATCAATTGTNCTTCCATAGAATCAAATGTTTCCCACATTATTTCAACCTTATGGAAAATAGAGTTTACATGTAGCATGCAAAATGTGTACAATTGACTTAGAGATGTACAAATTAGTCAACCAACTATGGTAGAATTAAGGTTTCAAAATTTAAATAAAACAATTCTACAATAATAAAATAATTATTTTGCGATGAACATGATTATGAAATGCATTTCTCTTCATTAAGTTAGTTCAAATTACAAAATAATGATAACAATGAGACCTCTCATAAAAAAATAATCACGCGCAATGCGCGGGTCTGCGACTAGTTAGAATAAAGCTTAAGATTTATTTTAGAAAATATCTTACTCATACAATTATATCTCCTTAAAAATTGTTATTTTTTAAATTTAAGAGAGATATATATTACTTATATGATTTTTATTTTTATTTTTATTTTTATTTTTATAATTGTTAGATGTATATTAAAAGTTTGTTTATTTGAAAATATATTAAATTTTGAAATTATTGCACTTACTAAGAAAAAACTAATATAACATTTTTAAAGATAAATAGTTATTCCTCATTTTGAAGAATAGCTATTCATAAAGAATGACTACTTCTTGTAATAAAAATATAACCAAACTAAAAAATAGCTAAATTATAAGAATAATTATTACATTACAGTGTCTATTACAGTCTACCAAACATGCCCTTAAAGATGTAACTTTAACCCTATATATATATATATATATATATTTCCTTTTTTGAGGAAAAGGTAAGTAAATTTATTATTGTAAATCATATTGGAACATACCATCCAAATCTAGTAATAGATCTTTTAATCACACATCAGTATCTGCAGCTAAAGTTGCTATTCTAACAAGGGTGTGGGCAAGCTTATTCCCACCCCTTTTAACATGATTGAAACTACAAAAAACCATAGAACTTTTAACTACTCGAATCTCCTTAATAATGTGCCCAAACATAGTGGTACAAGGCCTAAGCTTATTAACCACTTGAATGACCTTGAGTGAGTCCCCCTCCACTTCCACCTGAAAAATATTAATTTCTCGAGCAAAACTAAGAGCTCAACTTGCAGCCATGGTCTCTACCAAATCCACCGAACTTGGGAGGCAAATCTTTTGACTAAGATATGCAATAATAAGTCCTGCAGTCTCTAATGACCACACCTAAACCTGCTAGCTCCGAATCTTCGAAAATAGCACCATCAAAATTTATCTTATAAATTCCAGGATTAGGAGGCTTCCAACAAGTCTCATCCCTCTAAATTATATTCCTAGGCGACTGTTTCTGAACGTCATGGAACTCCTGGAGAAGCTCTGCGGCTCTTTTCACAATATCCACTATTTCCCACCTTGGTTGCTTCTCTCTAATTCTATTTTGACGCTGCCATACACACCAAGCAATCATGGAAAAGAGTGCAACAGATTTTGAGGAAGCATTCAATAGAACAAACTCCATTAAATCTCTAAAGCTTGAGAATGTTTTGGTCCGAAGGAAACTGAAGCTAGGAGTTGAGAACTGCACTGGTTTGACGTTATCACATAACCAAAGGCCATGAATAGTATATTCTAGAAATTCACCACAAAGATTACATTCACTAGTAGGAACAACATGCCCTGTGTGCAAATTCTTTTTTGTGGGAAGAGATTCGCTACAAGCACGCCATAGGAAATGTCTAACTCTGTTAGGAACATGTAATTTCCAGATTTTATTCCATAGACGTTTACTTGCTTCGGGATTGGAAGAGCTTGGCTGGGATAGTAAAGCTTCAGACGCCAACAATCTGTAAGCACTTTTAACCGAGAATGAACCATCGGAAGTCAGTGGCCAAACCAGTATATCTATTGTAACGTGTGCGCTAATTGGAATGCTTTTAATACATTCGGCCTCCCATGGAAAGAAATTCTGATCAATTAGCCCTGTGTGCCACCGTGTAGTTCCTAGAAAAAACAAATCACTCATATTATTTGAAGAAAAATCCATTTGAGGCGATAGGACTTTACCTCCACCTAAAGAATCTAGCCATTGATGCTTCTAGATATTTATAATACTGCCATCCCCAACTCTCCACTGAGCCCCTTTACAAATTACCTCCCTAGCTTGCATAATGCTCTTCCAAGCATAAGAGCTTCAAGGATGAATCTCAGCATCAAAAATACTCTCTGTTGGAAAGTATTTTGCTTTAAAAACTCTGTGCAACAAAGTATCTATTTCATGATGTAGTCACCATACTTGCTTCCCCAACAGGGCATTCTTAAATTGTCTTAAATCTCTGAACCCCATGCCCCCTACAGACTTAGAGGAGCACAAAGTACTCCACCTAACCCATTGCATCTTTCTAGAATTTTCTTGATTTCCCCACCAAAACTTGCGGATCATTGCTTCATTATCTTTAATTAAACCTCTAGGCAAGCGAAAAACACTCATGGAATACGTGGGGATAGATTGCACTACTGCTTTGATCATAACTTCTTTGCCAGCTTATGAAAGGAGCTTTTCCTTCCAACCTTGCATCTCTGCCCTAATCTTCTCCTTTACTTGGTTGAAGCAAGCCTTCTTTTGTCTGCCAATGAAAGATAGAAGACCAAAGTATTTCTCATAATTTTTAATGACCAGCACACCCAACAAAGCTTTGATGGCTTGTTGAGTTTCTTCAGACGTATTCTTACTAAAGAAAAGTGTTGTTTTATCCTTGTTGACCTACTGATCCGAACCCATCATACCGGTTGAGGAGTTGTTGGATTTTGACACATTCAGCTATGGTTGATCAACAAAATAAAAGGTAGTCATCCGCAAAAAAGAGGTGAGTAATTTTTGGTCCTTTTCTGTAGATAGAGAAGCCTCTAATGTCCATCTCAATTCTTGCTTTTGTAAGTAGTGCATTCAAACCTTCGGCAAAAAATAGAAAAAGAAACGGAGATAGAGAATCGCCTTGCCTCAAACCTCTAGTGGGTTGGATAAAGCTGTTTGGTTCTCCATTAACTAATATTGAGTAAGAGACTATAGGAATACACTGCATAATCATTGCTACCCAAGAAGCTTGGAACCCCATTTTCAAAAGAATTTTTTCCAAGAACTTCCACTCCACCTTGTCATACACCTTGCTCATATCAAGTTTGAGAGCCATGAAACCTTCCCTTCCTGAACATTGAGTTTTCATATGATGTAAGGACTCAAAAGCAATCAAAATATTATCAGTGATAAGCCTATTTGTTGTGAAAGCACTTTGAGCCTCGGAAACTATAGAGTTAAGGATAGGTTTCAATTTGTTAGCAATAACTTTACTAAGAATCTTATAAAGAACATTGGACAAGCTTATAGGTCTATACTCAGAAACATTTTCGAGGCTATTGACTTTGGGGATCAAAGTAATGAAAGTATGGTTTATGGATTTTAGGAGAGTACTTGAACTCAAGTAGCAGAGGATAGCTTCAGACACATTCGGTTCTATTTCTAACCAAAAGGATTGGTAGAATAGGGGAGGCATCCCATCTAGACCTGGAGCCTTTAATGGAGACATTTGTTTGATAGCCACATCAACCTCTTCCTGAGTATAAGGTTTAGTCAATTCAACATTCATATCATCATTCACAATCTTTTTTACTCCCTCCAACACTCTTTCCAGTTCTAGAGGACCTGCAGAAGAAAACAATCTAGTATAGAAATTCACAAAAATGTTAGACACAACCTCCTCCTCTGTCTGCCAAACCCCATTTGCATCTTTAATCCCCTTGATAAAATTTCTTCTCGTTCTTTGAGTAGCCATGCCATGAAAGAACCTAGTATTTTGGTCCCCCTTCTCTACCCATTGAATTCTTGATCGTTGGCGCCACATCTGCTCTTCTTTGTCAAGCAAGAGGTAAAGATCTCTCTGGTGACTAATAACTTCATCATAGTCCCCACCCCTGGCCAAAGCCTCTTCTGCTTTCCAAAGCAATTCTTTTTTCTTCACAATCTGTTGTTTCACACTTCCAAAATGATCTTTGCTCCAAGATTTTAACATCTTTTTGCATTTTTTAATTTTCTTGGCTACCTAGAACATAGGAGTACCTTCAGACTAAACTTGCCACGCCCTTAGAACCATGTCATTGCACCTATTTTTTGATAACCACATCTCCTTGAAGTAGAATGGTTTCCTTTTCCATCTTTAGGACTCACCATTTGGATCAAACATTAGACTAATGGGCTGTTGATCCAATGTATTGCAATGTAAATGAAAGATTTGCCAACACTCTATCAAGCCTTTCCCACACCTAGTGACTATATCTTCTGCCATGCCAAGTAAATTCCTGTCCTGTAAAGCCAAGATCCACAAAACCACAAAAATCCAGCACGTCCCGAAATGCTTGCATCTGATTATGGGGGCGGATTCTCCCACCCCTCTTCTCATCCATATGGAAAAGCTCATTAAAATCAACCATGCAACACCATGGAAGATGTGGCTTGGCTTGGAGCATATGGAGCATACTCCATGAATCTTCCCTCTCATTCGTATCTAGTTCCCCGTAAAAACTAGTAAAGCGCCAAGTTGCTAGAGTTCCACCATTGACAACCGCATCAATATGGAATCTAGAGAAGCTATCCACCCAAACTAAATTATTAGATTTCCACAAAAGCACTAGTCCACCACCCCTACCTTGCCTTAGGACAATAAACAAGCCAGAGTTTCGAATCTTGCATCGTATCTTTTCCAATTGTTCTTTTTCAAACCAAGTCTCTGATAAGAAAACAATAAGGGGGATCTTGTGCTTGAATTAAAGTTCAAGCTCATCTTTCGCAAGTTGGTTCCCAAGCCTGTAGCAATTCCATGCTAAACAACTCATTGCTCTCGGTGAGGCTAACCATTAGCCTCCACCATTACCATGTTGCTTTTAACGCTAGTAAATCATTGTTTTTTTGGTGAGGAGTTTACATCCTCCTCTATTTCCTCACGCACATGCCTCTTAATAAGTATTGGATTACTTTGCATTATCCCAACCTCCCTATCTTGTGTAATTTGAGTCCACCCACGGTACTTGGTTTTTGGTTTTACTGGGACACTATCTGGCCCATTTTGAGCAACAATATTTGATCCATATTGATTAACTAAGTACAGTAGCACTTCATTTTTTTTTCCCCCTTCAGACCCTCATCTTTTAAGGCCCCATGAGATTTAGGTCCTAGACCGTGAGTTGCCTGTGGATCCATGTTTGCAAAATTGGAAGAGTTTTTCATGGGCAAATCAAATTTGGTTAGCTTACAGTCAATTTCCTGCAAGGTCACCTAAAAAGCTTTCATATTGCTAGTAATTATTGCCTTTCCTTTTAGAAATTCTGAAACTAAAGTATTTAATGTAGTAATGATATTATCTACCTTATGAGTAAGATCAACTCTTTTCCTATCTAGGCAATCGTTACAGCTACTCACTGGTGCCTCCTTCAACCTTCGATTAATCACCCTATCCTCGGTATCCATCTTTTCACCATCATTTTCTTTTTCTTCCTAACCAGTACACCATACCATCGCTTCCTCCCACCTTTCAACTTTAACCATTGAGCACTTTTTGGTGTTTGGCAGAGGAGCACGTAGCCATGCCCCAAATTGACTGTTTTCCTCCATTAAAGATCCATTGCTTTGCACCTAAAGATCACAGTCCTTATCACTATGTGACAATCGTCTACACTAGTAACATAAGTTCGGCAATCTCTCATATTTAAACTAGATCCATCCTATCTCACCATCCTCGCAACGGATTTTGCGACCTCAACGCAAGGGTTTTGAAGTATTAACCAGTACTCTAATTCTCATAAAACTACTCTCATCCCCTTCTGAACTTTCCTTATTACCTTTCCAATGTCACAGGCTACCATTGGATTCATATCTCCAATAGGTAGCTCATGGATTTGAACCCAAAAAAGTTGTCTTATCAAAAGTAAGGTCTCGAGTTGAGATATTTTTCTCCATCTGCCTGAGGGACACCAGATGTTTGTCATTACTCCAAGGTTCACCTAAAAGGATTCTATCCACATCTGAACTCTCCATAAACACAAAAAGGAATGATGTGATCTCCTATGTCCTTTACGTCAAACCCTTTTTTTGTTTGCCATAACGGTTTGAAAGTCTGGACGATGGCTTCCATGTTTAAAACCCTTCGTGTAAAGAATTTTTCTACAATAACCTTGCCTCCCATATGTTCGATTGCTCATTCCCCTCTCCCTCCGAGAGCGAGAGTTTCTCCCACATCATAAACAATTCCTCCATATTCACGCAAGCAAACTAGTAGCCCCCTACTTGTTGAAGCCAACAAGGAGAACTAAACAAGCCAATTCCCTTTGGGTAGGCATAACTTTTCTACTGAATGGCTAGGGTTTGGAGTAGCCTCCCCATAGGTCAGAGAAACCCCTTTANAATTTCTCGAGCAAAACAAGAGCTCAACTTGCAGCCATGGTCTCTACCAAATCCACCGAACTTGGGAGGCAAATCTTTTGACTAAGATATGCAATAATAAGTCCTGCAGTCTCTAATGACCACACCTAAACCTGCTAGCTCCGAATCTTCGAAAATAGCACCATCAAAATTTATCTTATAAATTCCAGGATTAGGAGGCTTCCAACAAGTCTCATCCCTCTAAATTATATTCCTAGGCGACTGTTTCTGAACGTCATGGAACTCTGGAGAAGCTCTGCGGCTCTTTTCACAATATCCACTATTCCCACCTTGGTTGCTTCTCTCTAATTCTATTTTGACGCTGCCACACACCAAGCAATCATGGAAAAGAGTGCAACAGATTGGGGGGGGGGGGGGGGGGGGGGGGGGGGGGGGGGGGGAGGAGCTACTGCTACGTCGGGCCTTTCGTCATCTGGACAGAGGGAGATTAGGCCCTTTCATGCCCTTAGGGAAGAGTTCACCCTAGACGTTGACACCCTTTTTAGGTTAAGGGACAGATTCCAGTTCCTCGAGAAAGTCAGGATTTGTCTTCCTCGAGAAGGGGAAAAAGCCTGTCATTTCTCTCTTAGAGAAGTGTTCTTTTACGAGGCTGCTTTCTAGTGTGGTCTTAGGTTCCCTATTCATCCATTCATCATGGAATTCTTGAACCATTTCAACATCGCTCTTAGGCAACTTATGCCAAACTCGTGGAGATTTGGATGGTCGTCATTGAAGGTGACATGATCAGGTTGGACGAGTTTGTTCACCTGTGTCATTTGAAGGAGTCCAAAGAGTACGGGTACTATGAGCTAGTGCCTTAGGTCAAGAAGGTGAGGATTATTACAGATCTTCCTTCGTCCTTCCGGTATTGGAAGTCCATATACTTATTCGTGTCTGGAGATGGATGGGAGACACTTTCTGACGACTTTTGGGGTGAGGTTTCTAGATTGCTTTGTTGGTGGAGGTCCCTGAACTTAGGTGTGTTGTCCCCCACTTGCTTTTTTGATAGTTTTCTTCTCAAACTTGATTCATCACTAACCTTTGTTTGTTGTGTGCGTTCGCAATTAAGGACCGCCCTAAGCTCAAGAGCAGATCTAAGGAGTGCATCTAGGCGGCCACTGAGTACGCAAAGACAATCGACAACTTTGATGACCTCGTTAACCCCTGAACTTTGGCTCGTCAATTCCTGGGTCCGAAACCTTCCTTCTTCGTCCTACGTGTTATCGAGATCAAAGAAAAAAGTGAGTTTTTTTTTTTTTTTAACACAAAAATGACTACCAAGTTCAATCTAGAGATGTATACTAATATGAAGGCCAAGAAGAATGAGCCCCTTTCAAGCCTAGGGAAGAAAACGGTTTGGATCGTTGAGAAGGAGGTCTCAGCCTCCCCAGTTATCTCCATCCTTGAAGCCACAAGGACGAGCTCTCGCATAACCTCCCTGGAAGAGCTCACTCCGGCCAAGGGAAAGGAGAAAATGGGCTCCCAGGCATCCAATGTCTGGGATAATGCTGGATTGCTTTGGCAAGGGCCCATTCCATTGTTACCACTGACGATCTTAAGGCGCTTGCTAGCGTCCCTTCCCATAAGCTTGTGAACCGCCATATTCGTAAGCTCGTCCAGGTAAGTTTTCTTCTGTTTTGTTTATAGTTTGGAATGGTCCTTGTAATTTTATAACCCTCCCTTCCTTATGACTTTTAGGCTCTAGGAGAGGCGATCCACATATCTGCTAAGTAACTTAGCCAGGAAGAGAAAGCCATGGTGGTGGGGTCCAAAGTGAAGGCTAAGGCTGCGAAGTTGAGGAGAGACCTCATTATTGTTATGGACAATTCCAACACAACTAAAGAGAAGGCCATGGTGTTGGCTAGCGAGCTTAGTGTCGAGAAGCAGCTAACACTGCAAAAGGATGAACAGCTCCAAGCCGCTAACCAAAAGGTTAAGTCTATGGCTACTAAGGCCGTCCAGGCTTTCCAATAGACTGAAGAATACAACACCGTACTCTTCAGCTGGAATTATAAGGGCTTTAAGCTGCTTAGGCGGTACATGGTGAAGCATTCCTCTAAAGTTAACACGAAGGATTTGGATTTTAAGGAAGTGGATAAGGAGATGAAGGCTGACAAAGCTGCCCAAACTACTGCTGCTGCTCTTGAAGAGAATGCCCTAGAGTGCAATGATCGTGAACCTGAGGACGCCCCTATCAATGCGGCTGGTGGTGACGAGGCTACTGTTTAAGTATTCCCCTGTTTATCAAAATTTTCCTTTTTTTTTTTTTTTTGAAGGTGCCCAATGTGTTTTTAGGCTTTAAATATTGATTTTGAGACAATATTTTCTCCCAATGTGCTTTTGGGCTCTAAATATTAAATTTGAACCAATCTTCTCAATGATTATATGTTTATGCCATTGTTCATTTACCTTACCTTCGTTGGTTGTTCTACTTTTTTTTATTCATCCATGTGTGATTTATGCTTGCTCGACCTCCGATGGTTGTCACCTTTCCGTTCTTGGTGATCTGTGTTTGCGAAGAAACTTGAGTTTGCCAACATTTTATGACTTAGCCATTTTCATGCGATTTGTATCCTTGTTAAGAATTTTATCACTTAGTTTCGCCAGTGATTTGCATCCTTCTTAGGAGTCTTATCACTTGGCTGAGTGATGTACATCCGTCTAGGGAATTTTATCGCTTAGCCATTTTTTTTAGTGATTTACATCCATTTAAGGAATCTTATCACTAGGCTTCGTCAATGATGTACATCCATCTAGGGAATTTTATCACTAAGCCATTTTTGGGTTGATTTACATCCATTTGAGGAATCTTATCACTTGGCTTCGCCAGTGATGTACATCCGTTTAGGAAATTTTATCACTTAGCCATTTTTTGGGTGATTTACATCCATTTGAGGAATCTTATCACTTGGCTTCGTCAGTGATGTATATCCGTCTAGGGAATTTTATCACTTAACCATTTGAGGAATCTTATCACTTGGCTTCGTCAATGATGTACATCCGTCTAGGGAATTTTATCACTTAGCCATTTTTGGGGTGGTTTACATCTATTTGAGGAATCTTATGGTTTACATCTATTTGAGGAATCTTATCACTTGGCTTCGTCAGTGATGTGCATCCGTCTAAGGAATTTTATCACTTAGCCATTTTGGGGTGATTTACATCCATTTAAGGAATTTTATCACTTGGCTTCGTCAGTGATGTACATCTGTCTATGGAATTTTATCACTTAGCCATTTTGTTTTAGGCATATATTTGTACACAATTTGCTGAATATTCACTAAGTAGTACTTTTATTACTTTGTTTTGAATGAAGGTGTTTATTCTTATGATTACAACAGTACCTTATCTATACTGATAATATTTTTTTCAAATGCCCGATGTTCCATGGTCACGATAGTTTTTTTCCGGTCCATTGACTCCTGATGGTAGCATCCTTGTCTTGAATAATGGATGACTTTGTAAGGTCCTTCCCAGGTTGGTCTGAGCTTCCCTTATGTTGAATCTTTCGTTGCTGGTGTGACCCTACGTAGGACAAGGTCTCCTATGTCAAGTCTTCTAAACTTCACTCTCTTGTTGTAATACTTGATCATCTTCTGCTGATACTTTGCCATCTTTTGAGATGCTTCCTCTCTTACTTCATCTAGTCAGTTAAGTTGACCTTCAATTGATCGTCGTTGCTATCTTTGTGAAAAAATTCTCTTCTCATGCTGGTGGCTCCTACTTTAATTGGTATTACTGCTTTGGTGCCGTAACTGAGTTTGAATGGCGTCTTTCTTGTTAGGGTCCTCACTATGGTTCTGTATGCCTACAAGACATTTGGCAGTTCCTCTGGCCATGCACCTTTTACCTCCTTCAGTCGAACTTTAATGATCTTCAACAACTTTCAATTCGTCACTAGCGTCTGTCTGTTGGCTTGTGGATGTCCTGGAGAAGAAAATTGGTTCTTGATTCCTAGTCTCGAGTAGAAGTTTCTGAAGTCTTGACTATGGAACTGGTGTCCGTTATCTGATATTATCGTCATTGGTATTCTGAACCTGCAAACTATGTTTCTCCATACAAAGTTCTGGATCTTTGCCTCCGTGATAGTTGGTAGTGCTTCCGCTTCAACCCATTTTGTAAAATAGTCAATCGCAACCAATAAGAACTTTACCTATCTTTTACCTTGAGATAATGGACCCACGATGTCTATCCCCCATTGAGTGAATGGCCATGGGGAAATTATGGTCGTCATCTTCTCTCTTGGGACAAGCTGGACGTTCCCAAACCTCTGGCACTTGTCGCACCATTCAATGAACTCCCATGCATCTTTCTACATGGTAAGCCAGAAGTAACCCATTCTGATGATCTTGCTTACCAAGGGTCTCAAGCCCGTGTGGTCTCCACATATTCCTTCGTGGATTTCCTCCAGAATATACTTAGCTTCGTCGTCTTCAACACACTTTAGATAGGGCATGGAGAACCCTCTTTTATACAAGGCATTGTTCAGGATCGTGAACCTAGCCACTCGCTTTCTGACCTTCCTGGCTTCATCAACGTCTGCTGGAAGTCGTCTATCTCGGAGGAAAGAGAGAATCGGAGTCGTCCAACTGTTTTGGTTTTGAATTGCAAAAGTGTGGAATTCTCCAATACTAGGATGCTTTTGCACTTCTATTCTAAAGTCTAGTGACATTGTTCCTTCTTCAGACGACGCTTGCCTCACTACTTTGTTTGCTTCTGAGTTCTAGTTCCTGGGGATCTTTGTGAAATTTACCTTATCAAACTTTTGGGCTAGGTGGTTCATCAGCCTGAGGTATTTTTGCATCCCGTTCTCCTTTGCTTCATATTCACCCTTTATTTGCCCTGTCACCAATTTAGAATCGCTTTGAAGGAGTAAGTTCTTAGCACCAAAGCCTTCTCGATCCTGTGCCTCGTCAATATTCGTATTTTGCTTTGTTGTTTGTGGCGAGGAATTGAAGTTTCACTCTGTACCTAAGGACGTCTCCTTCTTGAGTGTTGATGATGACCCCCACTCCTCTTTTTCGAGTTGACAACCTGTCAGTTTGGATCGTCCATCTCTCTGATTCATCTCGGATCTCTTCTCCATCTGGAATTGTGAACTTGGCAATGAAGTCTGCTAACGCCTGTGCCTTGATCACTGTCCTGGGGTGGTATTCGATGTCGAACTGGCTAAGCTCAACTACCCATTGCACCATTCTTCCTGCAGCTTTAGGCTTGTTCATTGATTTCCTTATTGGCTGGTCAGTCGTTACCAAAATAGGGTTTTCTTGGAAGTAGGGACGTAGTTCACGAGAGGCAATGATTAGGGCGAAGGCGATCTTTTCAATCCATGGATACTTTGCCTCAACTCCTTGGAAAGCTTGGCTGACATAGTAATCTGAGAGCTGCACTCTATCCTCTTCTCGAATCAAAGCCGCACTCACGACGGTGGCTGACACTACTAAGTACAAAAACAGGTTTTCCCCTTCCTTTGACGGGCTTAGAAGGGGGGTTACTTAGGTAGCATTTCAATTCCTGGAAGACTTTTTTGCACTCCTCCGTCCAGGTAAAAGCTTGCTTCAGGGTTTTGAAGAATGGTAGACATTTATCCGTCTCTTCAAAGATGAACTTGTTGAGGGCCATGATCCTTCCAGTTAACTTCTGGACTTCCTTCACTATTCTCGGAGATGTCATCTCTAATATAGCCCGTACTTTTTTTGGGTTAGCCTTTATCCCTCGTTGGGACACAATGAACCCTAGGAACTTTCCTGATGCAACCTCGAAGGCACAATGGTTAGGATTCAACCTCATCTGATACTATGTAAGAGTCATGAAGGTCTTCTCGAGGTCATCCAGGTGTGTGGCTTCCTCCTTACTCTTGACAAGCATATCATCCACGTATACCTCCATGTTTTTCCCGATCTATTTATTGAACATTTTGTTGACTAACCTCTGGTAAGTCACCCTTGCATTCTTCAGTCCAAAGGGGATTACCTTGTAGCAGTAGAGCCCCTGGCTAATGATGAAGGTAGTGTTCTCTTGGTCTTCTTCTAACATCTTGATTTTGTTGTATCCTAAGAATGCGTCCATGAATGTGAGGAGCCTGTGCCTTGCTGTGAAGTCCACAAGCTGATCTATTCTTGGCAGGGGGAAGTTGTCTTTTGGGCAGGCCTTATTCAGGTCCGTGAAGTTCACGCACATCCTCCATTTCTCATTTGCTTTCTTTACTAGGATGACGTTGGCCAACCAATCTAGTGGTAGACTTCTTGGATAAAATTGGCTGCTAGCAATTTGTTTACCACGTCCATGATGGCTTTGTTTCATTCAGGGGCAAAGACTCATCGTCTTTGCTGGATGGGCTTCCTTTCAGGGTCTACATTCAAATGGTGTTGGATGACTTCAATTGCTATGCTTGGCATGTCCTCATGACTCCATGCAAAAATATCCAAATTGCTCTTAAGGAATTGGACTAGCCTTTTCTTCATCTGATCGCTCAAGTTTGTCCCTATCTTCGTGGTCTTTGTTGGTTCTCTGTCTACCAGTTCCACAGTTTCTAAGGCTTCCACTTTCTCCTCCTCCTTCTCCTTAATCATCCATGTATGGTTTTCCTTTGCAGTTAACACTGCTTGGTAGCATTCCCTAGCCAGCACTTGATCTCCCTTTACCTCGCCTATGCCATACTCCGTTGGGAATTTCACCTTCAGGCAATAAGTGGATGTTGCTGCCTTCCAACGGTTAAGTGTGGGCCTTCCAATAATCAAATTGTATGAGGATAGGAAATCTACCACTAGGAAGTCAAGTTGACGAATTAATTATTGGGGGTGAGACCCTACTGTGACTGTTAGTGCTACTATACCTTTGGGGTATACTTGGTCTCTGTTGAAACTAACTAAAGGGATTAAAAGGGCCGTAACCTTTTAGGATCTACCTTCAGCTGTTGGAAAGTAGAGAGGTAGATAATGATTACAGAGCTGTCATTATCTATGAGAATCTGTCTAGTGTTGAATCCTTCTATCATAAGCATGGTAACCAAGGGGTCGTCGTGTAGTTGCTTTACACCTCTAGCATCTTCTTCCGAAAATAGGATGACCCTCTTTGTTTTTATTCTCTGCTCTAGGGGTGGTATCCTATGGACACTATTTACCTGCCTTTGCTGTGACTTCTTGAGGGATTTAAAGGATCCACCCATGGATGGTCCTTCTGTGATCATCTTTATCTCTCCTATCGCACTTTATGGACGATTGAACACATTGTCCTCATCCCTAGGAACAATTTCGTGCTTTTCCTTGTTATCATTTCTAGGTCTGCTAAATTCCCCCTTCTTCACAAACTTCTATAGCTTCTCCTTTTGAATGAGTTCCTTTATATGTTCCTTCAAGTCTCTGTAATCTTTAGTGTAATGGTCGTGGTCTTTGTAGAAGTGGCAGTATTTTCTCTTATCACGCACATTAGGTGATGAGTGCAGCGGCTTCGACCACTTAAGGTAATGATTGTTCTTAATCTACATTAAAATTTTATCAACAAGCATAACTAGGGGGGGTAAATTTTATCGTCCAAGGTGTCTTATCATCTCTCCACTTGTTCCCATCCAAACTCTAATGATCTCCCCTATCTCTTACGTCCCCTCTGGTCTTTTCTTTTGCCACCTTCCTCTTTGGGCTTATCCTCCTCCCTTATTGCGGCTAGGGCATCTTCGGCATTTATGTACTTTTGAGCTTTCAACAACATTTCTACCATTGTCTGTAGAAGACTTTTCGAGAAGGTGATCACGAACTCTCTGGATTTTGGCCCAGCTTTGAAGGTAGTTAATTGCACCTTGTCATCTGCTTCACCAACTTCTAGTACTTCTATAGTGAAACGCTTTACATATGATCTTAAGGTCTCCTTTTCCCCTTACCTGATGGTGAGCAGATGGTCTGCAGGCCTTTTCAGGCATTGTCCACCAACAAAATGGTGTACAAAAGAGTTGCCCAATTGTTCAAAGTTGGCAATGGACGATGTTGCTAGCTTACTAAACCATACTCGCGCTGCTCCCTTGAGGGTGGTAGGAAAGGAGCGGCACAATATCTCATCTAGGGGTTGCTATAGACTCAAAGCGTCTTAAAGGTAGTAATATGGTCCAGCGAATCTTTTATACCATTGAACAACTTAAGCTGTGGAAGAAGAAACTTCGAGGGCATAAGGCACTCCAGGACTTTAGTGGTGAAGGGCGAGTCCGTCCTTCTGACCATTCCATCCAAGTTCTGATCCATCTTTTCCCTCATTGCATTCCTCAGCTGGTCCATTTCTCTCCTCATCTCTCTGAGGATGTCCGAATTTGCTTCGTCAGAAGTGTTTGGTTATTGGTGGTCGTCACTTCTGTGGCTATCTATATCGTCATTTCGGTTAGTCCCAGTTCTCATGGGTGAACAATTCTCCTCCTGTTGTAACTGCAACCTCATCTCTTGGTTTTTGTAAAGTTGTGATTTACAACTATGTTTTATGTTGACTTTATTCCATGACAAAAAGTGTTGTAATTGTTTTAATTTTTTTTCCTTGTATTTTGTGAGATTTTATTATATTGGGTTTAGTATTAAGTTGGTGAAGACTCAAGCTTAATTGAAGATCAGTGCATTTCACGACTAGCTCACGAGAAGTTCACGAGAAGGGTTTCCATGAAAAGGACATGTGAGGATAAGATGCCTGGAAGCTAAAGAGTTGTGCTAAGCTATCGTTTTCGCAAGTGTCTCGCTGCTAAGACCTTCCTACAAGGTAGTCGCAAAACATTCTGCTTGGAGGATTTTGAGAGTGACTTTCTTACCCTTCACCCATACTATATATACCCTCATTACCCACAAATGTAAAAGATGCCAATTCAAAGAGAAAAACCTTAAATAGGTTCTCTATAACACACACACCCATCTTTTAGAAAGAGATCTACTCATCCTTAGTGAGAAATCATTGTAGCCTCTTCTCCTTCCCTCTCCCATTGTCATACCTTGAGAGGAGATTTGTACCCGAACATAACTCACGAATATTCAGAGTGTAGAGAGCGTTTTGAAACTTAGAAAGCTTTGGGGATTTGCCAAAAGAAGCCAGTGAGGCTTGGTGGATGGAATCGAGCGTATTACGGGATCTGGAAAGTTAGACAAGACACGGTTCCGATAAGCCTTGTTGGAGTAAGAGCTTGGAGGGCTTAGGTACATCGAGTAGATTAGGCTTGGAGGGTCTCTTGCTAACACATGTATTCCAACTGATTGTCTAGTGGATCGATTACCGCTTGGAGGGCGGCAAAGAGGTTTTTTGTCTAGTTCTTCGGTTTCCTTTTCGATAACACATCGGCGTTTTATCTTGTGTTTGCATCTCTCTTCCTTACTCTTTTTCATTCCATTTTACTGCTGTGTTGTTAAGTTTATGGATTAGAGTAGTCTGTTTGTTTATCCGCTCGCATTTTCACTATTCCACACTTAGTATTAAGTTAGTGTAAAATTAATCGAGCCGTAACTTTAATTTGGGGGTCTAAACAGCTCTTGTGTTTTCAACACATTTCGAGCTTTCAGTTTTGCCTGGTGAGCTCCTCCACGCTGGCTATGAGTGTTTGGATTTGTAGTGCTAGTGCTGCAGAATCTTGTGGCATGTTGGACTTTATTTGGACCTTACAATTGAATGTAATTACACTTTCCCACCAAAGTATGAAATTGCCATCCCCACAGATGGTGCCAAACTGATGATGCAGAAATCGTCAGTAAGTAAGTTCGTTCAGTTGGATCAACACAAGCCCATCCAAGTTCTTGCAAGGTTTAGAAAAAAAGAAGAATGTGATCCTTTCGGGGTTGTCATCGATGTGGTGTCGGTCACAGAGTCTCTGATGATAAAGTCAATGAATATGGCTTTAAAGATATAGAGAACTTAGTAGTAGGGGTTTAAGCTGAGTAGAATGTTTGTACCTTCTCTTGAATTCTATATGTCTATATATATTGGCTTTCTTTAGTAGCCATTACTCTCCTTAGATGGTGGTTTAAGGAGAGCTTGGGTAACGTCTTAGGTCTTCATTTTGGTCCCAACAGTCTTCTCACTGATGTGTAACCATCGGGACATTAAATGGCAACTTTCATGATGCTTTATCTTTGTCCAAGCTGGTTTCCTTGGACAAGGGTAATTACTTGGTCAATCATTTGTAACTACCATTATTACATGTGCCACCAAATATGTGCAAGCCACTAAACAAATTAATGCATTGACAATTTGACATTGGTGAACAAAATGCTCATTCGAATTATTGTTGCCGTGGACAGGAATAGGAAACATAGGAAATATGGGTGTTGTTAGGATTAGAGCCCTAAAATCCTATTGTATGATGCTATGTATGACTTAATGTTGTGATTAATAAATTTATTTTATTATTATTTGAAATAATGGTAACATGAATATTCGGACATTATCATATAGTCCATGAGATGCATAGTATGTGGTTTATGTGAAAAGTTACAGAAGATATAAATCACAAGTTCTTTGTAAACTCAGAATTTTAGTTCATAGTCGGTGATGAAATTAGAAATTTCATCTGTGAAGACTATAACATATCAACTAAGATGATTTGTCTTGATCATGGAAGTGGAGACTTCTAGATAATATGTTGATATGTTTTAAGAGTTAAAACATATTGAACTGGACCGCTGTGAGATTTATTATTCTCCTAACAACTGTCAAATAAATAATAAATCTCATGATTTTTATTCACATGAACTCTTAATCCTGAGAGAATAGGGATCTGATCATGAAGTGTAGGTTACTTTGATATATCAGGAGTGAGATCTAAAGTAACGGTCAAAACCTCAGTATGTTGAGCCGTCACATTTAGTGTTGATGGGACATATATTCTCAAGATGGAATTTATAGTCTCTTAACGGAGATATAAAATATTTCATTGAAATAAGTTTAATGGGTTTGTTATTTAGAATGTTATGCCTAACTACTTTAGTAAATAGTTACTAAAATATATATTTATGAAATTGGATTTCATAAATATATGATGAATAACTTAAAGGATTAAACCAAGTATTCAAGGATTAAAATGTAGTAATCTACAAAGTGGTAGTCTTCATTAATGACTTTGTATTACTATGAATATTTTATGAAGGGGTTGCATGTATAATAAAGTCTTGGGATATAATTAATTAATAAGGCCTAGAGTGCAATTATATTTATATAGTGGTATTAAATATAATTAATAGTAACTTTGGACTTGTCAAGAGTTGACAGAAAAGCTCAAGGTCAATTAGAGCTAGTGTCTTATTTGTTCCCTTTTGGTCCCACTCCAAGCCATATACTAAAGCCCAATTGGGAATGCCTAAAAGGCTAGCCCAATTAGATAATCAGTTATTAATAGAGAAACATATAGAATTTTGTAAGAACATGATTTGGTATGTATGTGAGTGTTGGACTCTTTCATTCTCTCTAGAACATATACACATATAACTGATTGAGAAATCACACTTCTTGGGCATCAAGTGGAATTGGAGTGAAGATTGAAAGTCTTCTCAAAAACTTATGATCTTTGGTTTTGAATTTCACCCCATCAAGGTACACTCTCTTGTTCTTAAATTCTCAAACTTACATAGTACATGTTATTAATTGCGAATGAAGTAGATCCATTAAATTTTCCGCTGCGTACATTCATATTTCCATCAGGTGTAATCGTTTAAACCACACAACACCGATGCAACCATTTACATGAATTCCACGATGTCTATTGTACACCTATTATATATTTTATTGCAAATTATAAACCAACCTTGCAATAAAATATATAATTTTATACTAATAATGCTAATATTATATCATATGCCGTGGACAGGAAACGTGCGTGTGATTTGTGATTGTTTAGACCACACAACACCAATGCATACTTTTTACATGAATTCCACGGTCATTTTATATGAAGAACCTTATGTGTATAACATTTTTACAACACTTTCATAACAAATTGTAGGTAATAAATTGTTATTAGTTCTAATTTGAACCCATAATTGAAATTACTTTTTTTGACCACCAATGACAACCAAAAACAACCCACCACATAAGATTTGTTATGAAAGTATTGTGAAAATGTCGTGAAGATATCATTTCTCTTTTTATATACATTAATTATAAACCAACCGTATAATAAAATATACTACCATATGTCTAGGGGTGTCCAGACAACCCGGTGACTCGCTCAAACTGTCGGACCCGCCCGAAACGGACCGGCCACCACCCGAACCGATCAATCCGACAGTCGCCGGCGGGTCGCCACCCACAGAACCCGATCCCTTCGGTTCGGCTGGCGGGTTTCCTCCCCAAAAACCCAAGCAACCCGACCCGACCATAAAATCTACAAAATCCGGCGAGATCCAAAGGTTTTCCGACAAAGAACTTCTTGAAATCCACTGCAATCCACTAGATCCGGCAATATTTTGGATTTTCCGACGAAAAGTAACATGAAATCCACCAAATCCGGCAAGATTTTGTTCAGATCTAATATAGATTCGACGGATCCAGCCAAAAATCGACCAGATCTTAACCGATCCGGCGAAATATCGGCTCCGGCTTCAAAACCCGAAACCGACCGACAACCTACCCGAAACCGACGGATCCGAACCGGCTGATCTGACCATTAATACGGGTCGGTTTCGATTTGGATTTTCACCCACCTGAAAAATTCGGGTCGGGTCCGGGTCGGGCACAAACCCGACCCAACCCGACCCGTGGACACCCCTACATATGTCATAGGCGATGAAATTAACGGTTTTAGTGACGAAATTTTTTTGTCACCATAGGTCATCTTTGTTGTAGTGGGTCTCCACCCTCCAAAAATTAATACCGATGGATCTTTGTGTGAAAACCAAATTCCAATCAACTCGACCAATCTCCACATCAAGATCTTGTCGTTATTTGTTGGTGCGAGCTGTTTTTTGGTTAGATTTGGTCAAATCTGATGAGATCTTGCAAGATCTCGCCAGATTTGCAAGATCTCGCCAGATTTGGCAGAATTTTGTCCAAATCTGGCTAGTTTTGGCCAGATGTCTCTTCTCCAACTTTGACCGACAACTAACGACTACTCGAGGAGACTTGACTCGTTAGATCCAGCTATTCTTTTTGATCGGCGATGGGTTTAGATCGGTTTGAGTTTGGGTTGGGCACAAATCCAACTTGTGAATAGTCATAGATATAAGGAGAAAACGTAATCTAGTGATGAGTTTATCAAAATATATATCCGATTGAAGGTTATTGAATAATTTACCATTGAAAATAATTATGTCAAATGTAATTTGAAGTTTTAATAATAAAAAATTAGAATAAAACCTTAATGGGTTGCATTGTTCTGTTATTGGCGACATGTTTATCTTACATGAATTAAACGTGGTCTGGTCCCATTGTGTTGACCTTTAGTTCATACGATAAAAACCTAAAAAAACAGGTGCCAGTGCGTTGACCTTTAGCTCATACGCTAAAAACCTTAAAAAAACAAAAAGGGCTAGAGTGTTTGGTGAGATCTTGTTGTTCGTTATTGAGAGAAGAGAGAGATGTAAACCACATGCAGTTCATTGAAAGATGATGGGAATATATAATAGAATAGGCAAACACAAAATTCTATTTATTTTATAGAGTAAAATCTTAAAATAAGGTCCAACAGTATCTTTAAAATAGAATTTTAGTTTTTTCTCATGTATAGTGACTCTCTTTGTCTGAATACCTATAGTGCTGGAAATGCTATGTCAGGTAATTTTGCTTTTGAATTTTGTTGGACCTTATTTGTTTGCTCTGCCTTTATTTTTTTTATGGCCATAATAAAATCTCACAGCAAAATCAGTTATCAGTCTATCATAGGCTGAAATAAAATTAAATGAAAAAAAATTAGATTTTTTTTACATAACTCAAAATAAGAGTGTTACGATATGTTCTAAATACCGCAGAGTCCAAATTTTCTATTTTACTTTTTTATAGTACTCTATGATTCACAAATAAAAACTTACTATATGTTAAATTATTTAATTAATTTAGTAATTTTTTGTATTTCTTTATTTCAGTTACTCAAAATAAATATTAAAAAAAAAAAAAAAAAAACATCGAAGACCCGACAACACATCTCCGTTGCTACCACAGCCGGTCCATCACCACCAATCCTCGCTGGCGGAACTAACAAGAGGTTTTTGGTGTCATCAAGACATCAACACAATTATCCTCTTTCACGAGGCAGACAACCACATTGTCTTCCTCAAATCTGTAACCCATTTTCCACTGTCTCCTTGTCTTAATAAAAAAAACACTTGTTTTTTCTCTCTTTTTCTTTGGACGGCACACACTTTTTTCACGCAGCTCTCTCTCTCTTATTGATTGAAAATATGAAATAAAAGTCATGGGCCTCATGGCAGGATTGAAAAAGGCAAGTCCTCGTATGGGCTTTTATCCCATGTGAATTGGAACCAAAGGTGCCTAGCACCTCAATATTTGTGAGTGTGAAAGGGATTTATATAGATCAGATCTTTTAGATTTCTTATGATACTTTACTAAATAGGTTTTTTTTTTTTTTTTTTTTTAAATCTTAACCATATTTTAATGATTTAATGGTCTAAATTTTGCTATGTCAGCATTCTACTAATAATAATCTTAATTGTTTTGTTTACAATATTATTTTATTATTTTAAGAATATTGTTAGTGAAATGCTGAAATGGCAGAATATAAACAATTGTTGAGGTACAAATGTTCGGACCTTAATTTCATTAGCCCACTCACTAAAAAAAAAACCCCCACACAAGCCCATAAGCTATTTTGAGCCCACATAAATATTTCTCACATTATTACCCAACTTAGGCTCTCACATATACTCTCTATACAAGTCCCATAAATTACCTTAGGCCCTCTCACAAATATTACCCATTGTATCCAATTTGGGTCTTCCACAAAAAAATACTTACCATGTTGCTACCAAAATTGGGCCACAAAATTACACTATCTCCACAAAAAGCCCAAAATCATTTAACTTGTGAGCCAAACCCGAAAAGACCAACAAAACTCTCTTATAAAGCCCGTTGCTACACGGCACCTCTAAAAGCCCGTTGCTACATAGCACCTCTAAAAACCTGTTGCTACACAGCACCTCTAAAGCCCATTGCTACACAGCAGCCTAAAGCCTGTTGTTACACGACACCTCTAAAGCCCATTGCTACACGACACCTCTAAAGCCCGTTGTTACACAGCAATATTTTTTGCAAAATCTTATAAAGCCAAAATATTATTTTGGCACCTATTTTACAAAGACCAAATCTTATTTTTGGCACCTATTTTGCAAAGCTCAAATGTTATTTTGGCACCTATTTTACAAAGCCCAAATATTATTTTAGCACCTATCTTACAAAACCCAATATTATTTTGGCACCTATTTTACAAAGTCCCAATACTATTTTGACACCTTTTTTACATAAACTAAAGTCCCTAACTCATGGGAATATAATTACTCATCCTTCAAAAAAATACTTCTCTTACAAAATTTATAAAAGCCCATGTATATCACTCATGGCAAAACTATTCATTTTTGTAGGGATGACTAAGGCCAAAGAAGCTCAACTACAAAGCCTAGCTAAGCCAGCCCAGCTCACATACAAATCCCAGAAGCTGAATCTCACATGAGCTGTCCAGTCAAACTTCAGTACAACCTGACAGCTGGGGCCCATTGCCATCAGTTCCAGCTTGTCCAATCAGATCAAAAGAGGACACGTGTCTAGTGGGGGTTAAACCATTCCTTGCCAAGCTGAATTTCATCATTTCTCATATGACACAAAGTTGGGATGACATGACATAAGGCTGGGAAGCTTTAGCTAGTTGTCTTTCCTTTCTTCTCCAACCCATTCGGCCAAGGACTAAGGGTAGCCATAACCAGGCTGTGAGAGCTTCTGGAACAACGGGAAATCAGTTTATTTCCATGCCAAAAATGTGTACTCTTTGGTTCATGGACCAAGCACATGAACCCCAAATAGGGAAACTTAGGGAAATGTGGTTTAGAGGGCACCAAAGGGATCTCCAGCAAAGTTTTCAGCAAAGAGCTCCAAGATTGACACCTGGCTTGGGGTGATGCAATCTGCCCTAGGAAGCTCTGATTCTAACAACAGCATAACCAAGATCATTAGCCTAATGCATGCTTTAATCCCATCAGCTAAGGCCAATCAACATTCAATGCTAAGTTAGACCTCCAGCTGCCATTACCCAAAACAGCAAAGAACATCATAAAGCTGAGCTTACTACTCTTGGCCAAATCCTAGGAACAATTCTCTAAGGATTTTCTGAAGATTGAGGATGATTTAGTAGATATTATTTACTAATTACCCCCCTCAAACTCAACTATAAATGGAACTCTCCATTAACACTTCAACACGGACTAAAATACACACTAATAGAAAAGAGTTCTTCCTTAACTTCTCTGTTTAGCCTTCTCTAAGCTCTGGCAAAGTTCTGAGTCACTGAGTTCTTAGCTTCAAGCTTAGAAACTAAGTTCTCTAGCTCCTAGCTCATAAATACCCTTCATACCTCTATCTATAAACACTCATCTATTTCCAGCAGAAAGCTCCAGCAACTTTACCGAACACTTTCTCTCACTACTCATACTACCCACAAATGGCCCTCACTACTCACTACATATATTGTATCCATGAGCATGTCTTGGCATCACAATGATCTTGCTGCACTAGTTGGAATCTCTCTCTCTCTCTGCATCTTACACTAAGTTTCCTCATTACTTGCTATAATGGAACCTATGATATTTGTTTATTAATTTACTATTGAAGGTTATGACATGACTGTTACCATAGAGTTTTTCTCTCATATTATTGTATTAGAAGACTCTTCCAGAGTCCATGGATGATGATCTTGAAGATGTAGATACTTTCCTTAATTTGTGAATATCTAACGGCTAGAGGTTTATTATGCTTTGTTTCATTTTACCACTGGAACACTTTACCGTTGGGATACTTTACTGCTAAAATATTTTACTGCTGAGTTATTTCTTTATTGTAGTATGCTTTTTATTGTGCTGACATGTTTGCTGTAGGAAGTGTTTTTGGGCTATCTCATAACCCTTGTCAATCCCATCCTAGTCCCAAGGTATAAAAAGAGGGCGAACTCTTCGAAAACTTTACCGATAGCCTTTAGGCCATGCTTCAAGCCCATCGTCGAGATTTGGTTTAGGCCCCCAACCCAACATAAATCTCATTTGTTAGAAGGAAAACTTTTCCGCCCCCGACATTTTAGTGACTCCATTGGGAAGCCTACTAAAGCCAAGAGTTCATCATGCCTCCTAGGTTGTGGAATAGCTAGTAAGAAGGGACTCAAAACAACAACCCTCCAACAGCACAAAGCCATCACAGTCCATCTCCACAAGGAGAACAAGCTAACCAACATGAGGTTAACTAAGAGGGTTCTGACCACCGATTCTCTTTCCTCTTGGGGAAGTTACAAGGAATGCAACAAGCTCATTTCGTATTTGCTAAATCTTTAAGAGTCTTAAGAGAGACTCAAGGGCCAAGACCCTAGCCATTACATGAAGGTCCAGATCTTAGAGTACAGCAGGAGAGGGGATCAGCCGCTGGAAATCCTTAATTTGGTGAGCATAATGCCTCTCTTCCTCAGTTTGTTACATTATTTGATCTCACTGCTTTGCTAGAAAGGGAAAGGGTTAACCAACCAAAGGAACCAAGGCACTTTGTTTGTAGGCCACCATACCTAGCTGAGTTACTAAGCAAGCCATATCCAGAGAAATATGAGACTCCCACCTTCACTATATATGATGGGAGGAAAGGGAATGCAATCGAGCATATCAACAAGTTTCTTGATTCCATGGGTCCTTTTGCTGGAAATGGTGATCTTTGCCTAAGGGAATTCTCAAAATCTCTTATCGATCATGCTTACACATAGTACTCCACTCTCCAGCCAAGTTCCATTACCACATGGAATGACATGGTTGAATGTTTCTGCTCAAAGTATTTTCATGGAGAGGAAAAAGTTACTATCCTCACTCTTCACAACACTAAGAAAAAGTCCTCCGAAGGATTCTTGACTTCATTCGATGATTTAAGGATGCGGCTTTTGATTGTTATGGGCAGTACAAAGAACAAGAGCTCATTGAAATTTGCATTGACAATATGTTTTATGAGTAATGGGCCCATTTAGAGAATCTTGATATTGTTTAGTTTGCCCAACTACTCTAGAAAGCTCGAAAGACAACCGTATCAAGGAAAGCCACAGCAGATATACTCTTTCATAATACGGCTGATAAGGATGAAATGGCTAGCGGTACAAGTATGCCTCTAGCAGCTATCTCTACTCTTCAAAGAAGCCCTACCTTTCGGACTTTGTTCAACTAGTTAGGGCTTAAAGAGGAGTTAAGGAGAACAGTGACTGAAGCTCTTGTATCCATCGCTACTAGCTCTGGAACACATTGCCTCACAGCTGAAGCTCATGCCAGCCAAGCTTTCCTAGAAACTACTAATGCCATCACCTTCACCGACAAGGACATGGAGGTACAACACCCAGATCATAGCAAACCATTATATATTGCTACTCAGATTAATGATGTTTACATAAGAAGGGCACTAGTCGACACTGGTGCATCGCTTAATCTTATTCCAACCAGCACACTCAAAGTAGCTAGAATCCTACTCAGCAAAATAGTTGGGGCTCTTATTGAAGTTTTTGGCTTTGCTGGAATTCATAAATGCACTATTGGGAGCATACAATTAGTTCTTAAAGTGAGGCTAATTGTTGCTCTCACTAGATTTCACGTTATCGACTCACCTGTTTCTTATCATGCTTTACTTGGGAGGCCATAGCTCCAAAAACACAAGCTTGTGCCATCCACTTATCACCAATGTGTCAAGGGAAGATTTAATGGTAAGCCCATATGCATCCCTGTTAATCCTACACCATTTGATATATCCGAGGCACACTACTTTAAGGCTACTTTCTATGATGAGCTCACCCCAAGTGGGGAAGATTCTACTTCAAGGCCTGTTGGAACCCCTTTACCCAGCTAGCAAGACATTGAGAATAACCCAAAAATAAACATGAGGTCTTTCCTTCATCAAAGGAAAAAGAAAAGAGAACATGGGGAAACCTTCAGCAGTGTCTCACAGCCATGATGTATACAAGTCCAGTTGCTAGATAGTCGTTTGGGTATCGTTTATGACAATACGTGGGGCCTAGCTGTCTCAAGCAGAAGGGTCCCGGATTGAATGAAGCAAGCACTACACCAACATGCTGTTATACTCAAGAAACAGAAACCCCAACGATAGAAAAGAAGCTGCCTAGTTGTTTGGCAGAAATATCTAAAGAGCCTCCAGCGATAACCAATTTTTTACCTAATGTGGAGCTAGAGACCATTAATCTCAGTGATGATCCTAGTGTCTAGCGGCCAACTTCAGTTAATGCAACTTTGCCACTGTTGGAAAAAGCTCAGCTCACTTCACTATTAAAGGAGTACATTGATGTCTTCGCTTGGGAGTACCATGAGATGCCCGGTTTGGATCCCAATATAGTAGCATTTGCTTTTAATGTGGAACCAGGGGGCAAAGTCAGTAGTACATCCCATGTGGACCTTCCAACCTGATGTTGAAGCCTAGATTATTCAAGAAGTTTAGAAACTCCTCACAGTTGGGTTCATCAAGCCTATCATGCACCCAAAGTGGCTTTCAAACATTGTACCGGTCAAGAAAAGAATGGACAAATACAATGTTGTGTTGACTTCCGAAATATTAATAAAGCATGTCCCAAAGATGAATTTCCACTTCCAAACATGGATATGCTCATTGATTCAGCTACTAGACATGCTATGTTTTCATTCATGGATGGCTTCAGCGATTATAATCAAATCAAAATGTCATCCAAAGATGCAGCCAAAACAGCCTTTCGAACTCCTACTGGCAACTTTTACTACACCGTCATGCCCTTCGGTCTAAAAAATGCCAAAGCCACGTATCAAAGGGCTATGACCACAATATTTCATGACATGATGTATAAAGAAATTGAAGACTATGTGGACGACATTGTTGTGAAGTCGAAGACAAGAGGAGATCATCTTGCTATCTTACGAAAAGTCTCTGAAAGATGTCGGCTCTACAAGCTTCACATGAATCCACTTAAATGTGCCTTTGGAGTTACGGCTGGAAATTTTTTAGAATTTCTTGTCCACTAAAGAGGCATAGATGTTGATCCTAGCAAAGTGCAAGCCATTGCTACTATAAAGCCACCTACCACACTCACACAGCTCAAAAGTTTCCTTGATAAACTCCCATACATCTGGCAGTTTATTCCAGGTCTCGTTGCCCTCACAACTATCTTTACACCATTGCTAAAAAAAGGAAGATCCTTCCGCTAGAATTCTAAATGCCAGCAGACATTCCTTTAGCTGCAGCAACTCATGACCAAACTGCCAATCGTACGTGCACCCATATCAGGGAAACCACTCAAGCTGTATTTAGCTACCAATGATGAGGCAATTAGGGCACTCATAGCCCAAGATGATCAAAAAGGGATTGAGCAATCGGTTTATTACATTAGCATAAAGTTAAAGGATGTTGAAACCCGCTACCCAAGGGATGAAAGAGCCTGTCTTACTCTAATATATGCTGCCTAATGGCTGCATCATTATTTGCTAGCTCATACGATATAGCTCTTAACAAAATCTCATCCAATACACTCACTCTTAAGACGTCTGGTTCTTTCCAGAAGGCTAGCATAATAGCTTTTACAATTATCTAAGTTTAAGATCATCGCGATCACCCCCATAGCTGTAAGGGGTCAAGCCATCACTGATTTGCTATCAAATTTTTCTAGTGAAGACAGTTGGGATATTACTAATGATTTACTTGGCGAGCTGTTAGAGATTGCACTAATGGAAATAGCTAAAGTTGCTTGAACTTTATGTTTTGATGGATACTCTACCACTTCTGAAAAAGGGGCTGGAATAGTCCTATCCAAAAGTATCGATGAGATGGTGGCTATGTCATTCAAGCTTGATTTTCCATGCACCAACAATATGGCTAAATATGAAGCATATCTTATGGGCCTAGTGATAGCTCGTGAAATGGGTATCAAACATCTTCAAGTAATCGGAGGCTCAAATCTGGTTGTTTGCCAAGCTAGAGGAGATTTTGCACTAAAGGAACTGTCTTTAGCTCTATATAAAGCTATGGCTCAAAGGTTGGAGGACTCTTTTGAAGAATTCAATATTGAACACTCTCTAAGGTCCAAAAATCGCTTTGCCAATGCTCCAGCCACCTTGGGATCAAAAGTCAGATTTGAAGGTGCAACTACGGATGTTACTATTGTGAAGAGGCCTATCCTAGTTGCACAAATGCTAAAAGAAGAGTTCTTTGATCAACCGCTGGAACAGGCAAATTGGCGGTCTTCCCTTAAAGAAGTACTATTATCATCGAATGAGAATGATCATTTGAAGGTGCTCAAAGATTATGCTCTAATGGCAGGAGAGTTGTATAGAAAACTCCCTGGAGGAATTCTAGCTAGATGCCTAAGCCCTGGTGATTCCACTAAGCAATTAAAAGAAGTTCATGGAAAATCCGTTGGCTCCAACAGTTCTGTTAGTCTCTACAGACACCTCCAGCGGTTAGGGTATTACTGGCTAGAAATGAGCAAACAAGCTGCCACTGTCTAAGAACAATACACCAACTGCCAATTTGCTTTTGATCGAAAGGAATCATGTGCAATCCTTACCACCAATGATTGAGTATCTCATAGGAGACATCTTAACTGACAATCATGAAGAGGCCTACCGCTTGAAAAAATTGGCTACTCATTATTTTATGGAAGGAGATATTCTTTTCAGGAAGGGATTCAATAGGAAGCCTTTAAGATGCCTAAGGACCCCTGAACCACAATCAGTCATGCAAGAGGTACATGCAGGAGAGTGTGGTGACCATTAAGGCAAAAGGCAACTTCTCCAGCAACTGCTCAATCTTGGGTATTTTTGGTCCACCATGAAACAAGATGCAGCAGAATGTGTGAAGATGTGCCATACTTGCCAAGTCCATGGGAATCTCATACATACTCACCCCACCAACCTCCAAAACATGATGACTCCTTGGCTATTCCATACTTAGGGGCTTGATCTAATAGGCCCAATCAATCCACCATCCAGAGGTCATATTTGGATACTAGTAGCTACTGAATACTTCACAACGTGGGTTAAAGTCATTCCCCTGAAGAAGGCTACAGGCCCAGCTGTTGCAAACTTCATCTGAGAGCATATAATTTGCAGGTTTGGTATTCCTCACAAGATTGTTACTGATGATGGCACTCCTTTTGTCAACAAATATGTCTAGAAGTTACTTGACCATCTCCACATCAAGCACTGCATGTCCACTCCCTATTATCCATAAGGCAATGGTCAAGCGGAAGCTACCAACCAAGTGCTATTAATAATTCTCAGCAAGATGGTGAATGAATATGAGGGTGGCTGAACAGAACACCTGTTAGAAACCTTGTGGGCATACCGAAGCTCAAGCAAAATAGCCACCGGACTATCACCATTCTCTCTTGTATATGGTACCGAGGCTATATCTTTAGTCAAGCTATTAGTTCCCACCCCAAGTGTTGTTCATGGACAAGAAACAGACATGGATGCTGCCACTTGTGTAGAAATTAGAATTACAGACCTTGAAACCTTGGAAGAGACAAGAAACCTTGCCTATAACCATACCCAGTGATATCAATAGCAAATGGCCAATGCTTACAACAAGGCCATGAAATCTAGGGTTTTTGTCAATGGACAAATGGTTTTAAAGGTAGCAGATCATATCAGGAGGAATCTCTCAGCACCCTCTAAGTTTGCCCTAAGTTAGGAGGGGCCCTATCTCATAAGGGAAGCCAATGACAGCAGTTGTTATCGTCTAGCTACAACAAAAAGGTGAAAGTCTCATAGAATCTATCAATGGCAAATGGCTTAAGTTGTACTATGCTTAACTCAGCTTTCAAGTACGTACCAAGTAACTCTCTTTTGTATGATCTTAAACTACTACTATGTGAATAAGAATAAAGTTACAACTTTAACAGCTAGGTAATTTGAACCAAAACAACCATAAGATGAATATTTTCAAAACTATATGTATGATTTCCATGACTATATTTTAGCCTGAATATATTATTCTTTAATAAATAAAGCTTTTTTCAAAAAATAAATTCATGTACTTGTGCATAAACAAAACACAGCTTGCACAACTAGAGAAATATCAAACTACCACCTAAAGTTCACATGGCTGGTGCACCTTTGCACAAAACATAGCCTACATAGCTAAATAAACCCAAAATACATAACCTATTTCATTACATCATAACTTAAGGATAGATTGTTCAAAACACTAAGCTACTAATAAAAAGCTAGTCCAATAAGCCATTGCCAAAGGTATCCGCTGAGGAAGAAGCACCTCCGGTTGACGATGACTGCATCATTTCGTCCCTTTGGCTCACTAAAAAAGAAAGCTCAACTGTCTTTGCTGCAATTTCTTTCTTAAGATCAGCCATCTTCACTGTAAGGTCATTCAACATAATCTCATTATCTCAAGCAATACAAGCCTTAGCAGCAGCCCGAATCTTATCAATGATGAATTAAACTCCAAACTTCATGAACAACAAATCCTTAAGAGCATTCTTCCACTCAAGTGCGCTCTTCAAATTGGTACTTTCAAGCTCCGTACGCTACATATCCGGCAATACTACAACAAGCAACTGAAGTCTAGATTTCCTCAATGAAGCACCTAGCTTGCATCCAATCATGAAGTGAGGATGTTTTCTTACAATTGCTTCCAGTAGTGGCTAACCTTCTGTAGGAATCTCAGACCACTGGAACATGACAATATTGCTTGAAAGGGGATAGAAGTCAGCTGCCACTTTCATATTCTCCTCATCCTCTGCAAATTGCTCCAAGAATTCTTTAAGGTTCATTCTCTTAACGGCAACTCCAGAAGATCCGCTCCGCAACTCTACAAAAAGAAGCATGATTATATCTCCGACAGTAATAGAAAGCATTCATGTAGCCAAGTATTATTGAACAAGAAACTTGCTTTACTAAGTGTAAACTACTCAAAGACATCATACCTGGGGGTTCTTTCCTTTGGTGTACATCATGGACAGTCGAAGAAACAACATGTCTTTGGTTGGGTGCACTAGTAACAGCTTCTCCAGCAATGATAATGACATTAAGACCCTTGCCAGCATATTCCTTGCTGGGCATTCCAGTAACAGCTTCTCCAACAGAGACAATGACATCAAGATCCTTGTCAGCATGTTCTTTGCTGGACACTCCAGCAACGATTTCTCCAGCAGTGACAGTAGGACCTTCATCAGCCATCTCAATGTCTTTATTAGTTGGACCTAGAGAATAAAGGACATCAGGAGAGGAAACGCGAGAAGAAACCAAAGCGAGGAACAGTAGCTTACCGAAGTCAGCAACCGTATACTCAAAATCATACTCCTCCGATTATGTCTCTTCACTATCACTGGACTGTTGCAGCCATGAAAACATATGGTTAGCACCAAAATGAAGGCAAAGAAGAAAAGAAAAAAGATAGAAAGGATGTAAGAAGATAAAGGATTTGCGACAATAACTCTTCTAAAGACTCAAGAATCTTCACTCTACCAGCACTAGTCTTCCTTTTGTATTGCTTCAAGGGCAAGGGTGTACTAGCAGATGCAGCAGTTGGAACACTAGACTTAGTGGCTGGAGCTGCACCAGAACGAGATTGGACAATAGCTGAGGGCTTGGGACTGCCAGCCTTAGGCTTCTCGGCACTCGCTCTCCTACGTCTCACCTTTTTAGGTTTGTCTTCAAAAGAGGGTGATTTGCCATGAGATCTCTTTGGGGCACCAGTGGCTAGATTAGACTCAAGGGCTCTTACTATGATATTTTTCTCACTCTATTCTATGGGAACATTGCCCTCATAAACCATCCAACCATTAAGGTCAGCCCGCCATTCAGCAAATCCCAAATTCTGTTTAATAGCCTTTGCCGAAGCTGCTCTTGTATTCGGAATAAGCCGAGCATTGGTAGAAGGCTCTCTCAAAGGAGGACTCATCACTACTTGCTCAACCTTTCAGCTACTTACATAATTAATAAAGCTGCTCATGACCTTCCTCCAATACAACTTCATGTTTGAAGTAGCATACCCCTCATGGTGCCTACTCAGAACCAAGACTCTCTCCACTTTGCTAGCCCAATACTCCAATGTTGTACTATGAACCAATGGCTTCATTGCATCACTCAAAGGACACCCTATGGCATTGATGTCCGAGACATCTTGATCAAACCCGAATTTCCTTAAAACTCTATGGGGATTATATTGTGTCAAATCAAACTCGACACCACTTGGATATGAGATGTATGAAGGGGATGTAGTAAGCAAGAAATTAGGAATCTTCTCATGATCAACCAATCCAAACTCTTGAGATTCGGGCCTAGCACTTGGAAAAGGGTTTGGACAACAAAACCCAGCAGCAACATAAGAATTGCACTTCCAAACAAAGTGAGCCCCATCATCCAGCAATGTGATTGAAGGAAGGTTCCAAACCTTTAACCTTTAACCCCATCCATTTCATAAGCAAAGGAAGACCATCTTCAAAACTAAGGAATTGAAGCTCACCATTAGGTCCAACAGCCCGAACCACCCAATTGGCCATCTTAACATCACCAACATCTTTCCCAACATTAATATAATCTTTCGAATGCTCCCATATGAAAGTTTGCAACAATACTACATTAACACTAGATTCAATAATATGGTATGGAGATCCTTCAAGCTCGTCACTATGTAATCTATCAAGCTCAGAATAAAGGGTACCTAAACACAAAGTACCTAAAGGCAAGGACACACCTCTGCTTAATACTACGGCTAGAGGAAATGTGAAAGGCTTCATGAACTGTACCAAGTCAGAATTAAACACACATTAGCTCAACCACAAGGCTAAGAATGCAACCCTTCTTGTATCAACATCCTCAGATTCTTTAAATTCAAAAATCCAAAAGGAGAACCTAGCTCTATTACCTGCCCAAGACACAAATGTACCTCCAAAAGTCTCTAGTAGCTTTCCAACAATCGTAAACTCCTCATCAGACAGCCCTAGCTCTAGCAGATTCACATCTCCCATGCTAGGCAATAAGCAAATCCTTTCCATATCTTCAAAGGTGACTTATACCAAAATTGAATAGGTGTTGGCAGAAGCTCTTTTCGCTGGAATCACAAGTCCATTATACCAGAAGCAACTAGAACCCATGCTGTCTCACGACTGGGGGCTTCACGCTTCAAAATCCAGTTCTTTGGCACACTGAGTGAGCTAACCTCAAGAGCCCTAACTACTGGAAACAAAGAAGTTAAGCAATACCATGGGTCTTGCAACGGCAACAAAGGCTCTTCTAGCCTAACCTCCACACCAGCACTTGCAGCAACTACCTCAGCTACACCTCCAGTCTTAGCCTCACTTCTTGGCACAGCCACCCCAACAGTACTAGCACCAGCAGAACCTAGCTATTCCTCTCTTCAGCGATAACTCACAAAAGCAAAAATATTATTTTCTCAAACAAAACAAAAAAAACAAAAAAAAACAAAAAAACAAAAAAAGAGGTAGAAAAACACCCACAGCCATAATAGGAAGTAACGAAATTGTGGGTTTCTCTCTCACTTGGCCGAAAGCAAAAAGGAAAGGAAAGAAATATCAGTTCACTTCTAAACCCTGGCCGCATCTTTCTGCCTCTCTCACTCTTAGTCGAAGACAAGGAAAAGGAGGAAGAAAAGGCTTTGTTTCTATCTATGCTTTGCCAAAAATCTTAGTTACTCTCTCTGCCTTAGTTAAAGTTGGTGTTACCCTCTCACCCTTGGCCGAAAATGAGAAGAAGAAGAAGAAGAAGAAGAAAAGGTTCTTTCTCTTTGCCTTAATCTCTCTATCTTCGGTCCAGGCAAAAATAAAAGAAGGAGTAACCAAGGCAAGCCTTCTACTGGTAAATGTGAAAGTTGCAAGTGACAAGACATAGGGAAGAGACCAGCATTTAATGCAAGAAACCTGGGGAATAACTGAAAACTCACCAAGTGCTGAACGTGGGAAAGATACAGGAGCCAACTGCCACCAAAATTTTAAACTTGCACGTGTGACCAAACAGAAATTGCTCATACGTGACTCGGGGGGCTAAATGTTGAGGTACAAATTTTTGGGCCCTAATTCCATTAGCCCACTCACTAAAAAAAAATTCCCACGCAAGCCCATAAGCTATTTTAAGCCCACATAAATATTTCCCATATTATTACCCAACTTGGGCTCGCACAAATATTCTCTATAGAAGCCCCATAAATTACCTTGAGCCCTCTCACAAATATTACCCATTATATCCAATTTCGGTTTTCCACAAAAAAAATACTTACCACATTGCTACCAAAATTGGGCCACGAAATTACACTATCACCACAAAAAAGCCCAAAATCATTTAAGTTGTGAGCAAAACCCGAAAAGCCCAACAAAACTCTCTTATAAAGCCCGTTGCTATATGGCACCTTTAAAAACCCATTGCTACACGACACCTCTAAAAGCCTGTTGCTACATGGCACCCTAAAGCCTGTTGCTACACGGCATCTCTAAAGCCCATTGCTACATGGCAATATTTTTTGCAAAATCTTACAAAGCCTAAATATTATTTTGGGAACTATTTTACAAAGCCCAAATACTATTTTGGCACATATCATACAAAGCCCAATATTATTTTGGCACCTATTTTACAAAACCCCAATACTATTTTCACGCCTATTTTACATAAACTAAAGTCCCTAACTCATGGAAAATATAATTACTCATCCCTCAAAAAATACTTCTCTTACAAAATTTATAAAAGCCCATGTATATCACCTATGGAAAAACTATTAATTTTTGTAGGATGACCAAGGCCAAAAAAGCTCAACTACAAAGCCCAGCTAAGCTAGCGCCACTTACATACAAATCCCAGCAGTTGAAGCTCACGTGAGCTGTCCAGTCAAGCTTCAGTACAACCTGACAACTGGGGCCCATTGCCATTAGTTCCAACTTGTCCAATTAGATCAAAAGAGGACACGTGTTCAGCAAGGGTTAAACCCTTCCTTGCCAAGCTGAATTCCATCATTTCTCATGTGACACAAAGCTAGGATGATATGACATAAGGTTAGGAAGTTTTAACCAGCTGTCTTTCCTTTCTTCTCTAACCTATTCAATCAAGGACTAAGGGCAGCCATGACCAGGCTGTGAGAGCTTCTGGAACAACTAGAAATCAGTTCATTTTCATACGTGTACTCTCTGGTTCATGGACCAAGCACATGAACCCCAAATGGGGAAACTTAGGGAAATGTGGTTTGGAAGGTACCAAAGGGATCTTCAGCAGAGTTCCCAGCAAAGGGCTTCGAAGTTGACACCTGACTTGGGGTGATTCAATTTGCCCTAAGGAGCTCTGATTCTAGCAGTAGCATAACAAAGATCATTAGCCTAATGCATACTTTAATCCCATCAACTAAGGCCAATCAGCATTCAATGGTAGGTCAAAACTCCAACTGCCATTACCCAAAATAGCAAAGAACATCCTAAAGTTGAGTGTACTACTCTTGGCCAGATCCTAGGAATGATTCTCTAAGGATTTTCTAAAGTTTGAGGATGATTTAGCAGAGATTATTTGCTAATTACCCCCTTAAACTCAACTATAAATGAAACTCTCCATTAACACTTCAACACATACTAAAACACACACTAATAGAAAAGAGTTCTTCCTTAACTTCTCTGTTTAGCCTTCTCTTAGCTCTGGCAAAGTTCTGATTCATTGAGTTCTTAGCTTCAAGCTTAGAAACTAAGTTCTCTAGCTCCTAGCTCATAAATACTCCTCATACCTCTATCTATAAACACTCATCTATCTCTAGCAGAAAGCTCCAGCAGCTTTACTAAACACTCTCTCACTACTTATACTACCCACTACATATATTGCATCCATGAGCATGCCCTAGCATCACAATGATCTTGTTGCGCTAGTTGGAATCTCTCTCTCTCTCTCTCTCTCTCTCTCTCTCTCTCACTAAGTTTCTTCATTACTTGCTATAATGGAACCTATGATATTTGTTTATTCATTTACTATTGAAGGTTATGACGTGATTATTACTATAGAGTTTTTCCCTCATATTATTCTATTAGAAGACTCTTCTCCAGAGTTCATGAATGATGAGTTTGAAGATGTAGAATATCTAACAGCTGGAGGTTTATTCTACTCTATTTCATTTTACTGCTGGAACACTTTACCGCTAGAATACTTTACTATTGAAATATTTTACTGTTGGGTTATTTCTTTATCGTAGAATGCTTTTTATTGTGTTGATGTGTTTGCTGTAGGAAGTGTTTTTGGGCCATCTCATAACCCTTGTCAATCCCATCCTAGGCCCAAGGTATAAAAAGAGGGCAAACTCTTCAAAAACTTTACTGATAGCCTTTAGGCCATTCTTCAAGCCCATTGTCAAGTTTCGGTTTAGGCCCCCAACCCAACATAAACCTCATTTGTCGGAAGGAAAACTTTTCCGCCTCCGATAACCATTAGATCATTAAAGTGTGGTTAGGATTTAAGGAAATCTATTGATATAATACCCTAGAAAATCTCAAGAATTTGAATCCAAATAAATCATATTAACTGTTGCCTTTAAGGCAATTGTTAATAAATCATTGGCAAAAATGTAAAACTGACCCTTTAACTTTCAAATTTTTTCATTTCAGTTCTCTAACTTTCAGATTTGTCATTATAGTCCTCTAACTTTCAATTTTTGTCAATGCAGGACTTCGTTAGAATCCTGAAACGATGCCGTTTTGCATTTTTTTTTTTTAATTTAGAATTAAAAGGAAATAAGACAAATCTATATATATATATATATATAAACATACACACACACACACACACACACACACACACACACACAAAATATATATATATATATATATAAACACACACACACACACACACACACACACACACACACACACACATTAAAGGGAACGACCCCTGAAATCAAAATAAGGATCTAAAGAACACCCAAATCCCTAACTGTGTAAATTTGGGGGTCAATTTGAGAGAGAGAGAGGGAGAAAGAATGAGCCAGTTTAGAGAGAGAGAGAGAGAGAGAGAGAGAGAGAGAGAGAGAGAGAGAGAGAGAGTTGAGAGGGACTAAGATGGCGAGGACTCATCCAGCAAAAGCATTTCTGGGGAGTGGATGCCAGGGGTGATTAAGTTATCTGACAGGGCAGTAGAGAAGTATGGGAGTAGATTGGTGTAGCTTTCCAAATGATACAAGGATGACTCATCGGGCTGCTCAAAATGTGAACCAAAACATTGATAAATTATATTTCAGTTTTGTTTTGATTTCAGAGGAAGAGAAACGACGATTAATGTTTTTTTTTTTTCTTATTTTCTTTTAATCCTGAATTAACAAAGAAAAAAATGCAAAACAGCGTCGTTTCAGGAGTTCTAAGAACAACCACTAACTAAGTTCTAACGGAGTCCTAAATTGACAAAAATTGAAAGTTAAAGGACTAAAATGACAAAACTGAAAGTTAGAGAACTGAAATGAAAAAATATGAAAGTTAGAGGGTTAGTTTTACATTTTTACCTAAATCATTTTAGGAAATTTTTGACACCATTATCATGGGAAATATAAAAAATAGTATAAAAAAAATTAATAATTTTCTTTTCCCATTAAAATTTTTTAAAAATATTTTATAAACCAATGCCTTTAGGGCATTCATTAATTAGTTTCCCAACTTTTTTTTATATAATCACCTGATAGTGTGGCTTTACTTTTCTTTTTATCCCACTTGAGAGTGTAGCTTAGTTGTAGGAAATCCTCGTGACCCATTACATTTTTGAGCTTGAGAGTTTGAGTTTGAATAATGTTACTTCCCACTGTTACTGGAGTGATCCTATGCCATGCATGAGTCAGGTTCAAATGGGTCGGAAGCTGTAAACACACATGCCAGCTCCCTTTTTCTTCCAAATTTTGATTTTTTTTTTAAATTTTTTAAAAAAAATTAGTATGAGTGGTCGTGAAGTCATGGTTGGAAATAACATGATCATGTGGGTTTTTTTTTTTTTTTTTTTTTTTTCTAAATTGATCACGTGGGTTTTGAATCGAATTCCAGTAGCCTCTATAATAAATATCACATGTTCTCTTGACAAATAGAGTAATGCCAATAGTCTTGCATAGTTGCCAAAAGAGGTTTTCCAGCAAAATAATGGACTGTAATTAATGATCAACACAATGTACAACCATTATAGAGTATAACCCATGGTTGTCAAAATCCCGATTTGGATCCTCTGGTCCTACAATTTTACGATATCACCTGCCCAAAACGATTCGGATCTTTCAAGGATCTTTGCGATCGTTCAAGAATGGTAGGATCTTACAATTCTGACGATCCCAAACAATCCTAGTTTCTTGTAATCTTCTTTACCTTGACAGAAGGCTCAGTTGGATCCAAATGAAAAATAACATCTCAATAGACCAAGTTTTGCTATTCTAATGCAGAGAGATAGAGCATCACGTTTTGAGATTTTAGGCCTCTTTGAATGATACTTACAAATAGATGTAGTGATGAATGATAATTACATCAAATGGATGTAAATAATTTTTAGTTTTTTATGAATGAATGTATAATTTATGTAATTATTTAACATACCAATATGTATTTTTTGTATTTTTCTCAAATAATGTAGGATCTTGCGATCCACGATCCGATCCACAATCTACGATCCGATCCTACAATCCACGATCCCACCTACTTTTCACGATTCTACGTAAGATCCCAATTTTGACAACCTTGGTATAACCCAAGATTAAAAAGAGGAGTACTTGGCTTTAAATTTCTCTTGAAATATTCTTCATCAAAAAAAAAAAATCTCCTAAAATATTGGACTGTGATTAATGATTTTGGAAGCACACCTGTACAAACATAGGTATGGGTATGGATACTGTATGCAGGGGTAGAGGCAGGGGGGTCAAGGGGGGGCAAATGACCCCCCCTAACTCCTCCAAAACTTTCATAGCTATAGGCATATGTGAAGAGTTTGCCCCTGTGATTCATTAACATAGGAAAAAAAAAAAAAAAACTAAACAACACTCAATAAAAGGAATAAAAAACTAACACATTCTTAAGGTCTGTTTTTGATTTGTTTATTTTGTTGAAACTGAAAACTTTTTGCTAAAAGTACTGTAGATAAAGGTAAAAGTTATCTGAAATAGTACAACGAAATCCATGAATAGTACCAAAAAGTGCAGTGGGGCCCACGAATAGTAGCAAAACTAAACTGAATAGTAAAATAAGTTGGCAAAAAATAAGCTATTTTGCAACCTTACTCAAAAAGACAAAAGAAAATAATAAAAAAAATTAAAAAATTAAAAAAAAAAAACTTTCCACCGTAATAAACGGCGCAAGAAGTTCGTAACACATCTAAGTATTTTTATATATATTTGATCCAGACACATCAAAGTCAAAATAACTTCTAACTTTTTGGCTTGTCTCAGATTTTCACTTTCACATCACTTTGGCTTTGATTTTTTATTTAATTTATTTACATTGTAAGAAACATAATAATTTTCACCATAATTGAGTTAGTAAATTTTTACTTTCTTTTATTTAGACCCATCTTTGATATTCTTATTTATTTACTAATTAACAACGAACCATTTAACAATTATGAAAATTTTATGACTCTAGAATTATTGAAAGTTGTTCATATCTCTCGTTATTTTAATTAGTAGATCCCATATTTTACTCATAATAATAATAATAATAATAGTAAGTTTAAAACTACTTAATGTTCATATCACTAAAACCCCAGAGACATCACTATTTTTCCCCCTTCTATCTCTAGGTGTTTTTACAATTTTAAACTCTAGCTTTTTTGGCCCCTTGAACTAAAATTCTAGCTTCGCCACTGACTGTACAGCGATACAGCAATTTTTAAAAAAGTATGATACGAGTATGGCGAAGATACATATATTAATTAATTATTAAATATATTTTTATATATGTAGACACTCAATTTTGCACCCATGATTTAATCAAGGAGAATGACTTGAATGACCATCTATGTACCACAAATTACATCACATGCATCAATTGGTTCTTGCACTACATGCATCAACTTGTCTTTGCATTACATGCATTAATTCATTCATTACATATCATAAAAATGGTCTTGAGATTCTAACAGTCGCAATGGTGTTTCCGGTTTTCAAATCGGGCCATCGAATTGAAGGATATTGCATGATCAAGTTTGTACAATCAACATGCATTGTGTAAGGTCAACCACACATGATCGGTTTAAATTAATTCTAATTGGTTAAGCCATTTAAATTAATTAAATAATTCTGTGATTGGTTGATAATTAGTGTTTAAAATAGGACTACATGCATAGGAATAAAAAAGATGATTGGGTAACAATAAAATTGTGAATAATCTGAACTTTATCAAGATTTATTTTAGGGTATCTATCTACAAGATAATTATTCTTAAATATCCTGAATTATCCAGAAAAGAGATGAAAAATCATAAATGGAGGATGAAAACGCGTCTAGGTACAAGGACTGGCCAAAAAAAACCTAAGAAAGGAGTCCAAACGACACCCGAACATGAAAGAATGTTCAGAATCCAAAGGGCAATTCAACACTTTTGGAGTCCCGTTCGGCACTCCAAAAGGGCCGAATTTTCTCCTTGTGGGCTTTGGCCTAACGGCCTTCGGGTGATTATAAGGCACACCTTTTTTTATCTTTTCGCAAAAGGATGCGTCCAAATTCAAACCCTAATCGTCCATGCCTATTTTTTAGAGCCTTCTAGCCACTATAAATAGAGACTGAACCTCATAATTCAGCACCTTATTTTTACGCTCTAAGAAGCACACATTTTGAGGCTCTCAAATTACTGATATTTGCTGATCCTCTCTGAGATTTGTTACTTAAATTAGGGTTTTTAGGTTTCAAAGATAACTGAATAAGTTTATTTGAACCCTAAAACATCATCTCAAGAACAAGGAGTGCTTATGCAAGATGTTGTTTTCAATCGCCCTCTCTATTTTCTATGCTATCTTTTTATGTTGATGAATGTTTTATCCATAGCATGAATTGTTAATTATTGTTTTATTTAAAGCATGATTGGTTTTTTTTATGTGATTGTTATAATCTCTTTCTTGAATGTCAATAATTTGCATGTGAACAATTCTTTTTCTTAAAATAAAACAGATCTACATCTTTATTAGGTGTAGATCTGGATTTTTCTTGAAATAAAACAGATCTACATCTTTATTAGATGTAGATCTGATTTTTCCTCAATACAAAAACAAATCTGCATCTTTCTTAGATGTAGATCTAAATTTTTCTCAAATAAAAAGGGATCTGCATCTTTATGAGATGCAGATCTGAATTTTTCTCAATTAAAAACTGATTTGTATCTTTCTTAGATACATATATGGTTTTTCTTTAATAATTGCAGATTTTTGAAATAAAGAAAAAGATTAAACATGTTTGTGTTAGTGTTTATTTTCTTTAATTCATGATTGTATAAATTTAGATTATGAGTGAAACTCTCTTCTTAAAAAATCTTTTGCATTCTTTTTAAAACATATACAAACTAGATCTAATTTTTCTGTCATCAAAGAAACATTTTTTTATTATCTCAAAACAGATCTGATATTTTATAAATCCAAAAACCATTTTTTTTAGTTCTTAAAAAACAGATCTAATACTTTTTCAAACCAAAAGACTTTATTTTATGTGATAAAAATAGATCTGAATTTTTATCTCCAAAAACCACTTTTTTCTACATACTACAAAACAGATCTGGTATTTTGACAAATCAAAATCAATTTTTTTAACAATAAAAATAGATCTAATTTTTTTTTTTAAACAAAAGAAGAAACTTCATTCATAAATAAATTTGTGTGATTTAATTTTAGTGTCACATGTTCAACATATCATTCATGACATGCACAAGAGTCTAGAATACCAGATTCTGTCTAGGCAGAATGGGTGCCTAACACCTTCCCATTCCGTAACCTAGCTTCCGGATTTAGGTCTTTGGCTAAGTAGATCTAGTCTTGTCTTTATTTATTTTGGGTAGAATGTAATTAGGACAACAAGTGATGTATTTTTGGTAGATTGTAACTAGGACCCAAAGCTATGTAATTTTCAAGTTTTTCAAGATATGTAATTTTTATTCAATCAATGAAGAGAACAATTCAATCATATATTTATTTTTTTCTTATTTTTTTGCATAAAAAAAATAAGTGGCGACTCCATACCACTTACCCAAAAAGAGAGGTGCCCTAAAAGGTATTCGAATCTCTTTTTTAAGGGACGCTTTTGCCGAGATCTCTCACAATATATAGTTAAACATTTATTTTCATATAATATTAAACATATATCAGTTTAAGAAAAATAATAAATTTTTTATTTCTATGTATAATTAATCATTTTTTTATCAAGTTAAGAGTAATAATGGATAATAAAGCAAATCCATTACTATTAAAGATTTTAAGAAATTAGAATACAAATCAAGGATAAAGATAATTATTAATTTTCAAATGCAATATTATTATTCAAAGGACGATAGTTATCTTTGTTTTGTGAAAGGGTATTCAATTCTTTTTGTTCTTGTGTCCCAATTGTGTCTTGTTTTTTTTTTTTTTTATTATATAATTTTAAAAGAAGAACTCAACCAGGACATGTATGCAGAAGTGTCCGGCACGTGTCCGACATGGGTACAACACCTCAAATGAAGTGTCCAGACTTCTGAGTTAATAATCATAAATAATCAATATGTACAGTCTATTCATTTAAAAAATATATATCAATATATCCTCAAAAGTAGGTGGTGTTCTTTTTTTCTTTTCTTTTTTTGAGAGAACATTAGGTAGTTATTGTCCTTGTTGCTAAACACGGAAAACATGCTTCAGCCATGAATATAATAATAATAAGAATAATAATTTGAGATAGGCCATGCTTTATGTGGCACCTTTCTATAATAAGAAGGTTTGAAACTCACTGTTGAGTAGTGTGAGCAAAATCTAAAAAGAGCAAAAAGTTGAATATTAGGTAGTTTTTGTCCTTGTTGCTAAACGCGAAAACATGCTTCAGCCATTATTATAATAATAATAATAATAATTTCAGATAGGCCATGCTTTATGTGGCACATTTCTATAATAAGAAGGTTTGGAACTCACTGTTGAGTAGTGTGAGCAAAATCTAAAAAGAGCAAAAAGTTGAATATTAGGTAGTTTTTGCCCTTGTTGCTAAATGCATAAAAAATGCTACAGCCATGAATATAATAATAATAATAATAACAATTTCAGATAGACCATGCTTTATGCGGCACATTTGTATAAGAAGGTTTGGAACTCACTCTAGAGTAGTGTGAGCAAAATCTAAAAAGAGAAAGTGAAAAGTTGTTGTGAGAGAGCAGAAATGGGAAGGAGGCCATGCTGTGCAAAAGGTGTAATCAGAGGAGCATGGTGTGCATGGGAAGATGACATCCTTAAAAACTACATTGAAATCCATGGCAAAGGGAAATGGACAGACCTGCCTCAAAGAGCTGGTTCTAACTTCTAACAAAATGCACTATATATTCTCTCTTCTCTTGAAGTGGTTCTCTTTTGTCGATTATATATTCACACTGACACTTCTTATTTTGTAGGGCTGAGGCGATGTGGGAAGAGTTGCCGGCTTCGTTGGTTGAATTATCTGAGGCCAGATATCAAGAGAGGCAATTTTTCTGAGGATGAAGAAGATCTCATTATCAAACTACATAAGCTTCTTGGTAACAGGTATGGAAAATCTACTTCTTCTCCTCCGGAGCCGGTTCAATATAATTTGAGATTTGAGGCGATAGATTTAAATAATGGTTTTTATATTTAAATATATATTAAGTAAATTATTCATAAAAATATATATAAATTAAATAATTTTATTTAATATTAGAGATATAATTTTTTCCACAACTTTATGTGATGATAAGTTGACTATATTGTTTAAAAAGTTATATGCATAACAGTGATCTTCATATAAAATATTGTATAAAGTTTTTATTAACTTCTTCTGAGTAAACCAAAATGTATTTTAGATTAAAAATAAAACTAAATATATTATTATTATTATTATTATTATTATTATTATATGATTTTAATATGATAAACAACAACTTTTTTTATTATAATAATTTTATGATTTTTTTATTATATTAATTTTATGAAGAAATAATAAACAACACCTTACACATTGCTATTAATTAATTGCAAATTTGATAATATATAGTGATAAGTTTAACAAGTATCAAATAAAAGATCAACATAAGTAACAGTATATTTAATTTTGAGAAAAATTTATAAAATCCACATATGTGCAAATCATAAACAAGTAAAAGAAACTCATTTTGCATGCAATAATTATTTTTTTATTAGTTATAAAGGAGCATGAGAAATTTGAATCCCGAATGTTTTCATTAGAAACATCATGAAGTGTTAATCAGTTGAACTACAGGAATACTCACATATAGATTATATGGTCTTTTTTTCCTTTGGGCGCAGTTGGTCACTCATTGCTCGGAGATTACCAGGACGAACTGACAATGAGATAAAGAATTACTGGAACACCATTTTAAGCAAGAGGATAAAAAATTTGACATCAGACTCCAATCCAAGAATAAAACCAGTTGCTCACCCTGTGATTCGACCAAAAGCAATGCGGTGCACAAAGGTTATTCTCCCATGGCAACCAAATAATAATCAAATATTTTTCAATGAAAATATAGTTCCTTATGGGAATAGAGAAAACCTATTTCCTTTAGTTCAGCAGGGGAATAATATCTCTGACTGCCTGATAGATTTGGATACAAATTACCTTTTGAGATCGGATGTGCAAAATTCAAATGGCCACCAAACCAATGAAATCAATGTACGTGACATTGTGTTGGATTTGCCAGTTTCTAGATGCGATGCCAAGCTTAAAGATTTAATGGATGAAGGGAAGCCTGCGAATTGGAGGGCTACTAATCCTTTTCAGCCAAATGAAGCTATGGATCTTAACACATTGGCATCTTTTTTGGATTTAGAAGATACATGGAATAGCTGAAAGTAAATGAGATGCATAACTAAGCCCATTATCTATAGTCATCTCTGTGCATCTAATTAAATCATGAATAGTTGGAATTTATTTTGCTTGGCATCCGTTGAACCCAATAATGGATAATGCTCTCCGCACGTTAATATTAGACATTTTTCGGTTGCAAATGTATTGGTTTGACCCATTAAAATCCAATACATTAATACTCTCATATACCAAATAAATATATACACACACACACACTCTCACATATATGCCCTATACATTGTGTTAGTGGCATTGTTACCCAAATATGCGTGTGTGATTGCAAATGAAGAGGTGTAATTCACCTTCCTCACACAAACGCAACTATTCTTGACATTGTAAGAACTTGTGGCTTCTTCCTCTCATTCTCATGGCGAGTTTCTCATTAGTTGTGTTATGTCTACCTACTATTTTTTAAATAAATATTTACTAGTGATATTTGAGAGTTTGGTAAATTGCTTTTAGTTTTCATCCCCTTTTGTTCTCCGGATGTTTTAATTCCTTTACTTTTTTGGTATGTGGATCTTGGTTGAAAATTTTCAACAATTGCTTCATGTGTTATCATGTATGAGTAGTGGGGAAAAAATCTGATATCGGACGGAAAAAGAATACCGGCCAGTAAAATAAAAACCAGAAAAACAGAAACTAACAGTAAAAAAAATATCATCTAACCATAACATCATCATCCAAAAGTGACCAGATATTCTTCTTCCTTTTCTTCTTCTTCTTCACACCCAGCCATCCATCTGTCTGCCTCTCTTACTTTTTAAATTTTTATTTCTAAAGGTATGTTTGGATACAACTTATTACTAAAAATTGAAAACTGAAAATATTGTAGTAAAATAATTTATAAATATATAAATAGTGTCATGAGTCCCAGTTTTAACTTAAAATTTATTAAATTCTGTAATTATAAGTTCCATAAATAATATACATGACCCACAAATACAGGCTAAACGCACTAAAAAAAAAAAATCATTTCAACAACATCTAGACTCCCGCTAAGACTTCAATTGTTAGTTGTGACCTTTTTTTTTTTTTTTTTTTTTTTTTGGTAGTATACCTGCCTGACACCCCATGTGAATGCACTAAATTGCTAGCAAACTTTGACAGTTCAAATTTTATTTTACTTTATTTTTAATACAAGGAAGTTTCAAATGGCATTTTAACTTTTAAGTGAAAAAGGCTTTTTTTTGGGTACCCCAGGTTTTGTGTCAAAATTGCTGTGATATTATTATTAGGAGTATTATTATTATTATCATCATGTAAGAAGTAGGAACAAGGACATCAATTCCCTGCTATTATTATTGCCTAGTTGAAATCTTAACAAGATATTAACATATTATGATAAAGATTAATAATTTTGAATTTTTTAATAAATTATATAAATTTTGACAAATGAATATATAAATATATATATATATATGTATGTATGTATGTATGTATATATTAAATTAGTGGTAAACCCGAAACGGCACACCGATATTAACCAATATTGAAATATATCATTCTTCTAATCAAATCCAAATAGTCTCCAGTACGGTATTGACTCTCTTAATTGTATGTATATATTTTTAACCATTTCATGTTGTATAAGGCATACGGCTTATTATTTCACCATTTCACTTAGTATAAAGCATTTGGCTGATTTTCCTTAGTAACCAATGGGTGTAAGATTGTAAGCAAGATTAGGCTACGATATAATTATCTAGTAACTAGGAGTTTATCTTTCGGAGCTAAATTAAAACAATGATGAATAAATTTTTTTTATATATATTATTTTATATATAGTAGTATAAAAAAAAATAAAAAACTTAAAAACACACTTCAAGACACAAATCAATTATTATTTTTAAACTAATATGTGTATAACAAAAAGTGTCTATGCAACAAAACAAATATGTGCTAAGATTAATAATATTAAATATTTTTTACTTAATTTTGATAATATAAATTATTATGGTGCAACTTGGTCGTAGGTAGGTCCAAAAGGAAAACAAAAACATAAAAACTACTAGCCTTGTCGCATGCGCAAAGCACGTGTGATGAGGCTTTTTTTTTTCTTGGTCTAGTGTCATAATTTCCCTTTAAAAAAAAATAGATAAGTTTGTTTTGAAGATGTTGGGTTAAAATAGATTGACCCTAGTTAATTAATTCAATTTCCCAAGTTGATTAATTAGGTCAAATTACATGCAAATTGTGGAGGCACCAATAAATCACCAAATAAATAAATATGCGGCAGAAAATAAATAACATGATGATTTGTTGACGAATAGGGAAACCTCTTGCAAGGCAAAAACTTCACCGAATTAATTTTAGGTCACTACTCCCAAGAATTCACTGATCAAGAACAAACAGTTACAAGTACAAGAAATCTTACCACTACCAAGCCTATCCCAAAATGACCAACCTAGAACCTTTGCTCCAATCCCTAATTGGACTTGATATTGTAGAGACTTCTTTCCTTTTTGCACAAATCTCTAATCTGTGACTAAATTCTTTGCACGGATCCCAATACGTGACTAACTCCACAGCAATCTTTTGATTATTGTAGTAGATTTGCAACAGTTTCACATAGAAACACTAATAAGATCTTCAATGTTGGTGCTAGAGACTTTGTTTGGTTACAGAACCCAAAGGCGTACAAGAAACGTAGCAATATCTCTTTCTTTTGTAGGAAGAAGCTAGGGTTTCAAAAAGAAAACCTTATGAAGCTTTCTAGGGTTTGGGTTTTCTTTCTCCACCTCCTTATTTAAATAGGAGCTTAATAGGCATTTTTAATGAACTCTCTTATTCCAATTAGGTTTACACAAACCTTGGGCTTTCCTAACCCTATTAGGATTATACAAACCCATAAACAAATAGCCAATAGAATTAAAACATTGCAAACTATATCAGAAATCTCGTAAGCTCAATAGATCAAGAGGTATCGAGACAAGTATCGAGCTTCAGTAAATCTCGATAGATCAACGGGTATCGAGGAGGTATCAGGACCTATAGATTAAGCTTTTCTTGAGCAATTCTTGAGTAATCTTCATGTCTCCAATGTAATCACTTGTAATGATCATCTTGAACCTACTTAGATTTACCTAAATACAAGTAAAATGCATTTTGTCATAGGATATGCCAATTACATAAAAATATGAACCTAAAAGAAGACATGGATTAGTAGAAGAGTATCTTGTTTTGTAGACATTTTAAGTGGAGTTGAAGATATATTTTTACCGAGTTGTTCTCAAGTTTTTTCCTTACTAAATGTAAGGTTTAGGGATATTTCTAAACCATATAAAAGTCTAGTCCAAAGAGAGGAATCATCTTATTGATAGTATAGATAATAATCGGTTAATATTAATCACGTACAAATCTGAATTATCTAATGCCAGATATCAAGAGAGGCAACTTTTCTGAGGATGAAGAATATCTCATTATCAAACTACATAAGCTTCTTGGTAATAGGTATGGGAAATCTTCTTCTCCATAGTTGGCTCGATATAATTTGATATTTAAAATGATAAACTTAAATAAGTTTTTATTATATTTAAATATAAATTAAATAAATTTATTTAATACTAATTAATTCAAGATTAATTTGATGAATGAAATATATAATTTGATGAATTCGTACTAACTAAACAAAGGTTATATATAGAGAATTAAATATTATAGTTAAAGCATAACATTTAACTCAAAAAAAATTTATTTTTTTAAAGAACTTTATTTTATGTTAGATATAAGGAGATGCATGGTTTAGTAAAGTTGTAATCTAATTTTTAATTTTATATTTTAGTATTAAGAAGGTAAAGATTGGTTGATGTGGAAGATTAAGTCACTAATGTTGACAATTTACTATGAAGGAGATTTGTTTACAAAAATTAAAGTCTCAAGCTATTAGAGAAAATTAATCATCATTGATGAACTAACACATTTACAACATTTTTCCCCCCAAACAGTATAGGATTAGATTAGGTTTATATTGGTCTAGTATTTTGGAGGCCTTGATGGAGATGAGAAAAATAAAATGTGAAAGCTATCACAAATTTTACTACAAAATGTTTACTAATTAATGTATAAATGAATGTGATTATGAATTCAACCAGCTAATTAATGAATGTTTGCATTACTTTTTTTTTGTTGTTGTTGTAATTGGTACCATATTAGTTTGCAAGTTTTACGAAGTAAAATTTGAAATCACCCTAGCATTACTCATGCGAAAAATAATGCACAACTATTTTTTTTTTTTTAATATTAACCATAAAATTTGGGAATTTTTATAATATAGGGTGGAACCTTTTTTATGAAAGGGTAGAGATATTTTTATAGCGGGGGCCTTAGTCTTAGGTTAGAAAATATTAGCTTTCTCAAAAAAAAAATGGAAAAAGTTTAGAAAATATTAGAAGTGATTGACAAAGGAGTTAGCTCTAGGCCTACGTTCACATGTGGTAATGAGGAAAAACTTTTATGAGTTTGGCTTACTTCTGATAATTTTTTAATTGGACATGTTCTTTTGTTTTAAATATACAATGACAAGTGGTAATAGATTTTAATCCCCACATTTTATTTAGTTAGTGGGTGATGTAGCAGTCTCTCATTAAAAGAAAAATAGACTTTTAAAAAAAAAGTACTGAAGGTAAGCCAAACCCAACTTTTACTAATAGATATGGAAATATAAAGGAAAATTTCTCATATAAGTCAAACCCCAAATACACACCGAGTGTTTTCCCTATTCCAATTCTCATATATTATAACCTAAGTCATCTAGGAATAAACAATATGATTCTAGCTAATTGGACTTGAACTCTAGCTACCAAAAATCAACTTAACAACTTTACATCCTAGCTAATTGTAGGGGTGAGCAAAAAGCGGGTCGGGTCGGTTCGGGTTTGGAGTCACCCTCAACCTGACCCAATAAAACACACACCTGCCCGAATGGATTTTTGACCCACCCGAAAGGTTGCTGAAATTTTCAGGTTGGGCTTTTGAGTTTTTTTTTTTTTTTTTTTTTTTGGCTGTTGGGTCTTTTGCCATTTTTGGGTCTTTTGTTTTTTTTGAGTTATTTTCTATAACATTGGCATTGATACCAAATCTGTTTCCAATTTGAAAACTTGACCAAATCAAAAAATCTTTCCAAATTGAAAACTTGACCAAATCTCAATATTTATGACACCATTATCACTTGCCAAATTTTATTCAACTTCAAATTTAACTTTTAAGAGAAAATATTTTGGCATTAAATTCATTAATGATAAGGACCCAACTCATTTAGGAAATGTAATTTGAATTTTCCAATTTGAAAACTTGACCAAATCACCAATCTCTTTTTGGAAACTTGACCAAATCTCAATATTTATGACACAATTATTTCGTGCTCTAGATACTACTTTCGTGTCTATGTATTCTAATAAGTATTACGGTTTCTTATAGTAAAAAAAAAAAAAAAAAAAAGTATTACTGTTTCCTCAAAAATAAAAAATAAAAACAAATAAAGGAAAATATGCATCATAGTTTGACATAATATTCTATTATACAAATCTAATGAGTCAATAAGGTCCACAAACACAAAATCACAAAGTCACAAACACAAAAGCCAAGTTCATATCAAAGGCTTCAAACTTAGGATGTCCCCTCCCAAACCTTATAGCATTCATTCACTCAATTAAAAAGACTAATCTTCTCAAATCCCAATTCATACAACAAAATCATTTAAATTCTAGTTACAAAAAAGAACAAAACTTACGTACAGTACCTTAGGTGTTGTTCTTTAAGTTCCCCTTTTAAGATTCAACCATATGACTACTTAACTAAAAAATACACTTCCATCCTATGAGAAAAAATCTACATGGCAGAATCTTAAGAGGGGAATCTAAGGAACAGCATCTAAGTACTGTACCTAAGTCTTGCTCTACAAAGAAAGAGAGGAACATATGCGATTAATTAATCCAATGGCGGTATCAAGTCAAATTTGATACCAATTGAATTACTGCACTTTTGCACTTCCAGCAGACACCTGAACCAAACTACACCAACAAAGAACAAGGATTAAATCACTTAAGAATCAACTAGTGTTTAGCAATAGAACTTTCTTCTAGATAAAGCTCATGAACAATTTGTATTTAACCTAGCTGTCAAGTACTTTTGCATGTGTTTGACTTACGACTTCATTCAGAACTAAGTCAGAGAGATTTTTATAAATAGAAAACTAATCCAATTGATACTATGCATTTAATCATTGTTCAAAAAGACAGAATGTCGATAATAGCATAATCAGATAGATCAACTGTTAAATGCTATATGTGTAGTAAAATTTAAAAACCACAGCATCCCCTTAAATGTTATTACATTCGAATAGGTATGCATACCTAAACTGCTCTTTTGGGTAGAACTACTGCTTCATATAAACCAAGCAATCGAGCAACCTTCAACAAACATAATGCACAAACAATTAAACATCTGGCTAGGATTCACGACATGAGATACCGAGCCTGAATTGAGAGCCATTGATTTAGTCATGGATTTCAAATCCAAAAATGAACATGTAAGATTCCTTTGCATATAACAGTACAAGAGAAATCAGTCCCAAAGTTATAAACTCACCAATGTAGGCAGGCAAATCAATCAAGATTAGAAACAAACTCCCATTTCCTTGGATGCTCTCCTTCTGAACTTTTCAGCAAATTCCCAAGAAATTTATTGGGTTAAAATAAATTGACCCCGGTTAATTAATTCAATTACCCAAGTTGGTTAATTAGGTCAAATTATATGCAAATTGTGGAGGCACCAACAAATCACCAAATAAACTAAATGTAGTGAAAAATAAATTAACACAGTGATTTGCTGACAAATGGGGAAAACTTCTTACAAGGCAAAAACCCCACTGTGTGAATTTAAGGTCACTACTCTCAAAAATCCACTAATCAATAATCAAGCAATTACAAGTATGAGAAATCTTACCACTATCCTAGCATATCCCAAAATACCAACCTACAGTTGAACCTTTGTTCCAATTCCCCATTGGACTTGATCTTGTAGCAGAGTTCTTTCCTTTGTGAAAATAAACAACTTTTCAATTTTTGAAATGAGTATTAAATGTCTTCACCAAAATTAAGAAATTGAATTGACACATCACAAAATTAGAGCTCAATTGAAATCCAAATTTGAATCTAATTGGATTTTCTCTTAACTTTGGCTTTGTGTGTGTGTGTGTGCGCGCATGTGTGTGTGTATTTATATATATGATTGTAGTTCACAATTAAACATTGAATGAATAAACCAAATTTTTTCTTAGTGTATTTATCTTTCTCTTAATCTTTCTATCTCTTTCTTATCTTAATTCTTTGGAAAGTGGTTACCTCAAATCAAGTCAAATTCTTTTTAATTCACACCCGTTGCCATATAGCTTAGATGAATGAGATCCCAAAGGTTAAATTAAATTAGGTATAACTTAGTTGATAGTTAGTTATAACTGGAGAAGTAAGAGTGAGTTTGTTAGTAGTCTTGCAAACTAATCATAATTATCATGTGTATTTCTTATAAACACGTGTTAGTAGTAAGTGTGCATTAGAGATTTGTTAGTCGTTTATCTTAAACCATGTGAGACAATTAGATTAGAAAATAGCTTCCCATAAATAAATAATTGTACTTCACAACTAAGCATTAAATGAATAAACAAAATTGTTGTTTAGTGATTTTCTCTCTCTTATTCTCTTTATGTCTCTCTCTTAATAATAGTTTGGAGGTTGGCTATGTCAAATTTAGTCAAAATCATACAATTTCCATCCACCTCTATTAGGAACCATCGAGGTCGTAACAATGTTTTAGTACAATTTTGTTTCTCTTTTGCTTTTTTATTTTTTTTTTTTCTATGTTTTGTTTTGTTTTGTTTTTTTTTTTTTTTTTTTTTTTTTTTTTTTTTTTTTTTTTTTTTTTTATTTTTTTTTTTGTTTTTTTTTTTTTTGGACTTTTGAAAACTAGTTGGAAAAGTTCGAAAATGATGTTTCTTACTGCTCTTATACCACATACTTTTAGATAAGTTAGTACCTCCCTCAAGCACTTCCAAAAATAAAGTAGAGTTTCTAGTCTAATCCCTTAGAGCATTCACATCTACTTTCTAAAAAATATTCTATTTACCATCTCACAAACTACTTTATCTATTATCCAATATCATTTTACAATACACCCAACATCCCATTTCTCATTTATCTCATCTATTCATTAAAATATTAATTTCACTACCTCTTTCTCTCTTTTCCTCTCCTCTCTCCTCTTTCTTTCTATCTCTCTTCCTCTTCATAAAAAATAATTAAAAAAAAACTAAGCCACCACCAAGAAAACCCACTACCACAATTACCAAGCAAACCCACTACGACACCAAACAAACTCAGCCATTGCACCAAGGAAAAAACCCAGCCACCACCGAAGAAACCCACCACAGCACCGACCAACCACCAAAACCCATTAAAAAACCACCAAACCCACTACCAACAACAACCATAAAAGTTTCTTTAAAAATAAAAATAAAAATAAAAAAAAAACCAACAACAACAACAAAAAAGCAACCACCTCAAGAATCACCAAGAGAAACCCACACCAACAACCACAAAGAGAAACCCACCACAAGAACCACAAAAAAAAAAAAAAAAAAAAAAAAAAAAAAAAAGGTGATCACCGATCTTGCCGACAACCACGCCACCATCCCGATAACCACACCGATCTAGAAACCCATCACTTCGATCTCGCTGACAACCACACCACCACACTGATTAGCAAACCTATTACTCATGGAAACAAACATAGAAGAGGGAGAAACAAAGAGAAAATAGAAAAGTTGAAGAAGAGAGAGGAATGAGTGTAAGACAGAGAGAGAAGTGAATCAGGGAGAAAGAGAAAGAAGAAATTAAAATGAATATTTTTTTTTTTTTACAATTGAACTACGGTGCCTTCATAAATTTATGATGGCACTATAACTCAATTGTAAATTTTTTACAATTACAAGACCAGATAATGGGTCATTTTGCGACTTTGATGCTAAAATATACCAGCATAGGGCATTTGAGAAATCGGATACTAATGCTCTTACGGGTAGTAGCAACAAGAATAATTTGTTAATATATCATTTAGACACAGTAGTGTAGTACAAATTTTTGGGGGTAAGATATATTTTGTCCTAACATGTGTTTCATGGTATAAGTACATGCATGAACTTGACAAGGTGTTAATTTCACTCTCTTGAGCATCACTATTGGTGGTGGTAACTCAAACTCCAATTCAGTGTCCAACATTGGTGGAGCTAAAGGCAAATATTTTTGTCTTTTTGCTACAGTGAATTGTCAAGACTAGCAATTCACAATAGCAAGAAGGCATAATATATATATATATATATTATTTTATCACTTAGTTGGGTTTTGTGGCAGAGTGGAAGAGAGAGCAAGTGATAAAGAAATTAATTTTAAAAAATGAATAGTGTTTTACTGATGGTAAAAATAAGACCATTGATATAGGATGTGTTGTAAAATTATGTGTTCAAATAAATAAAGTAATTTTTTGAAATATTAAATGCTAAAATTTTTAACTCCACCGATGTGAATGAGCATTAGCATTGACGGTGGTATGATAGCAATATAGCTATTATACCTCCAAAAATACTAAAAGGTAGGCCACATTGACGGTGGTATAGGTAAAAGAATTTGTCAATGAGCTGTAGTGAGCTGCCATCTTTGGCAGCTCATTGTAGCTCCAAGTTATTAAAATATATATATATATATATATATATTATCCTATTTCTTTCTCAACTCAAACAAGTGGGACCAAGATTCTGCACGGACAAGAAAGTAAAAAAGGTAGGCGACACTGATAAAGTAATAAAGAGAAGGAGAGAGGAAGAGAGAATAAAAAAATATAAAGAAGTAATATTTAAATGAAGTAGTAAAAAAATAGAACCATAGATGTTGGGTAAATTGTAAAGTGAGGTGTTAAAATAAATAAAATAGTTTTTTGAATTGCTAAAAGCTAAAAATTTTAGCTCCACCAATGCTAATTCTAATCTAATAGACAACTATGATGGAATCTGATATATCTGGTCGATGAATAATTAAGAAAATATTATTAGACTCAAATCTATTGAATTAAGTTTTGGGTTAAAATAATTTAAATATGTATCACGGTCTCCTTTCAAGAACTTGAGAGTTAGTTGTCCTGAACAAGTTTGAATATGTAAAAGTGGTTACTGGTTAGTTAATGTGTTTACAAATTACATGTCATGTTATGGGATTTGCAGGTGGTCACTCATTAGTAGGAGATTGCCGGGAAGAACAGACAATGATATAAAAATTACTGGAACACTTACTTGGGCAAGAAGGTGAAAGGTGATGACCAAATGGAAAAGGTCAGAAACTCATCTTTGAAGTCCAATCTAGAAATAAAACCAATAGCTCACCAAGTGATTCGATCCAAAGCAGTACGGTGCACAAAGGTTATTATCCCATGGCAACTTGATAATAATCAAATTGTTAATAAAAATATAGTTCCTCATGGGGATAGTGAATGCCCAATTCTTTCAACTCAGAAGGAGAATAATTTCTGAAAGATTTGGATGTTAATGACCTTTTGGAATCGAATGTGTTAAATTTTAACAACCACTAAACTAAGGGTCCGTTTAAAATCGGGGGGAAGGAGGGGAGTATAGTAGAATTAGTTAAAAATAGACAAATTTTAGGCCAAATTTACTCTACGCTCCCTCAATCTAAATAGGCCATAAAGAAATGAATGCATGATCATTCCAAGAGAACGTCTTTTTTTGGGTGGGGGGGGGGGGGATTTGGGAACTTGCCAAGTTCTAGACATGAAGCCAAGCTTGAAGATTCAATGGATGAAGCGAATACTCATAATTCGAGGGCTAGGACCCCGTTTCATCCTAATATGGATCTAAATACACCAGCATCATTTCTAAATTCAGAAGATGAGTGGACTAGCTAAAAGTGAACAAGTTGTACAACTAAGCCCACTAGTTCCATTGCCAACTGCTACATGCATTGTCATGAACTTTATGATTTCCAATAATAAATTAATTTAATTTTGAACAAAATTTAGCTACAAAATTGGCTATAACTTAAAACTACAATCTTACTCAATATCTTTTTATTGAAGGTAAATTTTGACAAATCCACTATTGTATTACATTTTCTTCTTATATCCTCCATACTTGCAAAATTTTCAGAAAATTAAAGATTAATGGTTATATCATCAATAAATTGTTTAAATTGCAAGTTTTTGTAGTTTAAAATTATGCATAAAATATAAGTTTATAGATTATATAGTAAATAATATCTAAATGACACAAAGTTGTCATATGTATTAAGAGCATAAAGATTATGTAATTCAACAGTTAGATTTTCAAAATATGTAGTAATATTTATTTTATTGAGTAAAGTTGTAGTCTTAAGCTATAACCAATTTTGTAACTAAACTTTTTCTTTTAATTTTTTGTTTTTAATCAATTCATTTTGTATACGGCATGCATCAAATTTCTATGCGTATAAGCCATTAAGGAATAAAGGAATAACACTCTGAGACATGAATTAGGCTACAATTAAATATAAATCTTACGCCCCATTATGACTGTTAAACTTTATACTTTACTAATCATAATCGGCCACACATTCTTATATATATATGACCAAATTTAGATATAAACTTGATTGTAGCCAACAATAGGAAGATGACATGTGTCCTTATCATGTGTAATGCATATAACTCACTAAAAATGATTGTATACAATCACTTAAGTGGGTTTATTAAGTGAACAAATGTCATCTTTCTATTGTGTGTGTGTGTGTATATATATTATACTATATAATAAAAGTTGGGGTTTAGAAGCCATGGCTGCGCCAAATTGTTGTAATTTTTAGATAAAAATAACAATTTATTTGTTCTTATCAATTTCTTTAGAAAAAATAACAATAAGTGTTTTAAAAAAACATGCAACCTATGAATTGTAACCATACAAAGTTGCCCACCCACACCATAAAAAAATAAAATAAAAATAAAAATAAAATAAAATAAAAGGCGAGTCTCTATGCACAAGAGAAATTATGGATAGACTTGCAATTCTTTAAAAACATAAGGCGTGAAAAGTTGGAGGCCAAAATCTATTTTCAAGCCCAAAATATTTTTTTAAGCCCAATTTCCACGAGGCTTACAAAAGATGTGTATGCGTGTGTACGGACGCATATGCACCCATGTGAATGCATATGCATCTTTTGATTAGAAGCCTAAATTTTATCTTTTATCCTTTTTGTGGGATTCTTGGTCAATCAATCTGGCCAATTGACTAGCTAAAACGTCCCACCAAACCCTAGCTCCTCTACCCCTATAAATACCACCACTTTCCACCACCAAAAGGATCTCACTTTTCACCAATAGCAGAAGATCTACCAAAACCACTCCAAAATACTTAGTGAGTTTCAAATAGTGTAAGAAAAGTTTTTATGAGTACTTGATTAAGCTTTCTAACCCTTTGGTTGTTATAAAACTAATCTTTTTCTCATGGTTTATTAATTACACCCATCATCTTTAAGATCCTTTAACCACCTTTTTGTTAGTCTTAGGGTTCTTCATCAAAACACCCAAATATCAACCTTTGTTCAAGTCATTAGTTCACACACAAAGCTGCAGTAGCTAATTCCAGCCAAGGGACTGATCAATCAACATTGATGAGTCAAAAATTTACAATCGTCACTAAACTGCAACTGTCATTAACCAAGGGACGATGTTACGCATCTATTACACTCATTGATGACAAAGCGTAACAGACGGAGTAACGGTCATGAATGAGCTGTGAACTTCAGACAAAGATTTTGTAATGCACTAGCCATTGAGCATAAATACAGTGATTCATTGCCCATTAATGAGGCACACAACTATAAAAGAAAAATCAACAGAAGTGAAAGGTACACATAAATACTCTAAGAAAATCACTTTTCAGTCTATTTCTCTCTAAAATCTTTCTCCCTTACTGACTTAAGCATTGGAGGCACTTTGGTTAACGCCATACTAGCATGTTACTTTCCACCCAATTCATTTTACAAGTTTTCCTCCAACAGAGATGACCACAATCACAACTTCGTCCGTCCACTACGACAAAGAGCCAACTGTTGATTTTTTGCATCATTAGTTTAGTGCCATCTGTGGGAAACACTAATCATTCAAGCCATCTTTCCCAATGACAAAAGAGTTCCTCGAAGTACAAGATGGAATCAGAAATTGCACAACAACAAGAAGCTGAGCAACAACAACAAATCTAGGCCCTCCTAGCTAACATGGAAGAGCTAACTCAATAGAATGAAGAACTGCAAAAGACAATGGAATCCCAATGCAGAACGCCGGCGAACAAGTGAAAATCAAAATGAGGAAAAATTAAACCCTCAAGCCAACAAACAAGACAGGACCTCAGGAAAGGATTCCTCCAGAATGGAGAATGAGCTTCGCAACATGAGGAAGGAGATGGGTGAGATAAAAAGTGCCATGAAGGATAAAGGTGGGGAGAATTTGGATGGGATGATTTGAAGGACAGACTCACCATTCGCTACTAAAGTACTAAACCAACCCCTTCCACCAAAATTCCATCTCCCACAATTGGAGTCATATGACAGTTCTAAGGATCCCTTAGATCACATTGAATCATTCAAGACATTGATGCTATTGTAGATGACCCCAGACGAGGTGATGTGTAGGGCATTCCCAACAACACTAAAAAAAGCAGTCAAAGTATGGTTCAGCAAGATACCCCCAGGAACTATTGTAGATTTTGAGCAACTCAACAAGGGTTTAGCTCATATTTCATTGGGGGGCAAAGACACAAGAAGCCAATTGGTCACCTTTTCAACATTTAACAGGCAGAAAGAGAATCACTAAGACATTATGTTACCCGATTCAATAAGGAGCTACTACAGGTAAACAAAATTGAAGATCAAGTCATCCTAACAACTTTCCAGGCAAGGTTGCTGCTCGAGGATTTCTTCTTTTCTATCACTAAAAGTCCACCAAAAATAGTCGCAGAGTTACTCCAAAAAGCTCAGAAGTACATGAATGCAGAAGATGCGGTGCTTGCAAAAGAAATGAGAGGAAAAAAGAAGAGAGACGAAGGAACAAGCAGCAGTCACAATAAAAAGAAAGAGACATGAAGTGTTGGGCAGACCACAGGAAAAAAGAAGGAACTTCCAGACATGAAGCCAAAGTTCATTAACTTTACTCCTTTACTAATACCAATTGAGCAGGTCCTAATGTAGATAAAGGACGATCCCTCTCTGTAATGGCCGAAGCCAATCAGCACTCTGACAAAAAGAAGAGACAAGAGTAAGTACTATAGGTTCCATAAGACCTCGGGCATTGCACAGACAAGTGTAGGCATTTGAAAGATCAAGTGGAGACTTTGATCTAGCAAGGAAAGTTATAGAAGTATGTCAAGAAAACAGAGCCCCACAGATACCAACGAAAGGACAATCAGGACAAAAATCAGGGAGCAGGAGATAGCAAACCTCCTGCAAGAGAGATAAAGACAATCTCAAGAGGACTAATAGCAGGCAAAACACTGAAGTCCCTGAAAAAAGCCCGTGGGAGAGAAATAAATAGTGTCCATTCGTGGCTCCCTCTAATGAAGATGCCAAAGAATGACAAGCTTGATATTGTTTTCTTAGAGAGAGACGGCTGTGGCATCAGGCAACCCCATGATGATCCACTGGTAATCATGCTTAGAATAGAAGAATTCAACATCCATCGGGTGCTCATTGACAACAGAAGCTTAGCAGATATCATCTACTTACCTGTGTTTCATCAAATAAAATTGGATAAGAAAAGGATTAGGCCTTTCACCTTGCCTCTGGTAAGCTTCACAGGAGATAGAATCGTCCCTAAGGGCATCATCACTCTAACCGTAATTGCAGGAACTTAGCTAGCATAGGTTACCAAGGAAATTGATTTCCTCATAGTTAACTGCCCTTCAACATACAACATTATCTTAGGAAGACCTACACTCAATAGGCTAAGAGTAACAACGTCAACATATTATTTGAAGGTGAAGTTTCCAAAAGCCCATGGAGTAGGAGAAATCAGAGGAGACCAAGTTTGGCAAGAGAATGCTACCAAGTTGCCTTAACATCTGGGGAGAACCACGCATGGGTGATCAATGAACCAGAGCCCATCCCCAAGCCATCAGAAACACCACAAGAAGTTGAGATCGTCCCAGGGGATTCGACGAAGGTATTGAAGATAGGATCAGCACTCCCAACTTTAGAGAAAGAGAAGATGATTTCCTTCTTAAGGGCAAACCAGGGTGCTTTCGCCTAGAAGCACGAGGATATGCTCAAAATTGATAGGAAGATCATATAGCATCATCTCAAAATGCAAACAGCAGAAGCAGAGAATATTTGCACCAAAGCGCAATAAAGCTATAACTAAAGAAGTAGAGAAGTTACTAAAAGTTGATTTCATCGAGGAAGTCTTCTATCCAGATTGGCTAGCAAACGTGGTAATGGTAAAGAAGAGCAATGGTAAATGGAGAATGTGTGTCGATTTCACAAATTTAAACAAAGGTTGCCCAAAGGATAGCTTCCCCTTGCCGAGGATTGATCAACTGGTAGACTCAACTGCTAGACACAAGCTCTTAAGTTTCATGGATGCATTTTCAGGATACAACTAGATTCTTATGGACGAAGACGATCAGGAGAAGACCTTTTTTGTTACCAGCCAAGGGTTGTACTGCTACAAAATCATGCCCTTTGGATTGAAGAACGCAGGAGCCACATACCAAAGACTGGTGAACTGCATGTTCTCTAACCAAATTGGAAGGAATGTAGAAGTATACGTAAATGATATGCTGGTGAAAAGCAAGGACAAAGCCAACCACTTGGATGATCTAAAAGAAACCTTCAACACACTAAGTACAATATGAAATTAAACCCTACAAAGTGTGTTTTCGCTATGGCTTCAAGAAAGTTCTTGGGATTCATGGTGTCCCAACATGGTATAGAGGCAAATCCAGACAAAGTAAAGGCAATAATAGAGGTTAAATCACCAAAAACAGTGAAGGAGGTTCAGAGCTTGACAGGAAAGGTCGTAGCCCTAAATAGATTCATCTCTAGGGCAACAGACAAGTGCATGCCATTCTTCAAGGTATTAAAAAAGGCCTTTCAATGGACCAACGAATGTGAAGAAGCCTTTACCAAATTAAAAGAGTACTTGACGAAGCCACCACTACTTAGCCCTTCGGTGATGGGAGAGAAGATGTACCTCTATTTAGCAGTATCTAACACTACAGTAAGTTCAGCACTGATCAGAGAAGAAGAAAATGCTTAGAAGCCAATCTACTATACCAGCCAGGCATTCCATGGAGCAGAGGCCAACTACCCAAGGATGGAAAAGATAGCTTTCACATTATTAGTCCCATCCAAGAAACTCTATCCTTACTTCCAAGCGCACTCCATCATTGTCATGATAGACCAGCCAATAAGAAAGACGATGAATAAGATAGATGCAACAAGATGACTTATTCAATAGGCAATTGAACTAGGCCAATTTGAAATCAAATATCAGCCTGGAGCAGTAATCAAAGCCCAAGTGCTATCAGACTTCATTGTAGAATTCACTTACCCCTATAAGGAAGAAGAACCTACAATGGAAACATGGACAGTCTAAACAAATGGGTCTGCCACAAAGAAAGTGGGAGGGACAGGAGTAGTGCTCATATCTCCAGAAGGAGAAACATTGAAATATGTAGTTAGATTACAATTCTCAGCAACAAATAACGAGGCAGAATACGAAGCACTGTTAACAAGGCTAAGTCTAGCAAAAGCTCTAGGAGCAAAGAATCTTATCGTCCAAGCTAATTCTTAGCTAATAATTGGACAAGTGAAGGGGGATTATGAAGCTAAAGAAGAAAGAATGCAGAAGTACTTGAAGATCGTCCAACGACTCACGGCATTTTAACAACCTATACTTTGTGCAAATCCCTTGGGCCAAAAATGCAAAAGCTGACATCTTAGCAAGATTGGCCTCGTCAGATGATTACAATGCAACCTACGAACTATGTATAGAGATAACGGGGCAACCAAGCATAGAAAGTGAGCAAGTTCTGAAGATAAAAGAACAAGACGAGTGGATGAATCCCATTGTCTGTTACTTGAAAGAAGGATGGCTCCCAGAAGATAAAATGGAAGCAAGGAAGATATAGATCAGGGCAGCTTGCTTCATCATTATTGATGATGTGCTATACAGATGAGGCTATTCATTCCTATATCTAAGATGCGGCAGCTCAAAAGAAGTAGATTATGTGCTCCGCGAGATGCACGAGGGAATTTATGGAAATCATGTTGGGGCAAGATTTTTAACAGGAAAGGCACTCGAAGCAGGATACTATTGGCAGACCTTACAAAAGGACGCACACAATATCATCAGGGAATGCGATAAGTGTCAATGCTTCGTAAGTGTCCAAACAAGACCAAGAGAGACGATGACACCCATATCCTCGCCATGGTCCTTCGCCCAATGAGGGATTGACATTATGGCCCATTCCCTTTAGAGAAAAAGCAACTCAGATTTCTAATCGTTGCAATTGACTACTTCACAAAATGGATAGAAGCAGAACCAATGACAACGATAATAGAGGCCAAAGTCATAAGCTTTGTATGGAAGAACATCATCTACAGGTTTGGAATCCCACATGTCATAATATTAGACAATGGAAAGTAGTTCGACAATCCCAAATTTCAAAAAATATGCCAAGACTTAGGAGTCAAGAACCACTACTCATCTCCAAGTCACCCTTGGGCCAACGAGCAGACAGAAGTGACAAATAGAAGCTTGCTCAAAATTATCAAAACTTAGCTTGAGAGGGCAAAGAGGGCATGGCCTGAAGAACTACCAAATGTCCTTTGGGCATATAGGACGACCACAAGAGTTATAACTGGAGAAACACCATTTAGACTGACATTTGGCACTAAGGTCGTCATACCAATGGAAGTAGGACTAACGAACTTCTGAGTCAAAACTTATGAAGACCAGAAGACTAGCAGGAGCTTAATAGCAACTTGGACTTAATTGATGAAGTCAGAGAAGAAGCTATGAAGCGAATGGCCAAACACAAGGAAGCAATGGCCAGATACTACAACAAAAAGGTTAAGGTAAGAAGGTTTAACACAGGAGACCTCATCCTTAGGAAGGTACCACAGGCAACAAAGGACCCACCCCAAGGAAAATTGGGACCAGCCTGGGAAGGCCCCTACAAAGTAATCCGTCATTCCAGGGAAGGCTCCTACTACCTAAAGTCTTTAGACAACAAGGAATTGCCTCAACCATGGAACATAGAACACTTGAAGAAATACTACCAATAAGAAATACTTTACATTTCAAGTTGCCTAGTCTTTATGTCAAGTATGTACGGCTGTTATTACTTTCGTCATTTATAGATTAATAATACATGAAAGCATTATTTATACGTATTTATCAATGACTATCAATGAATTATTTGTCAATAAAAATATGTGCAACACTTAGGAGTTATCCTTGGGAGACGTCCCAAGAATCTCCGTCACTAAAATTTCAAATCAAAAGTTGTTCATACACAGCCAACAATGTCATAGCCACCAAAGTCGCTAATACACGACTACCAAAGTTGACTAATTCAAAAGTTGTTTAAACACAACTACTATGGCCATCATTCAAGCATGAAAAAAAAATGGTTAACCTAAAGACTCTCCAATATAACAACTCTAATTCATGAGTACAGCGTGACATCGTCATTCAAACATGACTCAATAAAAAGCTGTTCAAACAAAGCTATTCAAACATGACTCAATAAAAATAAAAAAGTTATTCAAACATAGCTAACATCATCATTCAAACATGACTCAATAAAAAGCTGTTCAAACACAGCTAAAAATGATAAGTTGTTCAAACACAACTAACATCGTCATTCAAACATGACTCAATAAAAAGCTATTCAAACACAGTTAAAAATGATAAGTTGTTCAAACAGGACTAAAATCATCATTCAAAGAAAAAAAAAAAAAAAAGAGTTAATCCTACACAATAAACATCATCATTCAAACATGACTCAATAAATAAGCCGGTTAAACGCAGCTAAATATAAAAAGTTGTTCAAACATAACTAACATCATCATTCAAATATGACTCAGCAAGAAAAACTGTTTAAACACAGTTCAATTGCATCATCATTCAAATATGATACAGTAAGAAAAGTTGTTCAAACACAAGCTAAACGTAAAAAATTGTTTAAACACAACTAATATCATCATAAAAGGTTGTCCAAACACAACCAAGCATGAAAAGTTGTTTAAAGCATGAAGAAATTCGTCATCTAAACATAGCAAAGATGTACTTCTAAAAAAAATTTCATGTCAGCAGTTCATAAATTACTTGCCATTGTCAAAAAGAGAATCTATGCCCAAAACATACAGGCCTAAAGAGATTGTTCAGTTAAGATGCTCAAAACAACGAGCCCATAAAAAAAATATTGTTTTCATCTTACAAAAAAAAACTAAAAAAAAAAGGGTAAATTACTGTTCATTCGGAACGGGATCTGCAGGAGTTATAGGCACGGCCTCTTCAATCACCTCAACTACAATTATGGCTTCTTCCATTACATTCTCCGCTATAGCCTCAGAAGGACGATCAGACAGGAGCTCCTTTTTAACATCACCAATAACAAGACCAAAAAGGTCCAAGTCAAGGTGATGCTTCACCATCCATTTCCTGAGAAGATCGAAGCCTTCCACATAGTATCCACACAACTCGTCTGAGTACTCGTCAAAGTCCTTGAATTCCTGCACTGCCGTGACCCCAGCTTTTTGCAACTTCAACTCCAGATCACCAATCTGCTTGTCCTTTAGCTTGCAAAAGTCCTTCTTCACTTGTAGGCTCTTCTCAAAGGCTACCACACGTTCTTTGTTATTTTCAGCTTTGACGGTAAAAATGACAACCTTGTTCTTGAGTGTCTCATTCTCAGTAGAAAGGGATTTGATCATAGGCTCAGACTGGCCACCCTCTTCTCCAAATCCACAAGTTTCCCAAAAACGAACAAGGACTCCCCCAAAGCCTACAAGAAATCTCTCTTAGCAAAAACAAAGTAAAGAAACAAGAAAAAGAAAAGACAACCTACATTATCAACGTATACCTACACAAGTTTTTGAATGTGAGACGACATCACTTCGTTGGACAACTTTACCATCAAATGATTCAAGTCATCCATAGAAGTCACTACATAAGCCTTCAAAGCAGCAGCATCGGCATCGTCCCAAAAAGAAGGAAGAAAAGACTTGCCGCCAACCTTCTTCTTCTTCTTAGTCTCCTCCCCAACAGAGGCAATTACCTCCAGAGACGAGGTAGGAGAGGCAAGACACTTAGCAAGTGAATGGGCAGAAAAAGGAGTTATCACGGGATCATCCTTGGAAATGTCGCCCATTTTTTAACACTACCGTGAAAGAAGGCCACTAATGAGGCCACCCTTTGCTTTCTTCTCTTGAGTTTCGGCCAACTTTTGCTTACTGAATCTAGTCGTCATTCCTGAAAGGAAGGAGAAACTACATACAAAATAAAAATAAAAATAAAAAGGAGAGAAGAAGGAAAGAAAAAGAAGATGGAACACTCACTCTTTTTCAACACTTCAAGATTTCTCTGAGCATCACTTAACAATTCCGGACCCAAGAAATGAAGGAATAGCAATTGGGGAGAGACGAGCTCGTCAAAGTCCTTGACGAGCTTCAAATATTCCTTTACCTTTTCAACTCGACATTGATACCTCTTCTTCAAACGAGGACATTAAGGAACTGCAAAAACAAGTATATGGTATATTACTCCTCATTGTCACTTACAAAGAGAAAATAAATGACAGAAAGAACAAATAAGAAAGACGTACCAAACACAGGGATTCCCCAACTACGAAAAAACTTGTGGGCATCGTCTAGGTCCTCACAAAGGACGAACTCCCAACCATTGCTAGAAACAAAAAAGAAATTTGGTTTCCAATTTCGAAGAGATGATGGATAATCAAGTATTAGCCTAGAAGCCCTCTCCCACGGCTTAAATTCATAGTAGCCGAGGTCTTTTGATTTTCTTAGATGATAAAATTGAAGGAATTCATCCTTCTTGATGACATCACCGTCATTGGCAAACATCCACACCACCATACAAGAAATGATAATCTGCCAAGAATTCGGCACTAACTGTGCTGGAGTAAGATGTAAGTATGCAAAAAGTTCCCTAACAAAAGGATGAACGGGAAAACGAAGACCACTAGTAAAGTCTACCTCGTAGAAACAGACTTCACCAACATAAGAGTGATAGGCCCTATCCTCGTCACTCAGAATCCTGATCTCAACCGAATCAGGGAACTAAAACCTACCCCTAATCCACTTCTCATCCTTTTCTAAAAGGGATGTTCCAAGCTTTATAAGGAGTGGAAGGGGAATTAACCTCAAGAATTACATGATCATCAGACGAGGATAACCCTGTATCCAAATCACTAGACCTAATCCCCCCAAACATCTTTAGTGATCTAGCAACCCTAGCAGAATGGGAAACCAGAGAGAATAAAGAAGGACAAATTTGTGTAGACAGTCCTCCCCCACAAAGAGACTGACCCACCTAAGACACTCCCCCTTTACAGTCTCAAGTAAACAACCTAGGCAAGCGAAAAGAAAAGCTACTGAGGACAATCAATCCTAACAGAAGAGTAATCTACCATGGAAGAATAGAAAAAGAAATAGGAGCACGAAGAACTTACCAGGGAATGCAAAATAAAAAAGGGAAGCTTGAAGAAGAAACAAACCCTAAAATGAAAAAGGAAAAAGGAAAGATTACAGAAGAAAGGAAATAGGAGGGAAAAATGCAAAATAAAAGGCCAAAACGTGCGTGTGAAAACCGAGAAAAATCTACACGTCAAACGTATCTTGACCGTACAGATGGCACTCAACTAGTCAAACATCAACTCGTCATAAATGCGCAGTACATGGAATATGAAGCATCAAATGAATATGTTCTCATCTCGTCTAACAAATAAAAATTTGAACAAGGGGGCAGCTAATGAGTCAAAAATTTACAATCGTCACTAAGCTGGAACCGTCATTAACCAAGAGACGATGTTACGCACTTATTACGCTCATTGATGACAAAGCGTAACAAACAGAGCGACAGTCACAGAATGAGCTGTGAACTTCAGACAAAGATTTTGTAACGCACTAGCTGTTGAGCATAAATATAGTGATTCATTGCCCATTAATGAGGCACACAACTATAAAAGAAAAAGCAATAGAAGTAAAAGGTACATGCAAATACTCTAAGAAAATCACTTTCCAGTCTATTTCTCTTTAAAATCTTTCTCCCTTACTAACTTAAGCATCGGAGACGGTTTGGCTAACGCCACACTGGCGTGTTGCTCTTCCACCCAGTTCATTTTGCAGGTTCCCCTCCAACAGAGATGACCACAATCACAACTTCGTCAGTCCACTATGACGAGGAGCTCAACTGTTGAATTTTTGCATCATCAAACATCATTGTAAGTGCCACGAGGAGGAGATGTGGATCTTTCCTATTATCCACACTCTCCTCCTTGATTCTTGTTTCCTTTATGATTTTTTGTTGTTTTTTATCTTTCAATATGTTGTTCTATACATAATAATCTGTTCTATGCCTTTTGTTTGATTTACTTCTTCTGTTTTGCTAAACTTGTTAAAATCCTAATCTGCCTCAGGGCATGTACACATCGATACAATGCATACTCATCCATGTCCATGCGTATGCACTCTGAACGACTAGGGTTTATCTTTTGGTTTGTTTTTTGGGAATCTGGCTCGAAGCCCAGATGTGTACGCATTCTTCTTATAGCGTATGCCAATTTCTTGTTTTCTTTTTCTTTCTTTTTTTGCTTTATTAGTATTTAATGACATGTTTTATTATCTCTCCTTATTTGTTTAATCTACTTTAATTGCATATCTTTTGTCTTGTTTTGTTTCCTTTTGTATCACATGTAATAAAACTAAAAATGTCAAAAAATTTTGAAATTGTGTAGTTAATATGCTTTCTATTTTTTAATGAAATCCTCATTAATTTTTAAGGTTAATCTAAAGTTTATAATCATGGAAGGTAATCAAGCATTAATTGGAAGATATTTCCTTAAAAGATAAAAGTCTAATTCAAGAATAAAATATTTCCAGGTTGGTGACAATCAAGCTTTAATGATAGAAGATGACTAATTTGAATTTAAACCTAAAAATCAATTAAGGAAAGATAGGCGATTAATGAGGTATTAAATGCTAATCTTTCCAAAAAGGCTTAAGAGTTTTAATTTAAAAATAGTTAACATAAATAAACATTAATGGTTGACAATCAAGAGATTATATTGCCCAATTGTTGAAGATATTTGAATTTAAATTTAAAAATTAATTACAAAATGACAAAGAAATTATTATGATGATCATTCCAAAAAGACTTGGATATTTGAATTCAAATCAATTTACTATCTAAAGTAATAAAAATCAATTGATTGAAAAGCATATTTAGTATCTGTTTGGATTGCGTTTTTTATCCTATGCATCTGCGTTTGGCTAAATTATGGTGGGTCCCGTGCACTGTTCACAGGACCCGCAAGTACTTTTTTCACAAAAAACAACTTCAAAAATTGTTCCCACGATACTATTCACATATTTAAAAATTATTTTGCTACAGTGTTTTCATTTTTCAGTAATAAGCGGCATCCAAACACACCCTTAATAATTGATTTTGAGTTTAATAAATGAAAGACATTTAAAACTTAGTGAAGACTCCACTCCAATTAAGTGTCACTTTTTCATACTATTGATGCCTTGATGGTCGTTCTTATTTTTTGCTAACTCTTAAAAAAAGCTTGTAAAAATACTTTTAATATAAAAATAACAAACTACTCAATTATTGCAAATAGTAGTAAATACCTTCACCAAAATTAAGAAATTGCTATAAAAAGAAATAACTCTTCTTGAATATGGTGTTACCTTTAATATAAAAATAAACAAACTTTTTTATTTTTGAGATGAGTATTAAGTGTCTTCACCAAAATTAAGAAATTGAATTGACACATGTCACAAAATTAGAGCTCAATTGAAATCCAAATTTGAATCTAATTGGATTTTCTCCCAACTTTGGCTTTGTGTGTGTCTATATATATGATTGTAGTTCACAATTAAGCATTGAATGAATAACCAAATTGTTGCATAGTGTATTTCTCTTTCCCTTGATCTTTTTATCTCTTTCTTATCTTTAATTCTTTGGAAAGTGGCTACCTCAAATCAAGTCAAATTCTTTTTAATTCACACCCATTGCCACATAGCTTAGATGAATGAGATCTCAAAGATTAAATTAAATTAGGAATAACTTAGTAGATAGTTAGTTATAACTGGAGAAGTAAGAGTGAGTTGGTTAGTAGTCTTGCACACTAATCACAGTTATCATGTGTTTTGCTTATAAACATGTGTTAGTAGTAAACGTGCATGAGAGATTTGTTAGTCAATTATCTTGAACCATGTGAGACGATTAGATTAGAGATAGCTTCCCATAAATAAATAATTGTACTTCACAACTAAGCATTAAATGAATAAACAAAATTTTTGTTTAGTGATTTTTTTGCTCTTAATCTCTTTATGTCTTTCTCTCTTAATAATTGTTTGGAGGGTGTCTATGTCAAATTTAGCCAAAACCATACAATTTCCATCCACCTCTACTAGGAACCATTGAGTTCCTAAAAATGCTTTAGTACAATTTTTTTTTTCTTTTCTTCTATTTTTTTCTGTTTTGTTTCTTTTTTGTTTTCATTTTATTTTGGACTTTTGAAAACTAGTTTGGCAAAGTTTGAAAATGATGGCTCTTACATACTTGGATGCTCTCATGCGCACATATTCTTACAAGCTTGTACGCTCATATGCTTGTATGTTTATATGCTCACATGCTTGTATTCTTACATGCTTGTATGCTAATAATCTTGTATTCTCACATGCTTGTATGCTCACATGCTCACATACTTGGATGATCACATGCTCACACATTTAGATGCTCCTCACATGCTTGTACGCTCACATGCTTGGATGCTTATATGCTCACATGTTTTGATGTTCACATGCTTAAATGCTCGAACGCTCACTGTAGACACCTCATTTTGTACCCGATTAATAAACTTTAGTCCCTCGTCCCAATAATGAGCTTTAAATGTCTACAAAAGGTAATTGAAGTTATTTTGATAGTTTAGAAGTAATCACAACTCAAAGTGCTCAAATCGCTTTGAAAACGATGTTGGAAAATGACCTTTCCTCACTGTTCTGACCATAACTTTTAATCCACAATGAATTTTTGAGTAACATTTGTTTCATTGGAAACTATACATTCTGGTCTTCAATTTAAGTACAATTTTTTTCCTAATTTAGACTTATATTGAGTAAGTTATGACCATTTGAATTTGGGCCAATTGAGCAATTGAAATTAAAGATTTTAAGGAGCATGCGTACACTTGAATCATGCATACATACGCATGCCCCAAAAAATGTGTACACAGGCCATTTTTATAGGTTCTAGAACTTTAGTTTTAGGGGCCCAAAACATCATTCTTTGATGTAGGCTGGGCCCTAAACCCTTGGGAACATCTAAAGACATCTAAAAGGCCCCGAAAACCCTAATTTTAACATATAATAACAACCTTATGCCTCCAAACTCAAACCCTAGCTAGAGAGAGTTGATTTTTGACCTACACTTTTACAAAAACTCTTTTTTTCTTTTACCCTCTGAACACACAGCCATGAGCATGTTTTTCAAAATCTCTCTCTAGTGCTCTTTCAAGCAAAAACTAAAATTTTCAAATCATTAAATCAAAACCTTTTCAAAAATCATTTTTATTTTGAGTTGTGATGACTAAGAACTATTGAAATCTTCTATCTGCCTTTAAATCTCACTAAATCTTGTTGTGTAGGCACTAAGGGGCCGGTCAAATATCAACCAAGCTGTGTTCGATAAGCAAGGTGAGTCTCTTTTTATGGCTTTTCCTTAATTTGTATTTTTATAACTTGTGTTCTTATTGTTCTTAATTTAATTTATTTGTTATACATGCTTAGAAATATGTTTTGCTTTGTTTGATTTTTTTTTGTTGTGTGTTACCATGTTTTGAATGAAGGGTTGATTTAGATATTCAAAGCATGCTAAGTTTTGTTTGATTATTGTTTGGTTGTGCTTTAAAACTGTGTTTATTGGCATGTATGCATGCACATGCTTTATGTATACATACGCATACTCGAGGCATGCATATGTGTACTCCATGTATGCGCGCACATACTCATGCCCAGAAATGTAGATTTAGGGGTTTTGCTATTTGATTTGTTTTGCTTTGTTTTAATCATATGTTTAGGTCTTGTTGAGTCTAGTTTTCACATGTTTAGTATTAGGGTTAGTAGAATAACATGTTTCACATGCTTTGATTTATAGATTGATGATTAGGGTTTATATCTTGAATGAACAATATGAACATGAACATGCATTGATGCATAGGTGCTATGGTGCTGCGTAAGTGAGGTAAGTCATGCATAGTTACCTGAGCATGCATTTGATTTGGATGATGAGCATGATATGGTTTATGAACATGATTAATATGCTTAGTTGATTCCATGATGCTATGCCTGGATGTTTAGGATATGCTTGATGTTAATGCCTTGTTGATGTTGTTGTTTTGTGATGTGCTTGCTGCCCTTGGATAGATATTGCTAGATGAATGGTAGGGTTTTTAGGCTATGGATGAGTGTGGGACATATGCCATGTTTTGGATGTTAGATGCATATTAGTGTGTGTGAGTTTAGAATAACATATTAGTAGACCCTTTGATGGGATTAGGATTTGGAATACAATAAGTGGAGGCTGACCTACGGTTTGAGTGGGGTTGGATCCCTAACACCTTCCCATCTCCATACCTAAACTCCAGATATGTGCTTTGGTAAAGATCAGTCCTTCCACAAAAGGGCACTATATTTATGGTTCCTAGACCTAAACTAGGTGGCAACTCCATTTACACCCTCCACCATGGTCCACCCTCGGCCAAGGTGTACTTCCCATGGAGTTGGGGAAATCCAAAAGCCCGTCGCGGCGCTTGCACCCACACTCACATGCTCACATGTTTAAATGCTCCTATGTTCACATACTTGTATGCTCACATGCTTACATGTATTGATGTTCACATGATCACATGTTTAGATACTCACATGCTTATATACATGGATGCTCATATGCTCACATGTTTTGATGCTTACATGTTCACATGCTCACATGTTCACATGCTCATATGCTCACATGCTCATATGCTCACATGCTCACGTGTATTGATGTTCAAATGCTCACGTGCTCACTCTCACCTAATCAAATATCTAGATGCTTCCATGTTTACATATATGTTTTGTTGTTCACATACTTAGATGTTCACATGTTCACATATTCACACTCTTCTATGCTCACATGAACAGATGTACAAAAGTTTATATATTCTTTTAACCTTCAAGTTGGTTGTCTTCTCCTAATCTTTTTTTTTTCTTTTTTTTTGCTTTCTAGTTTATCTGTTCACATAACCTATAGACAAACTCTAGGGCATAAATGTATGATCGCATTCACATAAGCCCATTAGGCATGACCCCATTCGATCACTATCTAGTAACATATATGAAGGCTAATTATAGCTGGGCAGGTTAGGGTGTCTAACCTCTTCCCATCCTTTACCTTAATTCTGGACCTAGTTGGGTAGGTAGACCTTCATGGAGTCCTGTTTTTGGTTCCTAAACCTATAATTAGGTGGCGACACGTCTATATATTTTTAAGAGGCTCTGCGTACTCCTAGGTTCGTGATGACTTTGAGTCTAAAACCGCTTTTAGAGAAATTAAGTATCAAGCACCCCGCCTTCTTAAGAAGGAATTGACATACCGATGTGTCACAAAAGGGGATGGATTATGGAACATACATTAAGGGTGCAGTCTCTTACAATACAATATTGTGTAAGGTTTATATAAAATCTCTATCTTTCCAAAGGATGAAAGGGCAAAAGGCCTTTGATTTTTTTCATGTTGTCAAAGAGTTGACTCACTTCTATTCTTGTTGGGATTGGATATAGATGGGGGGTCTATAGATCATTAGCATGTACAAGTGACGGGGTTGCTTTTCCTAAAGGTATAATCATGGATGCTGTGCAAGCAAAATTGAAGGAACCTATAGTAGAGCACAATTTCTTTGGTGCAAGCAAAAAGGGCATACCTGTTACAAAACATTTCCCCCTAACCTCTAGCCCTATAAGGGTGTCCTTTCTTAGGCTCGGATGTTTACTTTTTAGGTTTCACCTAGTCCTAATGGGCTATGGGCTTGATCTAGACCTCATAGGTTTGACATAACTAGGCCAACTGTATGCAAAGGCTTAACTAGTAGGTTGTTCCTATCCTATGGTACTCAATCGCCATACTCCTCCCTTCATGGAAGTTACGGGGTAGGAAGGATTGAAGGGGCCTTTTCTGCTACTTCTATCCTCCCATGGACCCAGAAGTGCCTACAACATCAGCCTCGAATCTAACTATGGGTAACACTACTGATGTTTTTGTCTAGGCATCTGTAGATGGGGTGATGAAATCCCCAAGAGATGTGACTTCGCTAACAGTGCGAAGACTGGGTTCGGCTTAAAGGGTGTATATGTCATGCAATTCTTAATGAAGGGGAAAGACTTTTTCAAAGCACAGCAGATATATATATATATATATATATATGAAAGCAGATAAAGGTGTAGCAGAAATTAAATTTTGCTACCCTATGTTTACATGTGAAGGAAAGCTGTAATGTATATGGGGGAAGCTGCAAAGCATGTAAGGAAAGTGGTAAAAGCCTCATGTGAAAATACCTCAGAGTCCCCTTTTTGTAAGATCATTTTTTTTTTGGAAAAAGATTTTGCTCTTTAGAAAATAGTCTACTAGGATATAGTAGAAACCCTTTTCAAAAGGAAAGCCTTGGAGGCCAATGCCAATTTCTATGTTTTTGAAAGCCAATGTCCAAATATTATGGTTTTATCAAAAGCTTTAAGGGCTAAACTCTCATCGATCCCCAGCGGAGTAGCCAGACTGTCAACGCCCAACCTCGATTGGAACGGGGCAGAAAAGCTACTACCATCGTCATGAGCCCTCGTTCGACCACCCATTGTGGCAACAGCTCCCGTATGCATGGGGCCCCGTTGGAGCCCCTTCTCAGTAATGATTGTGTGTGGTTTGCACGAGACATCGAGTGCTCTCTCTCTCGGTGGAGGAGGATATTTGTCTACCTTTGGCGTTATGGCAAGAATCTGGCCCAAATTTTAAGGGATTACTAAAGGTAAGTGGAGTCGCTGCCAATCATTGGGTTTTTCTAAGGTGTGATTGGTCACTTGTTTATAGTTGATTTTATTACCAATCTTAGGTTAAGAAAAAGGGCATTTTTCCTAATCTAATGTGGATAGAAAAAAATCTTGATTCTTAGGTCCAAAAGTTTAGTTACGTGTAGGGAAGGTATTAGGCATCCCACAACGCCTGTCCAAGGACAATCTTTTGTTTTGATAAAACCTTAAGTTTTGGAAATTGACAGTAAAAACATGATTTTGGCATTGACTTTCGGGGCTTTGCATACATGGGGGCTTCAAGGTTTGGCTTTTGAAAGGGCATGGTCCCAATCTATGCTTTCCTATGGCATTCGAGCTGAGTACTAGATTTCCATGACGAAAATCCGGTGACATGTTACCTTACTTTTGTAATGGAAATTAGGCATCGCTTCACCTTAAGTGACATGGACTATGACAATCACACCAGAAAGGGTGAGCAAACATATATATACATACATCATGCACAATGCAAGCACACAGAGCAGGAAAGTAAATACCTACATCCCTAAAGCATGGCCCAAAATATAGGTGTAGAAAAGTAAACAGGGGTCGCCATACTTTAGAGATGAGGACTATACCTAATACAAACCATCTAAGAGAGAAAGGGAGGAAGGACGGAATTAAAAGAGTACATAACCAAAGGGAAAGGCTAAACTCCCAACCCTACTAAACACAGCCGCTTGGCTTGTCTACATGCTTGCACCTATGCCCTTTTTGCTTATGCTTGGGAGACCGTGCCCTAGCTCTATGCATCTTCGCTCCATGTGTGTACGCGCAAAGGCAAAGACAAGAAACCAGTAGACAAGCAATAGAAGGAAAAGATTCAAAGAGCATATGAAAGAGGCATAAAGTAGATACGCATAATAGACATGGCAAGCAAAGAAATAAGAAAGCAAGCAAATAAGCGAGAAAGCAAACAAGCAAGAAAGCAAACGAAAGGTGGTGTCCACGAGGGACAAATATAGGTTTGGATCGAATGTCCATAAACTTCATTGTGTTGAAGCATAGATGACACATTGGCAAACAAGACTCATGCATGAACATGTAAGCAAGCATGTAAAGATGCATAGAAAGCCAACGTGTGGCATAAACAAGCCTTGGCAAAAATATCATCACACAGAGCGGAAAAGGGAAAAGTATGCACGAAGCAACCGGCATCATGGCGATGCCTCCCAAGTGGTTACATCCAAACAAGGCCTCATGGGCATCAGGTGTAACAACACAACCACAAACCCGCTAAGGTTGTCAAGAGTGACAAAGCCTAGACAAGAGAGACTAACTCAAGCATAAACCATAGAAGCAAGTAAGCATAGACATGCAAAACGAGTGATCCAAACCCTTTGATATGGGCCAAGGTGTATGGACAATGATGAAGACCATAGGGTCTAGATCGAGTCCAAACCAATAAGCCAAAACATAATAAAGAAAGACAAAGTGACAAAAGAGCTACAATGGCATATGACATGACAAACATAGTCTATGTCTAGGCACGTGAACATCGCACATGGAAATAACATGAAACATGTAGAGAGCATAGAACATGCATACAAACACATAGATCTAAGCAAGACATAATCATAGACATGATATCAAGCATGTGAGCATGTAACCCTAACGTCAACATAGAGCAAAAAGAGGAAAAACATAGAAAAACATGGCATAAAACCCTGAGCATGTAGATCTAAACATATGAACATGTGGGAACATGAATCTAAGCATGAAACATGGCATAAGACATAAAAGCAAAGGGATTTAAGCTAGAAACAAAAATAAAGCAATAAACATGCGAAAGAAAGCAATAAATCATGTTATTCAACTAAAAAGAGCAAGATAAATGCTAGAAAAAGATTTAGAAGGTTAGGGGTGTGGATGGTAGCTAAAAAGCTTCATCCACACCCCTAAATCCCAAATCCTAAGTGAAGAACCAAGGAAGGAAGATTGGGTATAAGAACAACACCTTGTGTTGTTGGTGAAGAGAGAAGAATAAAGAGGCTCTGATGGGTTTTTTGGTGTTTTTATGTGTGTTTTTTGGTGTGTGGAAGAAGGAAAAACATGTAGGGAAACCACGTATAGAGCAAAAATTCAGGAAAAATGTCTTCCTCCCCTAGTCTAAAGGGTGCCTAGTGCTATTTATAGCCCTGGCACATTTTTCGAGGCAGTAGCCTTCAAGGGCTGCTCACCTCAAAAGTCCTCTAATCGGGTTCATCTTGACACCCTTGGAAATATCTTGATTTTTTAGTTTCTAAAAAGGTGTGGAATTCAAAAATCCAATAGTAGGATCAAAATTTATGGGACCAGAAAGTTAGCGGTGCATCAATTAGTGCGTTAACCTAGTTATCTCAGCCATTCTAACTCCGATTTCAACCTATGAATAGTTCTTAAAATGATAATTTGATAATCTTTGCAATGACGTTAGTTTCAACCCGTTCTAAAAGCCAAATCAAAATTAGGTTTTTTAGGCCCACCTAAAGTCAACTTTAGGTCAAACTTGGTCAAAGTGGCTAAAAATCTCCAAGAAGTTTGGGTTTGGTGAAAAACTATGAGAGGTGTTATTTTGTGTAGATTTTGACCTTGGTTGACCTTTGTTCAATCCTAGGTTGACTAGGGGCATTTTGTTCATTTTAGCTGAAGTGTCCAAATGGGTTGCGCTATGTCATTTTGGATGTTCTCGTGATCCTATGGGAAGAAAATAATATTTTGAATTTTTTGGGGTTCAGCACTCAAATTGAGGGTGGATAAAATACGGTATCAACAGCCGTACTGAGACCACAGCAAGTTGAAGAATGGCTGCGAGTCCTTGAACTCTTCAACGGCATCGACTTTCGCCACATCCACACTCTTTCGAAGGGAAGTCACCTCGGCTGTTAGGATATCATTGGCCTCTGTCAGCTCCTCAACCCGATGGGAAGCACCATCGAGCAATTTCACTTGCTCCGTCAGAGTAGTGACTTCTCCTTTGAGGGTGCGTATCCCTTCCTTGTACTTCTTCAGCTAGTCTGCCTCTTCCTCTAAACGGCTCCTCAGGCACTTGACGACCGCCTTCTTGGTAGCACACCTAATCTAGAGCGATCACATCCTCACCGAAGCATGATAAAAACAGACGATTAGTGCATTTGTACTACACGACAGAGTGAAAATTGCAAATTAAAATAACTCACCCTCATTAAGTCAAAGAGGCTAGAGTCCTCAAAGTCTCCATCTTATGCTCAGAACACTCATCAAGGTCCGCATCCATGACAATGGAATGAGCCGTTTAAACAAAGTGTTGTTTGTCCCTTACTAAAAGTGGGACCTCCGGGCAACTAGTTTGCTAATGACAGGGCCACGAGCCGTCATTAAACTCTTACCCACGCCATGATAGAGAGGGTTAGGAGTGCCCTAAGAATTAGTCGGATCCTAAGCGACGAGTTGGCTGATGATCTTCTTTGGTGGTCGCTCCCCGTCGCCTTGATTCTTCCTCTTTTGGTTCATCTTGGCAGCAAGGGTAGACGTATTGCCCGCTTTGAGTTGAAGGGCTGCGCCCTTTTTCACAGCTAAAACCCTCTTCAACCCTAACTCCATGATGCAAACACCAAAAATGGGAATAAGATAAGAATGAACGAATCAAAATAAAGAAAATGAAGGATTAAAAAGGGACGGACAAAAATACTTACATGGACGGGATTGAGTGTCCAACCTTCTCGCTTCAACTATTGGCACTGGTCCTCTACAATATGCGAGGAGAATGTCAAAAGTGACCAACTTCTTCCAACTCCTTTCTGCTAAAGGGATTTGTAAGATCCGTCCCAAAAAAATCCCTCTACTCCTTACTAATCACTATCGGCACTTGGGCTAATGGACCAAAACAAGAAAGAGAGGTTAACGGCGGAATTACAGGAATATACAAAAAAGAAAGAAAAGGGTAACATTTGATGTTACAACAGATGGTCAACTATACTACGGATAACTCACCAACAGTATCTAGGACTCCCAATTACAGGGTCGACTCCAGAATTTTGGTCCAGTGGGGTCAATAAGAAATATAAATTATATAAAATCTAAAACAAAAGAGACTTGAATATATCAATATCACCAAAAAAAAAAAAAAATCTACAATAAACATATTAATTATTGTTGATAAGGATTTTTTTGCAATTCTTTAATTTATAAGTTTACAATTCTTTAAATGTTTTATGTTTTTATTGTCCTTTAGTGTCAATGTATTGACCAATTCACATAGCCAACAACCACTCAGAACTCACAAGTCACAATCAACAAAATTAAAATACCACTCACAAGTCACAAATTTAGTCAAATAGTAAGTCACAAATTAGTCAAATAGTTAAAGTGCAAAAGACAACTCATAACTCAACTTTAAATCAAATCAATACAAACACTTACAGTGTTGCTACAACAGTAAAGAAACTTAAAACTCAACAACATTAAAACACTAAGTTCTATAACCCATTAACCCCTACAGGCCCACACACCACGATAGACTTAGAGACTTAAAACACAAGTTGAGTTACTCAACAACAAATATTAGAACACAGTTCTTAACCCCATAGCTCCCACTCACACACACAGAGTCCAAGATTCAAAACTCAACCATAGGCCCCACTCACACACACACAGTTCTTAACTCCATGCACACACGGTGATTCACTCACACAAATTCAGTGAAATAGCATATCAAAACACTATAAACACACACTCACAGTGAAAGAAAGAGAGAAAGAGAGAGCTAAAAAACCAGATCAAGCGACAGCAGAAGGTAGAGAAAGCAGTGGCGACGGTAGCAGATTAGGAATTGTTAGGCGGCGGCAGATCATAGGGATTATGCAGCGGCAGATTTTGTGTGTGTGAGAAGTAGAGGCAACATTTTTTCTTTGGGTTTGGACTTTGAAGAGTTAAGAAGAATTTTTTTAGGTTAGGCAGCTACAAATTCTCAGGTTTTATTTGACCTTTTTTTATGATTTTTTAGAATTTGATTTATGGGCTTTTTATTTCTAAGATTAAAGACCAAAATTTTCTTTTGGACTTCTCTTTTTTTTTTTTTTTTTTTTTCCTTTTCCGGAGTTTAAGTTGGGCTTTGAAAAACAAAATAGGGTCAGGTTCATGGTGAAGGTGTGCAAATTTGTATTGCAGGGCGTTCAAAACAATTTTTTTTAATATTATATATGTATACATATATATATATATATATATATAACGTNAGTAGTACACAACCTCTCTAACCAACATACAATTCAATTTCACTTCATGGCACAGCCAAAAAAAGAAAGAGCTTCACTCAATGGGCCTTCCTACACTAATGAATGCCTTATTTCTCAAGGTTTTCAGACCCGTACCGTTCATTGAACCGTAAAAAGGAGAGGTTCAAGGTTTTTAAGGTCGAACCGAGGTTGAACCGGGGTCAAACGTGATGACGTCATAATTAATTTAATAATTATTTAAATATAAATAAATATATTAAATTAGTATAAATAGAAAAATTAAATTAAATTACCCAATTATATATAGAAATCTATCTTTCAAATATATTTTTTCATATCATAATTTTCACAGGACAAATAAGAAATATCGTATCCTAAGCACACATAGATATAATATTTCTTTATTTATTTATATGTGGATTAGTTAAACTCATGATAGTAATATTGTAATAATATAGGAATTAGAATGATTCAAACTTTTTTTTTTTTAGTAAACAGTGATACTTATTAGAACACATACGAAAAATTTTAAAAAAAAAATATTATAAGTAATTTTAATTAATATTTACAATTTTTTTTTATACCTAGAAAATCTAGTGTTACAAAATATTTCACAACTTTTTTGTCACAATTATGATGTAGCAAAGTTTGAATGGTCTTTTAATTATTATTGTTAATAATACAAAGTTTTTTTAGATGACACGTGTTAGTGAGTTTTGTTAATTATTATTATAATAAATCCATTAGAAATTGATATATTTGGGAATTGGTGTACTGTAGTTGAAGTTAAAAATAAAATACATAAATAAAAAATAAATAAATAAAACTTAATAAAAGGAAGTTAGATTAAATTCATCTTCACGTGAGTGTGTGTTAGACACGCAAAACAATAAAAAATATATATAAATTATTTTATTCAAATAAATTAATAATAATAGAGGGGCTGAACGGCTGAAGTTAGAGCTTTGAAGTAGTTGGGTAAAGCTGTCAAGCACGTAAAACAAAAAGCACAAAACAAAAGGAACTCAAAAGCCAAACTAAAACAAAACAAAAGCTAAAAACTGAAGAAAGAGGGTCTGGGTTATTTAACGAAGAAGAAGTGGGAGGAGAAGAAGATTGGCAAAATGGGATTCCAGCAACATGGCGGTGAGTCGATGACTTTCTGGCGGCGGCAGCAGCATAGTGAGAGACTGTAAGTTAATATGTTACTAAAAGAGGAGAGAGATCTTTTAGTTCTAGATCTGAAAAGATCCTACTTTGTCATCTTCTTCTTCTTCTTCTCAGTTTGTTTTTTTTTCCCACACAAATCTTTTGGTTCCAGATCTGAAAAGTCCAAAGTGCATAAAGATTTTAGCCGGTATTTGCTTAAAAAAAAGGGAACCGTGAGAACCGCGAGAACCGTTCACGGTTCTTAGAACCGTGAGGTCCGACCGCAGTTTGCACGGGTCCCTACTTTTTTCTCATAGATTGGTTCTTGATACTAAAAGAACTGCAAAAATGAACAGTTCAAGGTTTTCCCGGTCGGACCATACGGTCTAGTCCGGGTTTCAAAACTATGTCATTTCTCTTCTCTGAAGTCTACAACAAACTAGTGGGAGAGGCAAGATTTGAACCCATTTGTCTTTTAATCATTGCAAACATTGAGAGCTATTCAGTCACACAATCCAATAATTGATTCATTAATCATTTTCCTCTAAACACGATCAAATCATCTCAAGTAACTCTCCTTCATCTTTTCATCAATATGAGCCACCCCTATCCTTAAGAGAATTTCATCATTTTGAATCAAATCTTTATGCGTATTTCCATTTATCCATCTTAATATTCTCATTTCAACTACACTCATTTTATTAATATATTACTTTTTAACCATCCAAGATTCGATACCACATAGCATAACTAGTTTGATAAAATTCTCCCTTCAACTTAACAAGTATTCTATGATCACATAATACTTTTGAAGCACTTTCTTTACACCATTAACCATGCTCTTATCCTATGATTTACTTCATCTTCAATCTCTTAAAATTATTGATCCAAGATATTGACTCGCCTTTTAGTATCTTTTGACCATCAACACTTACCACCTCTTTATTTTTATTTTTATTTTTAACTTTTACTAAACTTGTTTTTTGTGTACTATGTTTTAGTCATACGTAATAAAAACACCCCATATATATAGGGACTAAAAGTGAATTTATGCCATTTGTATTTCTATCAATTTTATAAAGTTACAAATTTTAGTGTTAAATTTAAGTATTTTAATCTAAGAAAAATGAATAAATAAAAATGTAGTTTACATAAAGTTTTGACAGAAGTTCATAAAAAAATTATTTGTACAACAAAATATAAAGAGATGAAAAATAGGCAACAGTGGAAAAAAAATTATGTATTAAATTTACCAAGTATTTTTTTTAAGAGAGTTTTTTTTTTTTTTTAATGAAAATATGATAATATTAAAACTAAGCACCAGTACAAGGTTCAGGACATATCCTGTTAAAATACATCCCATTGAGGTCACCCTCAAAAACATCTAAAATGTCCACAGGCGGACTATCATAAATAAGAAAATCAGTAGACATCCTAAAGCTCATCCTAGCTAAACCATCAGCACATTGATTGGCTTGTCAAAAGCAATAATTAATATGGACTTGATGGAAGCGGGTAAGCAGCTGCCTGCAATCATCCAAAATAGGTGATATAATGTTGTTAGCATAATCTGCATTCCATAACACATCAACGATAGCCTTTGCATCCATCTCAACTACAAGACAATGAATATTCAAATTGCAACACAGTTTGAGGCCCTCACGCAACCCCCACAACTCAGCGGCAAAGCTGTTGGTGACCCCAATCTGCTTAGTGAACCCAGCTACCCATTGCCCATCCTCATTCCTCACCACACCCCAACAACTAGCCAAGCCGTGAAGCTCACTGCATGACCCATCAGTGTTCAATTTCTTCCACCCTTGCACAGGACGCTCCACCTAATTCTCCTTAAGACTCTACGACCTTGCATCCTTGGAGCAGCCACACAATTAAGAGAGTTTCAACCGATAACATCCACACTAGATAAAATGCTCTTTATCAATAGACCAAGACATCAATTGATTTTTGGTATTGGTGGAAATTGAACCCCAAATTTCTTATTCAACCATCAGAGAATTTACCATTTAAGCTAATTGGAACCCACTAATTTACCCAGTAAACTTATTCTTATGTAAGAAGGTTTGTACCTACTACCTACTTGTCAATCAGTGTAAGCAAACCTTTAAAAAAAAAAAAAAGAGTTCCTAGCAAGTGTTGTGAGAGAGCAGAAATGGGAAGGAGGCCATTCTGTGCGAAAGGTGTAATAACAGGACAATGATCTGACTAGGAAGATAACATCCTTAAAAACTACACTAAAACACATGGCGAAGGGAACTAGATAGACCTACCTCAAAGAGCTGGTTCTAACTTCTAACAATATGCACAATTAATTCTCTCTAGTGGTTCTCTCTTTGTTGTTTACTCACACTAACACTTTTAGTTCTCATTTTTGTAGGGTTGAAGCTAGTGGCGACACCACGTACAAGTTAGGGTGTTCCCAGGAACACCTGGCCTGAAAAAAATTTATATATATATATTTATATATTTAATTTGTATTAGGAACACCCTGATCACAAAATTAGGAACACCCTAATCACAAAATTAGGAACACCCTCAAATTTTTTTTTTTTTTTAAATTATCTTTTATACTTCCAAGCAAAAAAAAAAAAATTGTAATAGAGCAAGCCCACGGCAAGCCCAATAGATTACAGAGGTCGCCCACGGATTCTAAAAAAAAAAAAAAGAATCAGAAATCAAACCCATGCCAGGGTCACGTCGCTGGCAGAGAAATCAAAAACCAAACCCCAATATAGTTAGTCCATGAGCAAAACCAAAACAAACTTCAATACAGAGGTGCTTTAGTGTTTATCTCAAAAAAAAAAAAAAAAACCCAATACGAAGCAAACCAAAACCAAACCCCAGCAAACCAAACCCATGGTCACGTCACCGTCGCTTGCAAACTACTCATCATCGCCGTAGCTCACTCATCGTTGCCGTCACTCGCTCGTTATCGTCGCCACTCGCCCTCATCACAGAACGCAGATCGCAAATCGCTCTGCTCTGGTGCTTGATGCTCGCCGCTTGGTGCTGGTGCTCGCTTGCTCGTGCTGGACCTCAGTGCTCCCTCTCTCTATTCTCTCTCTGCTCTCTCTCTCAGTCTCTCTCTGACTTATCTCACTGAAATGCAATAAATGAAATGCAAAATGATAATGAATGGATTTGCTCTCTCTCTCTCTTTTATTCTTTAATAGTCTAACTCAATAACTCTCTCTCTCTTTCGAATCCTCTGATTGGCTGGCTTGATTGCTTTATTTATATTTTGCTTTTCCTTTCTTTTTTTTCTTTTTTTTTTTTGGTCTTTTTGAATTTGGCCTTATCTTATTGGTCAATGTGTTGGTGTTGGTTAGATTGCTGGCCGAATTGCTTTATTTATATTTTGCTTTTGCCTCTTTTTTTTCTTTTTTTTTTTCTTTTTTTTGTCTTTTGAATTTGGCCTTATCTTATCTATTGGTGCTGGTCAGTGTGTTGGTGTTGGTCAGTGTGTTGGTGAAATATTGATTGTCTTTTAGCGTGATGTGCATTGTCTATTGTGATTGTGAAATTTTTTTATTGGCAAGCTATTGTGATTGGGGCATCAGGCATGTGCTTGTCTATTGAGTGCGAGGGGGTAGATGGGCTGATGGGCTGGGGCTGGATAAACAATAATTAAAGCAGACTAAGCAGTGTAATGTGCTACACATTACACTACTTTAATTATTGTGTTGCACATAGAATGTGTAACGTCCGGCTCTTTTAGTGTAACATGCATAAGGGCTAAATAATATAACAAATTAAAGCAGTATAATTAATGACAAACAAATTAAAGTAATATAGTTTATTGTTACGCTAAATAACAATAATTAAAGTTGTATAATTAAATTAACTAATGCATTATAAAAGACAAATAAATTAAATTCTGTTAGGCTAAATAACAATTAATAATTTTATAATTAATAAACAACAATATAACAAATTATAATTTATAAAAGAAAAACAAATTAATGAAACAACTAAACAATAATAATTAATAATTTTATTAATATTTCAAATAAACGTATAGTTTATTGTTTATTCTTTTGCTAGAATTATGGGCAAATATTTGATAAAAAACCACGTACCCAAGATTCATCTCTTGTGCAAGATTCATCTTCATCTTCTAAGCAAATTCGTATTGACTTTAACTTAGAAAATCTTCCTTCAAATCCTGGGCTACACAAAAGATATCATCTTATCATCCTGAATCATGATGAAATAAGAAGATATTATTTAACAAAAGGCTCTTGTCAACCACTTGTTCATGATTACCCTGTATCATATTTTCCTGGAAAGCCCTGTCGATTTAGATCGGAATGGTATATAAATAGAAAGTGGTTGGAATATAGTATAGGCAAGGATGCGGCATTTTGTTTGTATTGCTACCTATTTGGGCAAGATGTTGGTAAGCAAGGAGGAGGTGAGACTTTTGTAATGAAGGGATTCAAACTTTGAAATCAGGTTGCGAAGTTAGATTCCCATGTTGGAGGAGTTAATAGTGCTCATAACCAAGCTGTCAAGAAGAGTGAAGATCTACTAAAGGAAAAAACACATTCAAAGTGTTTTTGTTAAGCAATCAAAAACAAGATAAAACTGAATATCGAATTCAATTAAATGCAATAGTTGATTGAGTAAAATTCCTTTTATACCGAGGATTAGCTTTTCGTGGTCACGATGAATCTCAAGGTTCAAGTGATAGAGGAAACTTCCTTGAGCTTTTACAATTTTTGGGGGATCACAATGAATCTATCAATGAAGTGTTGCAAAAATCTTGGAAAATTGCAAGCTTACCCACTTGATATTCAAAAAGACATTGTGAATGCAATTGCACATGAAACATCCAAAGTCATCATCAAGGATCTTGACAATGGGTTCTTTTCAATATTAGTTAATGAGTCATGTGATATCTCGGTGAAAGAACAAATGGCCCTCATTCTTCATTATCTGAACAAAGAAGGAATTATTATAGAACGGTTCCTTGGTATTGTACATGTAGCAAGTACCACTGCTTTGTCCCTTAAACATGCTATTGAAGGTTTACTTTGTGAACATAATTTGAGTTTATCGAACCTACGTGGGCAAGGTTATGACGGGGCTAGTAATATGCAAGGTGATATCAATGGACTCAAAACTTTAATTTTGAATGAGAACAAATCAACATTTTATGTCCATTGTTTTGCTCATCAACTTCATTGACACTTGTTGCTGTTGCTAAAAATCACATTAACATTGCTGAATTTTTTTATGTGGTTAGTAATTTAGTAATTTGTGTTAGAGGCTCTTGTAAAAGACGAGATGCACTTTGAGATACACAATTTGCCAAAATTAAAAAAGATTTAGAGAATGATGTACGTAGAAGTGGGCAAGGTTTAAATCAAGAGACAAATCTTAAACGTCCTAGTGTAAACGTTGGGGATCATATTATGGGACTATTCTCAACTTGATTTTACTGTTCTCTACTGTTGTTGATGTATTAGAGATTATTGAAGAAGATGGCCTCTCCGACCAAAAAGTTGAAGCTTGATCTATTATGAGGTCAATTCTAACTTTTGAATTTGTCTTTGCTTTACACTTGATGAAAAATATTTTAGGGATCACAAATGAGTTGTCAATAGCATTGCAAAAAAAAAAAAAAAATCAAGATATAGTAAATGCTATGGATCTTGTTAAAGTGTCTAAGCAACGGTTGCAAGTGATGAGAGATGATCGATGGGCATCTTTATTGGCTGAAGTATCTTTATTTTATACCTCACATGATATTCCTATCTTGGACATGGAAGTGATGTTTGTAGTTAGTGGGAGGCCGCGACGCAACACCCAACAAAATACAAATTTACATCATTATCATGTTGAGCTATTCTACACAGTCATAGATATGCAACTTGAAGAGCTTAACAACCACTTTTCTAAGGCGAATACCGATTTGCTACTTAGTATGGCTTGCTTGGATCCAAGTAATTCGTTTGTGGCTTTCGATAAAGAAAAATTGATAAGTCTAGCTAAGTTATATCCCTCTGATTTTCTTGGGACAGATATTTTTGGCACTTGACTCTCAACTGTAGAATTACATTTTTGATATGCGCAACAATAACTTCTTTTTAGAGCTTCAAGGAGTTATTGAACTTGTTGAAAAGTTAGTGAGCACAAGGAAGCACGAGACTTATCCATTGGTCTATTTGCTTGTGAAGTTAGCTTTGACCCTTTCAGTTGCTGCTAACACAGTAGAAAGAATTTTTCAGCAATGAAATATATAAAGAATGAACTGCGCAATCGAATGGGGAGATCAATTGAAATGAATTGTATTTTGCTAATATATATATATATATATATAACGTACCGCCGCCCCTACCCAAGTATTATCAAACTCAACTACATCCAACCATTCTTTGGGTCTACACACCCAGTCCGTCCCTTGAAAAAATAAATATCTACCCTTCCAATCATGATTGGAATCAGGCACGTCCATCACTAGTTTCAACATCGCCTTGCGTGTCAAGAAGTTCTAAAAACCCTTCAATAATGCTATTTTTTAGGGTTTGTAGCAATAGAAGAACTCGTCCAAAGTAAGCTAATGGTGACCCCCACAATACTTTGACAATGAAGATCCTTTATGCATTGGGATAGATCTGGCTGACAGACACGCCTAGGTAGTTTGTAAGCCAACGTTACAAACCGATAAGGGGCAGCCTTAGCCCCATAAAGAAGATAGACTCATAAAAACTAATGTCCCCCATCTGTCCCAAGTAGTACTTCTTGTTCTTACCCAGCAACCTTAAGGTATGTGGCTAGGTATCTAAAAGCGCATATGGAGTTTCTTGACTACCGTTTTCGACATTTTAGGGAGAAAGTTATTCATTAACCAAATCTTGGGAAGGTTAAAGGGCTTGAAATCATCACTCGACGACTCAAAATCCTTTCCGTCTCCTTCCCCGTCCCCTTCCTCTCCATCCTCTTTATCTCCTTTTCCCTCAACTTCATCCATCTCCCCCTCCTCTACCTCTTCCTCTTCTACCTTCATCTTCGTCCACTTCTTCTTCTAAATGGTGAGCTGATGGCTCTCACTCCTAAAAGTCCATCTAGTCTTTCATCATAGGGTCATTGCCCGATGAGCCGACATCTTCGTCATCTAGATGAATCAAGTCTACAAGTGTGGATTTAAGAACTTTGCATCAACAACCACCATCAAGTTGCTTGGCTGTTAGTCACAAATTGGAAATTTGTGCAATGAAGAAGTCTCTATAAGATCAAATCTAATTGGAGATTAGCATAAAGGTTCAACTGTAGGTTGGTATTTTAGAATAAGGCGAGTAGTGGTATAATTCATTAAGCTTGTAACCACTTGTTCTTAATTAGTGGATTCTTAGGAGTGGTAACTTGAAATTCACCCAGTGGGGTTTTTGACTTGTGGAGGCTTTCTCCATTAATTAACAAATCACTGTGTCAATTTATTTCTCATTGCACTCTAGTTCATGGTGATTTGTTCATGCATTACAATATTGCATGTAATTTGGATAATTAATCAACTTAGGTAGTTGAATTAATTAACTAGGGTCAATTTATAACCTAACAGTGGAAATAAGTGGATGATATGGCCACTGAAGTAGCTTAACAGAAGTATAGCAACAATAAATATTATGCTTCAGCTTTTAGATATATAATATATAGAATATATAGATATATACTTTAATGAGACACCTTTCTCAACACACACCAAAAAAAAAAAAAAAATAGATGAGACATGTGGCATAAAATTAAACTTTAATGGAAAATTTGATTGGATTTTTGTTAAAATTTGGTTTTATATATATAACTTTTTTGAAATCCACCAAAAGTCTTATAGCTCAACTAGTATTTCTTCGTATTTCAAGTGAAGACATCCAATGTTCAAATCCTCCAACCAGCAACTATTTTCATATCCAAGAAAAAAGAAAACCATATATTACATTCATTGTTACATTAGTTTATAAGTTTTTTCTTTTTAATAATAATTTTCATCGTATGCTAATTGCTAATTGCAATTATAATGATATCGTGAAAAGTGAATTGGAGGTTGTGTTGTATGCTAGTTGGTGGTCATTGTCATGGATTACATTCACCTTGTCCTTCCAATTAGAAGAGTGTAGTCAACCTGCCAAAATCGACCCGACCCCCAACCCGCCGAGTTAGGTCAGCTTATAGGGATTGGTGGATTGTGAAATTTCTTTTACAGTAAGTCGGGTTGGAATTGGGTCATAAGATTCACAAATTCACCTAACTTGACATCCACCTATATTTAATATATATTTAAAAATATATTATACAATTTTGTTATTTATTTTGTGTTGTGTTGGATTGAAGAACTATTAAAATTTGTTGTTATTTGTGTTGACATAAACTTTAAAGCAATATTAAAATTTAAAATAGTTTTTGGTGTTGTTGTTATATGATTAATTTAATAATAATAATAATAATAATAGTAATTAAAAAAAAATTCCAACCCTATCCATCTGGGTTGGGTTGGACCCTTGTGATAGTTTGGTTTACGTTGGATATTTTTTTAAACCACCATAGTAAGTTAGGTTGAAAAATCCCCTTAACTCGATCCAATCTCATTCATGCACACCAATACTTCTAGTATTAGTAGAAACATGACTCTTGGTGCTATTTCATATCCATGGTAAACACACAACCACAATGTCCTCCACTTTCAAGCCTAAGTTGGGAGGTATTATGTTGTCACTATACAAGAAGAAGATACATACATACATACATACATATATATATATATATATATTAAATCATTAGTGAGTTAATTTCCCTTGGTCGCACCAATGAGTACCTGAAGAATAAGAAAACAAGAACCAAATAGAATGCACCGATGGGGTATCGGGCAAAGACCCTCCGTAAGTTAAGTCAATGAATGAAAAATCTCCAAGAACTCTGTAGTGAGAGAGCTAGGTATTTTTTTTGTAACTTGGAAAAGAGGAGACCTAGATCCTGGGAATATAGGGTTTTTCCTTATAGGGAGGAGGTGGAAGTTAATAACAACAAGATCTTAGGGATGCCTTCCATACTAGGAAGGAAAAATTTGTGAGGCAGGGTTTTTGTACCTGGTGTGCAAGATGTTTCCATATAAGAACGTGCGTGGAGACCACACAAGGCCAAGTTGGATATGATGATGTGCCCATTCATTTGTTGATAGGATCCGTCCGCTTGATATGGAAACGTATCCATCAACTTTCAAGGGTTCGTCTACTCAGCCATCAGCTTGTTCTGGTGTAAGGCTTAAGGTTCCAAATGGACATTTCTCGAGACCAATAGCTCCTTTAGGGATTGGTGCCGCCAATTTCACCCATTTCTAACGGGCTCTTTATTGTTTAATTTCTTATTCCAAAAATACCCTTATCTGCTGCCCCCTACTCCGTGGGCCCATCAGCTACACTCGACGGGTCTTAGAGTAAATATGGTTTTTATTTTTTATTTTTTATTTTTTTATGGATATTAATTTCTTTATTGGGAAGTGTGTCATTGATTGGGGTAGGTAGCTTTTGTAATGAATGCTAGCTGACACATGGTACTCATTGATTGGCCTCATTTCTAATCAGAAGCGTCACTTCGTATATTGCGCTCCTTTGCCCTATATCAGTTCTTCTTCCTTAGTTTTATCTTTTTCATTTTGTTTTCATCTCTTACTTGTTATGACTTCAAGCCACTCTGTCACTACTCTCATATTTTTCTGCATCCATCATCTTGACCACCAAACCACCGTCAACTCCTTTCTACGTAAGTTTTCTTTACTTTATTTTAATTACTGTCCTTTGAACTTATCTATTCATTATTTTTAGAGGCCTACCATACAAGTAGGTTCTCAATATACATCCATCACATGTAGGTGAATAGATGTCAGGTGATAGAGAAGCGACAAGTAAACAATGTCATTAGTCCATGAGGGTACAGGCTACGATAAAGTCTATTTATCAGGTTATGAGCCCATGGAGGATTTGACCTAGTCCTTAGAAAAGGAATCATCTACCCATTCTCTTGCTGAAGGAGAAGAGGTGAACGACAAAGAGGATGAGGATGAGTATGACCAGGAAAATGATGGTGAAGAGGAGGAGGACCATAGAGAAGGAGACGGGGCTGTAGGCGAGGTAGAAGGTGAGGACCATAGGCCCTTCATCCTTCACTTGATATAGACGGCGAATGACTACTATCTGACCATGTCATTAAAGGTTTTCAACACCCTCTATTCCCGTTACCAAATCCCTGACCACATCCCTATACGTTTGCCATGAAAATTCTAGAAGTGTTATTCAGGTAAGACAATAGATGTCAGCATGTACGACTCTATGCTCATTGCTAGGTTGAGATTGCCACTAACAGAACTACACCATCAGCTTACTAATTATTTAGTCTTTTCTGTCAACCAAATCGCCCCAAATGCATGGAGGGTGTTTATTGGGGCGGAGGTGATATGGGGCCAGTTAAGTGAGGGAAACCATCGCTTTAAACTTGAAGAGTTTTTTTATTACTACAAGCCTCAGCAGATATACTCATTAAAGGGTATCTACAACTTTGTGACAAGGAAGCCATCGTTTAGGTTGGTGTTAGACATGCTTGACTCCAATAGGAACTAGAAGAGTAGGTACTTTTTTGTACAAGGGATAAACTGAGTATGTAAACTTGAGGAATGGGATAGCATGCCCAACAAGTTTGATAATACTTGGGACATTTTAAATAAGTCTGGTGAGTCGTCAATGTTTGTTTTCTAATTCATCCCGTTAGCTTTGATTATGTAACTAACCTACTACTTTTAACTTGTTTCAACACAAACCCGTCTGAAGATAATCGAGGAGAAGAAGAGTTTCCTTAATCGTGTTTAGGTGATTTAGTTCGGGCAAAGGAAGTGGAAGGACTTGATCACACTTGATACCCTCCACTCTTTTTGTAGTGGTCCAAAGCCAACGATTAAAGCCCGACAGTTGTATGCATAGCTCGTCAACGTAAGTTCTTTCTTCTTGCCTTTCTACTTTTTGGTTATCTATTTTAATGCGTCAGTTTCCTAGTTCCCTTTGTAAAAAATTTTCAAAGATGGACAATGGTAGGTAAAGGACTTTGGTGAGGAAGTTTTCCATTGCTCGCCTTAAGTAACAAGGGGAGTCGTCAGCTTCTCCTTCTAAGGTGACGCTCCTAAAAATGTTCCCAAGAGGAAGGGCACTAGAAAAGATGACCGTCCTACCAAGAAGGTGACGAGCTAATCTACTAGAGCAAATCAGGAGGATCTATCGTAGAAAGCTCCCCCACCTCCTCGTCATGGCCCTAGTAAGGGCCTAATGATGGCCTAAGGCCCCGTCACCTCTGGCCTTGTCTAGAGACTTGTGAGCCATAAGGAATATGCTATCGAGATGGTCAACTCGATCATTAAGGACATGGATGTGGATTAATGTGGCTAGCATGCCACTGAGGACTTGAGGGTTTCTAGCCTCTTTGACCTGGCAAAGGTGAGTATCTGTCGAGTTAGCTTTTTTCTTTTCTCCTTTTTTTTTCCTTCTCTATTATAATCATTATCTTTTTGTAGGCTATGGTAAGGATGAAGGCCCTTCATGTTATATGCGAGGCGAAGGAGGGGGTGGTCCGTCGCTAGCGTACACGTCTAGATTATGAAGCAAACCAGCTGAATCAATACAAGGAAACTACTCGTATTCTTAACGTTGATCTGATGGAGAAGAAGGCCAAGCTGGATATGGCTACCTATCGTTGTGAAGGGCTGGCTAAGGCGAACACCAACATAGTGACGGAGCTGGCCACCCTTTGTGAGCAGATGGAACAGGCTAAGGCTGAGGCCATGGTAGAGTACCAGACCTCTTAACCGTTCTACAATGAGTATGGTGGCTTCTATGGTGACAACTTCGATGATTGCCTTAAGCAGGTCACTACCCTTTACTCCAACCTAGACTCGTCTCAAGTGGTGATCGACGACACCATTCCACCAACGCCTGGTGGTGCAAACATTATTATGAATGAAGCTGACAGTGTCACCCACTTGGTGTAGGAAGAGTTAAAGGAACCTGCTCCTTCTAAGACCATCAACCAGAGCATCCCTAAAGGCCAAACTGTTCCAGATAGTCCATCTACTCCCGAGGGTTCGTCTACTCCTAAAGGTCAACCTGTTCCCAATGCTCCTCCAACCTAGCCTTGCTTTTTTATTATTTATTTTGGTGTTTTGTAAGAATAATTTCAAAACAATTGAGGCCTTATTTTGGGCTTTATGTATTAACTTTTATCCCCATCGGGTTTGTCGGGGCTTTTGTTATATTTGTCGTGGCTTTTGTTATGTATTAACTCCTAAGTGATCGCATACCCATGGATATTTTTTAGATATCCATCCACCGTGTAGGGTAAGGTTCATGATCGCCTGTAACTAGTTGCCCATCAGTCCCTTTGACCGTTCATTCGTCCCGTAGGTAGGAACTTAATAATTTTTAAGACCAAGGAACCTGTTGGTGCGTAAGGTTCATGATCGCCTATAACTAGGCACCTGTTAGTACCTTTAACAATTCATTCGTCCCGTAGGCAGGACTCAATAAATTTTAAGACTAAGGCATCCGTTGGTGCTATTGGTGATCCATCCACCCCATAGGTAGGACTTGATAAATTTTAAGACCAAGGCACCTGTTGACACCTTTGGTGATCCGTCCACCCCGTAGGTAGCACTTGATAAATTTTAAGGCCATGGTACCCATTGGTGTCCTTAGTGATCCATCCACCCCATAGGTAGGACTTGATAAATTTTAAGGCCAAGGTACCCGTCGATGTCCTTGGTGATCTGTCCATCCTATAGGTAGGACTTGGATTTTCTATAGAAAATTTCACAAAAAGTAGATCCTTGATAATAAATATGAATAATGTAGAAAAATATAGATAATATGTCTGATAATCCTCAAGTCTTATTTCAATAACTGAAAAACTTAATATCCTACTTTAATAGTAGTAGAAGGGAAAAGCAATAACAAAGTTTGTAAAAGCAATAACATAGTTTGTAGTTGTTCACTACTAGTAGTATCTCTGCAGGTGGTCGGTATTCCATGGATGATGGAATCATTGCCCGTCGAGGGTCTTTAGGTGGTAGGTCCCCTTTCTATGGTAGCCAACGATCATGTAGGGTCCTTCCTAGTTGGGGCCTAACTTCCCTACATAGGGTCTTTAGTAGCTGTTGTCACCTTCCTCAAGACTAGGTCCTCAACCTGAAAGTGAGGTTTGACCTTGGTGTTGTAATGCTTTGCCATCAGGTCCAGAAAATGCATGATCCGTTGCACAGCCATCGCCCTAACTTCATCCAAAAGGTCTAATTGCAAGAGTATTCATTCTTCATTCCTTCTTTGATCATGGTGGAACACCCTATAGCTAGTTAATCCAACTTCTGTCAAGATGATGACTTCACTCCAAAACATAAGGTGGAAGGTTGTTTTGCCTATGGGTGTGCGAGCCATCATCCGATATGTCCATAACACACTTGGCAGTTCGTCTGGCCATATCCCCTTTGCTCCCTCAAGCTGAGTCTTAGTTATCTTAAACAAGGATTGGTTTGTAACCTCAACTTGACCATTGGCTTGTGGATGGGTAGGTGGAATAGTGGTTTTTGATTCCTAGCTATTGGTAGAAGTCCTTGAATGCTTCGTTGTCAAATTGTTTTCCATTGTCAAAGACAAAGAATCTAGGGATACCGATGTGGCAAATGATGCTCTTCGAGACGAAGCCTCAAACATTCTTCTTAGTGATAGTGGCTAAGGGTTTTGCCTAGACCTATTTAGTGAAGTAGTCAATCCCTACGACGAGGAACTTAAGTTGTCGCATTGTTATGGGGAAGGGTCCCATTATGTCAAGCCCCTACTGAGCAAATGAACAGGGAGCATTCTTTGGGGTAAGCTACTCCAACGGTTGCCATATGATGTTGCTAAAGTATTAGCATCTATCTCACGCCTTTACATAGGACTGGGTGTCTATTTGCATAATGGGCCAATAGTACCCTACTCGTATAAGTTTATGAACTAGCGAGCGTGCTCTCGAATGGTTTTCACATGCTCCCTCATGGACTTCCCTCATAACGAGAGAAGCCCATTTTGTAAAAGACATCCCTAATCAGTATGAAATGTTATGACTACACCTTCAGCCTTCGAGAAGCATTGTGTTCTTCCGGTAGCATCCTATTCTTGAGGTAGGAGACAATTGGTGTCGTCTAATCGGCCCCTACGGGGATCACTTGTACACCTATTTTGTTAATCGCAGGTGAGTATTGGACAAAGGATAGTACCTGATCAGTGATGACCATGTGCTCCACAGATGCTGCTTTGGCTAGACGATCAGCTTGCTCATTCTCTTCCCTTGGGATTTGCACAAATTTAGCCAAGAACTTCTGGCTCACCCTTTCTTTGACCATACTTTGGTATTCCTTCATCTGTTCCCCTTTAGCTTTGTGGTCTCCGTTGATATGTCCAACGATAACTTGTGAGTCGCTGTGTATGACTACTAACAAAGCCCATGCTACTTTGGCTAAGTCAAGACCCATGAGGACTACTTCATACTCAGCTTTATTGTTGGTTGTCGAAAACTGGAAACATACCACACACTCTACCAAATCTCCTTCTAGTGATAGTAGGACAACCTTAACTCTTCCAAGGCGTTGGTTTGACAAGTCGTCCATCCATATCATCCATGGCCCTGGTCCTTCGTCTTCATCTTCCTTTGCTGTGAATTTGGCAACAAAGTTAGCCAAGGCATTGGCCTTGATCGTAGTTCTTGGTCGGTATAGTATGTCGAACTCACCAAGCTCATCACTCATAAGACCAATCGTCCAGCTGCCTTTGGATTGTTCATTGCCCTTCATAATGGTTTGTCCATCTGGACCACTATGTTATGTGCTTGGAAGTACGGCTTAAGTTTTCGAGCAGCCATGACCAGGGAAAAGGCTAACTTTTTCATAGGGGGTACCTTCCTTCTGCCCCTCAAAGTGCTCAACTAGAGTATTAGATAAGTAACTGTATATGATCCTTTTCTCGAATGAGGACAGTGCTAATGGCCGTTAGGGATACGGCCAAGTAAAGAGAGAGTTTTTCTTCGAGTTTGGATGGACTAAGTAGTGTGAGGATGCAAGGTATGTTTCCATCTCCTCAAAGGCTTTCTGGCATTTGTCAGTCCACTTAAAGGCTTTCTTCAGCATTTTAAATAATGGTGAGCATTTGTCCATTGCTCTAGAGATGAACTTGTTAAGAGCTGCAACCTTACCATTCAAGCTTTGTACCTCCTTAATGTTCTTTGGAGGTGTCATTTCCAATATGACCTCAATTTTGTCGGGGTTAGCCTCTACACCTCACTGCGATACCATAAAGCCGAGAAACTTTCTTGATGATACCCCTGACACATATTTGCTGGGATTGAGTTTCATGTCTTAGAGGAGTAGGGTTCCTAATGTCTATCGAAGATGTCCAAGTGATGATCCTCCTCCGTGCTCATCACAAGCATGTCATCCATATATATACCTTGACATTCTGCCAATCTACTGGATGAACATTTTATTCACAAGCCTTTAGTATGTCTCCCCTGTGTTCTTAAAACTAAATGACATGACCTTGTAACAAAATAACCCTTGGCTCGTGTCGAATGAAGTCTTCTCTTGGTTAGCTTCATCCATCCTGATCTGGTTGTATCCAGAGAAAGCATCCATGAAATATAATAGCTAAAGTCAACTGTTGAGTCCATAAGGAGGTTAATGTGAGGGAGCGGGTAACTATCCTTTAGGTAGGCTCTGTTTAGGTTGGTGAAATCCATGCACATCTTCCACTTGCCATTCGCCATTTTTACTATCACTAGGTTGGCCAACCATTCAGGATAATACATTTCCCTGATGAAGTCTGCTTCCAGCAACTTGCGGACTTCTTCTACTATGGCTTTGTCTCTTTCTTGGGTAAAGACTCTCTTCTTCTGTCAAACAGGAAGGAAGGATGAGGACACATTGAGCATGTGAACCATGACAATTGGATTAATCCCTAGCATGTTCTCATGGGTCCAAGTGAAGACATCTTGATTATTCTTCAAGAAGAGGCCGAGCTCCTTGCAGACTAATGGATTGGCTTGCGTACTGATACAGGTGATCTGACTTGGGACATTATCGTCCAGGAGATTTCCTCTAGGTCTTCTGTTGTTTCTACCATGACTCGTCGCTCCTCAATGTTTAACGATTACAAATGATCATCCATTTCTAGCATGGCTATGTAGCATTCACGTATTTCTAAAGGCCATTTGATCTCCGTGTGCTTCTCCTATCCCATACTCCGTTGGGAACTTTACCAGTAAATGGTATGTAGACGTGGCTGCTTTTCATGCATTGAACATAGGTCGCCTAATGATGGCATTGTAGGCAAAGGACTAATCGATGACTAGGTAAATAACCTCCTTAGTGAGCTACTGACGGTACGTTCCAATGGTTACTGGTAGGGTGATGGTCCTGACAGGGAAGACCTTGGTACCACCAAATCAGACTAGCAGTGTGTATGAAGGCAGGAGGTGCTCCTTGTCGATCCTCATTTACTGGAATGTAAGGTAGTAAAGGATGTCCGTAGAATTCCCATTATCCATTAGCACTCATTGGGTGTTGAAGTCCGCTATCGACAAGTTGATGACCAAAGCATCGTCATGAGGGTGGTGGAGACGTCGGGCGTCCTCTTCCGTGAAATTGATGGCTGGGTTATCAACCCTAGTCATTTTAGGTGGCCAGCCAAAAATCTAGACGTTTTGCACCATCTATAAATATGTCTTTCTCGTCTTCTTAAAGGAGCCAACCATTATACTTCCTCCTACAATCACCCTTATCTCTCCAAGTGGGTTCCTTGGTCTTTCTTCGACCCATTGGTTGGGTTTAGGGTTCCTTGGCAGGTTCTTTCTGCTTCTGACAAATTGTTGTAATTTTTCTTGCTTGATGAGGGCTTCAATCTACTACTTTAGTTCATAACATTTTGGAAGTGTTGTGCCCACGATCTCGATTGAACTGGCAATACTTGTTTCTGAACCTTTTGTTTGGACCGGCGTTTAGCTTGTCCAGCAAAGTCAACGTCGTGTCGTCCCTTATCTGCATAAGAACTTGTTCCAGCAGGGTATTTAGTGGCATGAAGTTCACAATCCTCCCAGGCGAAGGTCTTGATCTCCTATCGTCCCTTCAATCACTTGTTCGGGCAAATTTTCTTCCTTTGTCAAGATGGGGATCATCTTGTCTTTCTCTTTTCTTTGGCCTACCCCCTCAGGCAATCATGGCATCTTCAGTATTCATATACTTCATGGCCTTGTATAGCATATCGGCCATTGTCTTTCGGTCGTTCTTGTAGATGGAGAAAAGGAACACTCCTAGATAGAGCCCGTTGGTAAATGTGGTGACCCAAACTTTATCATCGGCTTTGTTAATCAAAAGGGCCTTCTTGTTGAAACGAGTCACATATCAACAGGCTTGTTGAGGACCTTGTTAGGACATATATGTTTTAACTTGATTAAAAACATATGTCACTTATTTATGTAAATTGGCTAATCCTTTGACAAAACGCACTCTACTTGTAATTGCGTAGTTCTAGGTGTTTTTAATACTTCAAGAAACAATGTTTCAAGGTCAAGTGTTGAAGTCATCAGGTCTGTACAAGAAAAAGCAAGCTGAAGTGCAAAGTTTTTAAAGCTTGACACCTGCTCGATAGCTACCTCGACACCTACTATCTATCGAGATTTAAAATTTTAGATTTCTAATATGATTTTCTTGGGATCCGTGAATATGTTTTTGGGCTTTCTTTTCTTCTAACCCTAAACATATAAAATGATTATTTTAAGAGCTGTCAAGTGTGACACAAGTTGCATTAGCATTGAGCAATCTCTGTTCAAGCAAATTGTGATCAAAAGACGAAGTTCTTGACCTAGTTCATCATCCATCAAGAAGTTGCTGTGTATTTGCACCGTAGAGTTTTGTAACCAAGCATCTTCCTGCTATTCATCATAAAGGATGAACTGAAGAACTTTGCAGCCAACCATTCTTCCTTAGTTGGTGTTCAGAAGTCGTGTACTTGGATCCGTGCATTGGTTAGTCACGTACTTGGGAGCCGTGCATCAAAGGAGGGAACTGTCGCTACAGATCAAGTCCAATTGGGTATTGGGGTAAGGGTTCAACTGTAAGTTGGTAAGGTACTTGGGATTCCTTTACTTGTAACCGCTTGATTTGATAATAGTGAAGTTTCGGGAGTGGTGACCTGAAAATCACCAGGTGGGGTTTTTGCCGTAAGGGTTTTTCCCATTCGTAAACAAATCATCGTGTTATTTATTTTCTGCTGCATATTTAGTTGTTGGTGATTTGTTTGTGCTTCCATAAAATTGCATGATTAATTGATTAATTAATTACTTGGCTAAATTAATTAATTAGGGTTAATCACTAGGGGTTATTCAGATTGTGACCTATCAAGTGGTATCAAAGCGGGCACACTCTGATTAGGGTTTGATCTTTGCTGTGTTGATCCATTGACCCCTGTTTCTCATGGATAGAGGACAATCTTTAATTATACCTCCTTTATTTGATGGCACTAACTATGCATACTGGAAAGTACGCATGAGAGCTTTCTTGCAGCCTTTAGATGAAAAGGTGTGGCAAGCTGTAGAGATTGGCTGGACTAAGCCAACAGAAGATCCGGCCGATTGGGATGATACTAAGATCAAGGCGGCTAACTTCAATAGCAAAGCGTTAAATGCCCTATTTAGCGCAGTCACAAATGAGGAGTTCAAGAAGATATCCTCAACTGAAACTGCTAAGGAGGCTTGGACCATCCTCCAGACTACCTATGAAGGTACAAAGGCTGTCAAAGATTCAAAGCTTCAGAGGCTCACTACAAGCTTTGAAGAAATTAAGATGGAGGAGGATGAGTCGTTTGATGAGTTCTATGCCAAGCTCAAGGACATAGTGAACTCAGCCTTCAATCTTGGGGAAACTATCCCTGAACCCAAGATTGTGAGGAAGGTGCTCAGATCTCTACCTGAGAGATTCCATGTCAAGATTACGGCAATAGAGGAATCAAAGGACATTGACAAGATTCCTTTGACTGAGCTGGTAGGAAACTTGCAAACCTATGAGATAGGACTATCTAGGATTGGCAAGTCAAGTAAAGGTAAAAGCAAGGCCTTGAAGGCAAAGAGCAGTGATACAGATGAGTCTTCCGATGATGAAGATTCTAAGATGAAGTCCTACATCACTCGGCAGTTCAAGAAGTTTATGAAGAATGCCAATGGAAGGAGCTTCGACAAGGACCATAGGCAGTTCAGTTCTTCTCAGTTTAAAAGCCAAGACAAAGGGAAGAAGGATGCTAAGGATGGTGGTCAGTACACTGTTCCTGCAGGACCAAAGTGCTTTGGATGTCATGGGTTCGGACACATGAAACATGAGTGTCCTACATATCTCAAGAGCATTGGGAAAAGCAAGGCACTTGCTGCAACTCTAAGTGACACTGAGCCTGAAGATGATTCTGACAATGAGGATGACGGAATCTTAAATGCCTTCACTGCCACAGTCAATCCTACTAAAGGGAATGTTGAAGAAGTGGATGAAGAAGAAGAACTGGTGGAGTCAAATTTTGAGAAAATGGATGATCAAGATGATATCCATTCAGCCTATGAGAAGCTTTACAAGCTCTCTGAAAAGCATGAGAAATTATACAGGTTGGCCACCAAGAAGCTCAGTGATGTGGAACTTGATCGTGAAGAGTTGTCCACAAAGTTTGATGAGGCGAATCAAACTATTGGAGCACTGAGATTTGAAAACAACTTTCTGGCTGAGAAGACCAAGAAGCTTGAAGCAGAGCTGTTTCAAGTTAGAGCTCAACTAGAGAGGACTTCAAGTGCAAAGCTTGATGAGATGCTTAGCAATCAGAAATCTGCTTCGGATCAAACTGGTTTATGGTATGGTATTTCTTTCTCTAATACTGCTTCTACTAGCAATACTGTTTTTGTTCCTCCTGCTAATAATACTGAAATTGAGAATATTGATGTTAAAATTGAATTAGCTAGTGAGAACTTAGACAAGGGTAAATCTATCTTAAGAGCACCCCCTAAGCAAGATGAGAAAGATGCTAAAAACCCTAGGGCCAAGAAGGCTAACTCTCAAAAGCCTAAACAAAAGAAGCAGCATCTCTGTCATCATTGTGGAGCTGCCGGTCATACTAGACCAAATTGCTATAAGTGGTTAGCCACTCAATAGAGCAATGGCATGATAGCATCTGGAAGCCAAATTCAGATTCAATCCTCTCTTGCTCCTCTTGAAGATCTTCTGAAAGCCCTCATGTTCCTTTCGAACTTGAACGGGTTAAATTCTTCCCCCTCACTGCCGGTTCAAGGATTCAATCAAAGGAAAGGATCTTCCAAGGTGTGGAAGAAAAAGGATTTTAAGTGATTTCATCACCTTCTTTTCCCTTATTGTTTTTCTTTGTATTGCATTGCTTGTGTGTTTTGTTTTTTTGCTGAGTCAGTCTAGTTTTTGCTTTATTTTGTTTAACATATTTTGTGTGTTTACCTTCAATTTTGTTTATTTTGTTTTTGATATAAAAAAAAAAAATTGAAAAATTAGAAAAATACAAAAACAGTGTGTGTTTTGTGTACTTTGGTACTTGTGTACCTTGGATGGCCAATGAAACAAAGTTTTCTAAACTTTGTATCTCTTGTAACTTAGATGAGCATCTCTATGCACAACTAAGCAAGTGAGCTTTGTGGCTCTTGTTTGTGATGAGTAAGATTAGGTTATCTCTTAAAACTTAACACTCATATCACTCTTTTTGACGGGTAGGACTAGAAAATCCTAAGAGAAAGGCATAAATAACCATCTCACCACTGTTGCCCGCCAATCATAATATGACACCTGTATGCTTCGGCATAGCAAAAGTGCAGTGTCAAAGACATTCGTATGCTTCGGCATAGCAAAAGTGCGATGTCAAATGCTTAACATCTTGGGTATTTCTTTTCTCTCTTTTATATACCCATGTATGATATGCTAAAATAAAAGAAAACATGCAAAGAAAATAAAAAGCAAAAAGATTAAAAATGCTTTATATATGGTTGCAAGCGTGTATTCTAGGAGATGTGGGAGTTATAGGATGTACCTCGAAGGTGATAGTCCCCATCAAACAGTTATGATTGTGTGTGAGTTAAAAGTTATTTTCTCATATCTCAGATCGTCATAACATTTATACACATATGCAATCTTGCGATGTTTTTCACACACAACACGCAATATTCTTTGCTACTTTTGATACATGTGCAGGTACAATGTGATTTGGCCATCACAAAGGTTTTACATGTGCTAATGTATGCTCACTAAACTGTCATAACTTGTTTTTGAAATATAAAATTGGTTAGACTTGTTTAGTGTGTGTGTGTGTTTTGCATGATCCTTGTGCTTATTTTCTTGTTGAGAGATGTTTTTGAGAGGTTTATATGTTGAGTGGATCTTTGGTTGAGATGTGTGTTGGATTGCATTCATGTCTGTGTTTTTCCCTTCTCGAAAAACTGCTTTTTACTGCTGGCTCGACACCTCCCTCGACACCTCCTCGATACCTGGTCATCTGTCGAGCTTCTCAAGTTGTTTGTTATCGCAATCTCGACACCTTTTCGACACCTGATGGATCGATCGAGAAAGTTTCTGTTCCCTCGATAGATTCTCGACACCTGACGGATCGATCGAGATTCACTTAGTGTGTTTGAGTCTTCTTTCTCGACACCTGTCTCGACACCTTGTGGATCGATCGAGATATCTTCTGTCTCCTCGATACCTTCTCGACACCTTTGCGATCGATCGAGCTTCACGTATCTGAATTTCTTCTTGCATCTCGATACCTCTCGATACCTTCAGCTGTCGACGGCAAATTCCTCGATACCTTTCTCGACAGCATCCTCGATACCTCTCGACACCTCAGCTGTCGAGATTTACTGAGGTGCCTATTTAAGGATCTGTCGCGATTTTCTTCATTTCTCACTCGATCTCTCTCGATCTCTCCGTGTCTGTTCATCTCCCTTTCACTCTCCTTTCACTCAAATCCTCCAACCCTCTTGGATCTTGATCATTTCTTGCTCAAATCGCTTGGTAAGTTCACTTTTCTCTTCCTTTTTCATGCATTGCATGTTTTAAAACCTAGTTTTTGGGATTTTTCATAAAAGTTTGGGGTTTTTCAAAATTGTTGAGTTTTTATTGAAATTTTGGGTTGGGTTTTCACTTAAATGTTGTTAAAATGTCATACATTGCATTTCATGTGCATTATAATGATATTTACATACATTTAGATGTGTGCTATATGCTGTGTGCTGGTAGGATTGGATTGGGCTGAGCCCATGATGAAATTTTTGTTTTGCATATCACATGATCATGCATTCCCATGCATACGTACTTGTTATTCAAAATATTTGTCATTTTTGAACTGTTTTGGGAAATTTTCTGAGTGTCTTTCTCTCTCTCTCTCATTCTTTTACGTTAGTAGTGTCTATGGCACCCAAACGTAAATCCACTCCTGCTCGGAACCCTCTGCGTTCTGGAGCTTCTACTTCTTTTAATACTGCTCCCTTTAACCTTCGGTACCGTGATGGAGATGCCCATAAGGCATTTTCGGAGAACTTTTCTAAACGAGGTGTTCATTCGGAACGCCAAGTTATTCTGGCGGACTTCGCCGATACTGACCTTCCCTCTATCATTCACAGTAGGGGATGGGGGTCACTGTGTGACATCTCGGTCACTTGCCCTCTCGTGCTGATACAGGAGTTCTACTCCAACATGCACGGGATTGATCTTTCAGTACCTCACTTCTTCACTCGCATTTGAGGTACGCGCATCCCTGTCACACCGCAGCTTGTTGCGGATGTGCTTCGGGTACCTAGGATAGAGTTTCCTGATTACCCCTCTTGTGAGCGTCTGAGGACTGTGTCCAAAGATGAGCTCATTTCCGCTTTTTGTGAGTGCCTTGTTGATTGGGGTGAGCATCAGTTCACATCATGTAGGCCTTTTGCTAAAGGTCCTAGATTTATTAACATGGTGATGACTTTTGTTCTCTATCCTCTTTCTCACTATAACTCTATCACAGAGCCTCATGCTTGATTTTTGCTATCCCTGCTAGAGCATCTTACAATAGACTTTCCTTCTCACTTCATCCGGTCTATCATAGATGTTTATCTTGATTCGGCGTCCCGTGATAAGCTCATCTTTCCTTCTGCTATCACGCGAATCCTACACCATTTTTCCATTCCCTTTCCTGTGTCCGACCACTTCACACACATATCTGCCATAGATGCCGCTACCGTAAAACGTAGTGAGGCGCAGTTCAGGTCGAGACAGCCGGGTGCCACTCCTCCCTCCCGTTCGGCTCCATCCAGATCAGCTCCATCTACATCTGCTCCTTCATCCTCTTCGAGCGATGTATCCCTTAGAGATATTATGGTGCAGCTGCAGCGCATGGACACTCGTCTTGATACACTCTCTGCTGAGTTGTATCAAGTAAATGTTCGTGTTGGTCGTATTGCACGACGGCAGGCGACCATGGGTGGATTTGCTCTAGAGGCTACTCCTTCACCACCTACTCCACCAGCTTCAGATTCTGAAGATGATGATGATGATGATGATGGGGATGCTAGCTCTGCCGATGAGATGTCTACATGACACTCTACCCTTTGTCACTCGTGAAAAAAAGGGGGAGTAGTTTTGGGCTATGAGAGTAGTCATCTTAGGGGAGGAGTTAGTATAGGACATTTTTGATAGGGGGAGTGTTGTCATTTTTTGAGGGATGTAGTGAGGCTATATATGTATTCTTTCTTATATCTTAGATACATTGGTCTTGTATATGAGATCCTTTGAGCATTTTACATACATTGTACTTATCTTATCTCTTATATATGTTGATGTATGTTTCTTTCACCTCTCTTCTTCATGTGTTGTTTCTTTTCTATCTTTATACACGTGTTCTTCATACTTGTATGCAATCTATTTATTTCTGTTTCACACAAGATGCCTTGATGAGTTTTGTTTAAAGTGTTTTAGAAATACAAGTTGTCAAAGTCTACTTGCCATAAACTCTCTTCTTGCAAAGTTTTTCAAGAGTTTGTGTTAGGATAGATTTTATTGTATTCAAACAAGTGAATATGAGTTGAGTGATTTATGACTTCTCTTATATGCTCATTTGTTTGTTGTGGTTTTGTCACGGATTGCCAAAGGGGGAGATTGTTAGGACATATATGTTTTAACTTGATTAAAAACATATGTTACTTATTTATGTAAATTGGCTAATCCTTTGACAAAACGCACTCTACTTGTAATTGGGTAGTTCTAGGTGTTTTTAATACTTCAAGAAACAATGTTTCAAGGTCAAGTGTTGAAGTCATCAAGTCTGTCCAAGAAAAAGCAAGCTGAAGTGCAAAGTTTTTAAAGCTCGACACCTGCTCGATAGCTACCTCGACACCTGCTCGATAGCTACCTCGACACCTGCTATCTGTCGAGATTTAAAATTTTAGATTTCTAATATGATTTTCTTGGGATCCGTGAATATGTTTTTGGGCTTTCTTTTCTTCTAACCCTAAACATATAAAAGGATTATTTTAAGAGCCGTCAAGTGTGACACAAGTTGCATTAGCATTGAGCAATCTCTGTTCAAGCAAATTGTGATCAAAAGACAAAATTCTTGACCTAGTTCATCATCCATCAAGAAGTTGCTGTGTATTTGCACCGTAGGGTTTTGTAACCAAGCATCTTCCTGCTATTCATCATAAAGGATGAACTGAAGAACTTTGCAGCCAACCATTCTTCCTTAGTTGGTGTTCAGAAGTCGCGTACTTGGATCCATGCATTGGTTAGTCACGTACTTGAGAGCCGTGCATCAAAGGAGGGAACTGTCGCTACAGATTAAGTCCAATTGGGTATTGGGGTAAGGGTTCAACTGTAGGTTGTTAAGGTACTTGGGATTCCTTTACTTATAACCGCTTGATTTGATAATAGTAGAGTTTCGGGAGTAGTGACCTGAAAATCACCCGGTGGGGTGTTTGCCGTAAGGGTTTTCCCCATTCGTAAACAAATCACCGTGTTATTTATTTTCCGCTGCATATTTAGTTGTTGGTGATTTGTTTGTGCTTCCATAAAATTGCATGATTAATTAATTACTTGGCTAAATTAATTAATTAGGGTTAATCACTAGGGGTCATTCAGATTATGACCTATTAGACCTCTTGTACCTCTGTCCTTCAATGAAGTAGGTGACAAAGTGTTCACTCAATTCCTTAAAGGTAGAGATGGTATTGGGAGTCAGTCTGTTGAACCATACCCTTGCTAGTTGCTTGAGTGTAGTAGGGAACACCCTGCACATAATCTCATCTGAAACCCCTTATAGGTGTATGAGGGTCTTCAATGATTCCAAATGGTCAAGGAAGTCCCTTGACCTATCGTTCATTTCCACCTATGGCATTCAGAACTTGGCTGGGAGGGAGAAAGAAGTTACCTATTCACCGCTGAACTAACTCGTCCAAGTTGGTGGATACCCGTCCCCTTATGGCATTCATTATCATGTCCATCTTCTCCTTCATTATTTGCATATCTTGGGCCTTGCGCATTGTGCTGATTTCTAATTCCGACGAGTAGTTGGTGTCTTCCTACCCATCTCACCTACTAGGGATGTTGCTTTCTTCTTGATCCTCCCTCTCCTGCCAATCTCCCGTCGAAAGGTAACTGTCGTTCTTCTCCTCGTTGTCCCATCTATTGCGTTGATCTTAAGGACGTCACTCATTCCCCTGGTTTAGCTGTTGCTCTAACTCTTGGTTGCGCTAGGTGAGCCGTTCAACTACTGCTGCCAGGGTTTGCACTTGTCTCTCCAAGGCGTTGGAGGGGTTCCCTGTCTTCTAGTTGATGGTAGCCATTGATCATGTTTGGACCATGCAACTCTTTGTCTTAGAAGCGATGATATGGCTAATCACTCGTTTCCCACAAACGGCACCAATTGATGATGCACCAAAATCGTCAGTAAGTTGATTGCCCTTGGTCGCACCATTAGGTACCTGAAGAATAAGAAAATAAGAACCAAACAGAAGGCACCGGCGGGCTACTGGCCAAAAACCCTCCAAAGGTTAAGTTAGTGAATGAGAAATCTCCAAGAACTCTATAGTGAGAGAACTTTGGATTTTTTATGTACCTTGGAAAAGAGGAGACCTGTGGTTTATATAATGATGCGGAGGAGACCTAAATCCCGGGAATACAGGGCTTTGCCTTATAAGGAGGAGGTGGAGTTAATGACACCAAGATCTTTGGGATACCTTCCATACTAGGAAGGCAAAAGTCATGGGGTAGGGTCATTGTGCGTGGTGCGCAAGATGTTTCCATATATGAACGTGCGTGGAGACCAAGCAAGACCACATTGGATCCGTCGGTATGCCCATCCGTCTGTTGATGGGATTTGTCCGCTTGATACAAAAATGTATCTGTCAACTTTCAGGGGTCTGTCTACTCAGCCATCAGCTTCTGCTGGTGTAGGGCTCAAGGTTCCAGATGGACCTTTCTTGAGACCAACAGCTCCTTTGAGGATTGGTGTCGTCGGTTTTACCATTCGCTAACAGGCACTTTATTCTTTAATTTCTTATTCCAAAAATACCCTTATTAATATATATATATATATATAGATAATATAAGGAAAAAAAAAAAAAAAAGTCCTAGGTTTTGTAATTTGTATTTCTTTTTTATATTTGCTGGATTGTGCAATTTGTATATGTGATTTATTTGTGGGAAGAAGATGTTACTAGATCAAGATGATAGATCAACTAATTTGTAAATGGTGGGTTCCGATTAGCTTAACTAGTAAAGTTTATGATAGTTGAATAGAAGATCTATAATTCAATCACCGCCTATACAAAAAACCAATTTGTGTCTTGGTCTGATGATAAAGAATTATCGTCAAGAATGGACACCATAAATTGAAACTCTCTTAAAAAAAACTAATTTGTAAATGTAATTTATATGTTTTGCATTTCCTACGGTGAATACAACCCATCTGGAGCTTAGGATTTCGATGACTTTGCAGGCCTTCATATGGATGTCTTGGCATGTAAAGCATCTGAATAGAATTGGACCAATTATTGATTTGGTTCAGCTTATTTCTCCCATCTGTTCTGATTGTTTAGATTAGAAGAATGTGCTTAGTTTTAATATGTTAGTCAAAACATTTTAACAGGTGAATTCTAGATCAGAAAATAAATGGCATTTCCATGAAAGTACATATATATATAGAGAGAGAGAGGAACTGTTAGTCATCGCCTAGGGTAGAAGATGAAATTCCAAGAGAGGAGGCGAAGGTTGCTGTAGTATCCCCACAAAGGTATCTCTTGAGGCGATCCAAATCATCGGCTGCATCAAGCATAGAAGGCCTAGTAGATGGAGAGTCCTGTGTGCAAAGGATGCCCAACTCAATCAATTCTCCAATTGCAACTTCCCACATTTTCAATACTTCAGGGGATTGATCTCTGGAAGCTCTTACCAAAGAAGGATCTATCACTCTTTCTATCCTTCCATGATAGTGACTCTTCACCCATCTGTGCAGGCTTAGCCCGCCAGCAAACATGTCATCTGTTGGTCTTTTTCTAGTCACCATCTCAAGCACTAGAATGCCAAAGCTGTAAACATCCCCTTTTGTTGATGTGGTTGATCCATACCCATACTCTGCATTAGAAAATTTTGAAAACTGAAAAGGTTTGTGTTTTCACTAAATTATTAAAAAAAATAATTAATTAAAAGAAAAAAGTGTGGTAGGTAAAAAATTGAACAACAAATTCAGTTAGGATAAACAGGATATGTGGGATCAGTGTATGCAGGTTGCTGTTAAGAGGTAAGTTTGACTGAATATTCTTGTTTTTGCTATTATTGTTAATGCTTGAGTGAGTTTATAATCTGCCTTGATTCTCCACAAGATCGTACAGAATTTTTGAAAGGAAACCGTCTTTTCTTGAATAGCCTTTTTTGATAACAATGCATCAGTTTAGATGTGCTCCAATAGAATTAACATTTCTCTATTCACATTAAAAGCCAGCTCAAAGAAAAAGAAATTCTTCTTTGTTTCATTTTAAATGTTTCTAGATACTAGAAAAGGGAGAAATCCGTACCCGGTGCAATGTATCCAATAGATCCACATAACAAATTTGCAGTAGAATTTCCCATTTCAGCAGCAGCACCATTTCCCCCTCCAGCTGTCATAACTAACTTTGCAATCCCGAAATCAGAAACTAGAGCCGTCATGTCATCATTGAGAAGAACATTGCTTGGCTTTAGATCACAGTGTATGACTTTGACAGGGGAATGATGATGCAGATAGGCCATCCCTTCAGCAATATCACTGCAAATGTTGACCCTCTGGATAAGACTCAAATCCGACGAACCTGAACGCAAACCAGTGTCCGAGTGCAGATAAAGACGGCAATCCAAGCTCCCATTTGCCATATAAGGAAGAACAAGAGCCTTAAAATCAGGTAGACTGCATGCTGTTATAATCCTTATCAGGTTTCTATGACGAATCCTCTTTAAGACTTGGCATTCCCTGTTAAAACTCTTTGTTGAGTTTCCAGATTGCAAATGTAACACCTTGACTGCAATGGCTGTACCATCTGGAAGAACTCCCCTATAGACACGTCCAAAGCTACCGGACCCAACTAGTCTCTGATCATCAAATCCTGAGGTTGCATCTGATAGTTCTTTATAGGTAATTCTTGGAATATTGTGGATTAGTTCTGGTGTAGTTGGTTTTCTGACTGTTCTAGCCTTCCGTGAGTGAATAATTACTCTAACACAACGAAATCCAATCACACAGCATATTAATGTTAAGAATGCTGTTATGAAAATGACCAATATGAATATAATCAAGAACACACGGGAATGAAACCAGCGTCTCTTTTGAGAGCAAAATGGAATGCCAGGAATTTTGCTGGAGAGTGCCCTGCAAAGTCGGTGGTTGTCCAAGAATGACATGTTTGTTACTGAATCAAAGATGCCACCAGTGGGAATCAATCCCTCAAAGTTGTTCAGTGAAAGATTTAGATAGGTGAGTGAGTTAGTTTTATTGAGGCTCATTGGAATCATTCCAGATAATTGGTTTCGTGAGACATCAAAGGATTCAAGATTTTTAAGTTCCCCTAAGGATTCTGGAAGATGCCCTTCCAGAGAGTTGTTTGAGAAATTTATCACTCTCAATGCAATGCAGCTTGATATCTGAAGAAAGATACTTCCAGTAAGTTTATTTGAAGAGAGATCCATCTCTTGCACATTTGCTAGCTTGCTGAGCTCGATTGGCAAAGGCCCTTCGAGATGATTATGCGAAAGATTAATAAAAATTCTGATCTCGCGCATACCTGACAATTCTGGAGGGATGCTCCCTGTCAATCTATTATATGACAAGTCAAGCTCATTCAGATCTATGCACTGTCCCAAAGTTGGAGGTATCATTCCTGAGAGAAGGTTGTTGTTCAGAAACAGGTAATTTATTCGAACCAAATTTCCTAGAATTGCTGGGATTTCACCAGAGAATTTGTTGTGTGATAGATCTAGCAGACCCAGGTGAGAAGAAAACTTGCCTAGTACTGGAGGAATGGCACTGGTGAAAAGGTTGTGTGATAAGAAAAGTTGTTGTAAGCTTGATAACTGACTGATCTCTGTAGGTATCCTTCCATTTAGAAGATTGTATGTCAAATTCAGGACTAAAAGGTTAGAAAGATTTGCTAAATTTGGAGGAATTGATCCAAAGAGTTGGTTTTCCTGTAGTAACAAATAGTTTAGCTGGACACCAAGTTGGCCAATGGAACTAGGCAATCTTCCCCCAAGGCCGATGCCAGCCAATTCAAGCTCCAGTAGCTTAGTGCAGTTTCCAAGTGCAATGAAGAATGGATCAAGATTGGTGTTGTTGTCATGGCTTACCATTTTATTATATGATAAGTGAAGAAAGGCAAGTTCAGGAAGATTCCCAACAAGCTTTGAAGGCAGTTCACCAAAAAGAAAATTGTACTCCACATCTATGTTGTACAGTTGTGAAGCATTTGCTATAGAGAAAGGAAGTTGTCTAGCTAATTGATTGCTGTATAAATTGAGGTTCCATAGAGCTTGACAATTTCCAATCTCTATTGGAATTTCGCCTGTGAGGAAGTTGTTGGAGAAGTCTATGTTATGTAACAATGTGCAGTTGGAGAACAAGGAAGGTGGAAGTGTACCGCTTAAATTGTTTTGGTTAAGAAGTAGTCTAGTAAGTTTGGAAAGAAGGGCAAAGGAGTCTGGTATTGAACCATGTAGATTGTTCCCCTCAATATGGAGACGGTGGAGACGTCGAAGGTAGCAAAATTCAGGTGGAATTTTTCCGAACAAGTGATTGCCAACAATCACTAGTATACGAAGGCCAGTAAGATTGGAAAGGATGGGGGAAAGCAGCCCGACGAGTTCAGTTTTATTCAGACTGAGTTGTGCTACACGGTGATGTTGTTTGTCGCACGTCACTCCCGTGAAGTTGCACACATCAACCGCCGCATCCCAGTTAGCAAGTGCGGAGTTGGGATCATGTATTACAGTTTTTTTGAATGCCATGAGAGCAGCCTTATCTGTATGCAGAGAGTGGAGAGGGGGGTTGTGATGGCCTAACAATGTATAACTAGATGTTAAAGCCAAACGCTGTAGTAGAAGAAAAATTAAGGTTTTGATGAAGATCATGGTGGATATTATTGCAAACCCCAAATAATGTTTCTTTTGTGGAATCCTCGTCTCCTTCTTTTCCTACTTTCACATTGAATAAGAATAGTAATAATAATAAACAAGTGAAAGTAGTGGGAAGAGTCGGGAGCTAGAGCCTAGGGGCAAAGAGAGAGCAAAGGTAATAGAGGGCATGTGGAATGAGCTTTAAGTGAAGGTGGAAATAGATCTTTTGGCAAGAAACATTCAATAGGTGCAATGATTTGTAGGAGGACTAAGAGAATTGTCTCTTTTATCTTATTTTTCTATTGTGGTATTTGAAACCATGATGAGTAGACGTTCAACTCAACGAAAATGGCTAACACTGAGATGACAATAAAAGAATTAGTGCAGAAGATTAGTGGATGGCATTCTTCTTTTAAGAAGGACATGCGCATTTTAAAGTTCAGATTAAATTTTGTTGTGTTACACGCACACTAGCGCACACATTCTCAAACACATAGTTGACATTTTAGTATTCCCATCATCATAACACATTAGCGCACACACGAATTGGAAAGAGGCAGTTGACATTTTGTGTTCATACTAGCAGAAAATGGAGAAATTATACCGTCCTCTTGTGGACCACATCACTTGTCCATCATTCCATTGAAAAACTCTCACTTTTTTAAAACTGTTAAGTCAATAATCAGCTTCTATTTAAAAAAAAATTTATAACTCAGCAATTTTAAATAAGTGAAAGTTTTTTAGTGGAATAGTAGATCACGTCATTTGTCCACCATAAGAACCCTATGATTTCTCAAGAAAATGAGAGATTCAGTTGATCATATTGATGTTCTGTCCAGCCCAAATTTCTTATAAAATATAAATACTAGGTTGACTGATTTTAGAACTTAGGCCCATAAAAATCAAACTTGACCCATTATCAACATCCTCGGCCTTGGTCCCCTTAAACATAAAAAAGATGCCCAAATAACAACAAAAAATTTACCAATCTAAAATCACAAACCCAACAACAAAATTTATCAAGTGAAAAACCCGAAAAAATTAGCCCAAATGACAAAATTTGCTAACAAAAATTTTAGGCCAAAATATACAATTGATCCATGAAGTTTACCGAGTGTTATTGGTCCCTAAAATTTATATATATATATATATATATATGAGCATTATCGATCATTTTGTTAGCTATTGTTAGTTTCCTTACCGATGTAGTTAATAGAGTAATAACATGTCATTTTTTTAACTCGAGGCATCGTTTTTAATATTAAAAAAATTACGTATCAACCAAATTGATGCCCATTGGATTTGCCTATCCATAGGTATTTGGGTTTGCCACGTCAACGTTGTCAATATTTAGGAAAAATTACACTTTATTACTCTAAACTATATTCCGTATTACACTTTACACTCTAAACTTTTCAAATGCATTTTTTGTACCCTAAACTATAATCCTTGTTACACTTTGCACCCCAATGATAAATTTACTAATAAGTTGGATGGAAATTCTAAGTTTATGGTACTAAGTGTAATAAAGAGTATAATTTATGGTTTAATTTATCTTTTGTTTTTAAAGCATTGATAAGACAGGCAATTAGGTCTTTTCATGTGATTCCATATATTTTCATTCAAGTTGATAGTAAACTTAATATTGGAGTGCAAAGTGTAGCAAAGATCATAATTTATGGTGCAAAGTGTAATCAGAAGTATAATTCAGGGTGGTAAAGTATAATTTCCCACAACATTTACCATCCAACTAGTTGATAATGTGTCATTTTTAGTCAATGTTTACAATCGAAATGGTTCTTCTTCAGAAAAGAACCCCATCTTATAAAAAAGTTTATAATACTAGTGGGTAGGGTTAGTTGCGTGTAGTTTTTACTGGCTACAGGCGTTTTCAAAGAGCTATTGTTTAGAAAGGTTCCCTACATTATATATGTGTGTGTGTGAATTTACAAACAAAGCCACCAGATTTATTTTCGAAAGAAAGATCAATTACAGTAACAATATTGATTAAAAAAATTTTAAGGTGATAAGAGTAAAAAGAAACCTTTGATTGGTTGGAGTGTATTTATTTTTAATTATCTCAATAGATAATGACATTAATAGAAACAAATATTTTATTAAATACGTTGGAACTCTATTCACTCATGTGTTCTCGCTGCTCTTAATGCCTTGAGTAACATAGGAAGAAAGGAAGATTGGTTTCTTGTGTTTTTTTTTTTTAATATATATATATATATATATATTTTTTTTTTTAATTCTTCAAAATTTGTAGGAGACTTGAGGATAGAGATTGGACAACTTTGTAACTGCTTGATGATAACAGGAAATTTGAAATTATGAATTACTGGAAGAACGTTTAAATTTCAATTTGTAAACTAATTAGGGGGAGCTAATAGACATATTTTTACTATTTTGCTCTTAATTGTTTTCCCTCATTAAATGTTGGATGCGAGAATATTTTAGACTGATAAATTGTTCATCCCAAATAGGAAAAGCCTCTTAAATAGTAGTATAGAAGAGACGTATCGTACATGCTTAGCACGAGTGATAAGGCTAGTATTACTATTTAAGGGATTTATTTGGTTTAGGATGAATAGTTTACTAGTCTAAATTACTCTCGCATCCAATATTTAATAAACTAGTCGCTATCCCGTGCAATGCACCAGATAGTTACAAATGAATTAACTTTTTATAAGAAAAAACACTATGTGTGTGTGTGTATTAAGAAATAACCATATTATTTCATTTTTTATAAGATGAAACAAATACATACTACCAATGTTTCTCCCATACTATTCATTTCCACAAAAACAATTAATAGATATTCACAACATGATGGAAGACATGACAAACATACATATCGCCTCCTAGACATCAAATTTCAAAATGAAACATATATGATCCACATTTTCATATGCATATTTTCAAATATCAAGATTCTTTTATGTCAAATATGAATAAAAATATTTCTTTTAGCATTTACTCAATTTGTAGTTTGTATAGAAATCCCAACCATGTTGCCACAATGCATTAAAAAAAAAAAAAAAAAACATTATTCATCATGTAAAACTTTAGTTTTTTTTTTTTTTTTTGGGAGAAGGATGTAAAACTTTAGTTAAGTCCATATATTACCTTTAAGGGAGACACATAATAGTTGCATATTTAACTTCATAGGATCTATACATTACTAAATATTTTACAATTTTAAGTACAATCTATATGTAGGAAACTGTCTATAAATGGAGCTGAAAATGAGTGAGGATGAGTCTTTTGACTCTTTCTATAGCAAGCTGAATGAAGTAGCCATCGACAAGTTCAACTTGGAGGAGAAAACAGAGGACTCTAAAGTTGTGAGGAAAATCCTTCGTTCATTGCCGAAGAGCTTCCATGCCAAGGTGACAGCGATTGAAGAGAGTAAGGACCTTAATGATATCAAAGTCTAAGAATTGATTGGCTCACTTCAGACTTATGAATTGTCATTGCCCGAACAAAGGACGAGCAAATCTCTTGCTCTTAAGACGGTTGATGAAAGGGTCGAAGCTCATGACTCATCGAATGAGGATGTTGTCGATAAAGATGTGGCATATTTGGTGAAGAATTTCCGAAAGTTCTTGAAATTCAAGAACAATGGAAAATTTGGTGGTAAAGGGAAATTCCAAAGTTTTGGGAAGGAGAAAAAGGAATTCAAAAGGAAAGATGGAAAGGAGTCCCAATCTACACAAGGAATCACTTGCTTCGAGTGCAACGGACACGGACATTTCAAGAAAGAGTGTCCCAACTATTTGAAATCTAAGGGCAAGGCATATGCCACAACTCTTAGTGACTTGGATTCATCCAATTCTAATTCTGAGGAGAGCTGTGGCGAAGAAGGGAATTACTCCGCTTTTATGACTATTGCTCATGTTAAATCTTTGGAGGACTTGAATTTGCTTGTACAAGAGCTTGAGGAGCATAGTGATGAGGAATCAATGGGAATTGTAGAAAATCGAATGTTGAAGAAGATGAAAGTACAAGGGGCCTTCAAGAAAACTTCAATTCACTCCTTGAGAAATCAGGAGAGTATGCACATGTGACCAAGGCAGTCGTGAAAAAGATGAAGAAGGCAGAGGAGGACTATAGAAGTCTCCTAGTGCAACATAAGGAGGCCAAGTGTGAGATAGAGACGCTAAATGATTAGCTGGCCAAAGCTTACTCAAAGATAAAAATTTCTTGAGCTTAAGGTAGTTCAAGCAAATGCCAAGGTAGAGAGGGTCTCCACCAAGAAACTAAATGATGTCATTTCCTCTGAAAATCAATTCTCAGACAAATCTGGATTGGGATATACTGGAGCAAGTAGTTCAGCTGCCAAAATCACTAAAGAAGTGAAGTTTGTGCAAGCCAAAGAACCTGTAGTGGCTGATGAAAAGAAGAAAAACATGGCTGACCAAAGGGTGTTGAACAAGCCCCGTAACCAATCAGTGATCAAACCTGAAGCTAGAGGGAAATCTCTTCCAAGACCACAAAGAGGTCCAAGAACGAACCATTTTTGCCATCATTGTGGACTTCAAGGACACACCAAACCAAATTGTCATAAGCTTAGAGCATTAAAGAATGCAACTGATCAAAGGTCAAGAGGCCCAAGAAATGATAAGAGGACTTAGGCCGTTGAGTCATCAAGAGGTCGAAATGGTGATCCTAGTGTGATGGACGTGATGAAGATAATCGGTGCATTCACCACCTGCTTGAAAAGCTTCACTAGAAGGTTTGAAAGTCCTAACTCTCATACCCAATCCTATAGGGATATCACCCCAAACGCATGTGACGTGTGGGTGAAGAGGGATACTCATGCATAAGTATTACAACATGTTCATACATCAATTCTTCCTATGATTTGTGACTATGCTTGGTTGTGTGTTTTTTGCTTATTTGAGTTGAAAATTGTTTGGTTGTTTATTTTTTTTAATGTTTTTACATTGCTGTTTTGATCAATCTTTTCTTGCTTTTGTGTCAAAAAATCCAAAAAAAAACAAAAAAAACATAAAAAATAGAAAATCCAAAAAGTTTGATCGACATTGTTGAGTTTTGTCTCTAAACATGTTTTGCCTTGTACCTTTGTACTAATGATTTTGTGCATCTACGAGCTTAGCTTGTTCCCTATGCACTTATATCATTGTGGAAAAAATCTTGAAATCTATGTAACTATTGTAAATAGATCTTCAATCTTGTCATGAATGATTAGTGAATAATTTTGTTGATCTTGAGACATGCATAGACTTGTGCCTATATATCTTCCCACTATTTTATTTTATTGCTTTTACTCAAAGAGCTCACCAAATGTAAATCTCCAAAGGAAAAGAAATATTGAGCTGCAAAAGCCTGTTGCACATACTAGTATTTGACTAGGAAAAAGGGAAAGCGACCAAAAAGAAAATGTATGATGCCCAAAAAGCCAAAGGCTATCTCATCAAATTGAAATATCAAAAATTTCAGCCATTGATCTCTCAATGAGATGTATTGTTTCAAAAAGATCAAATGATGTCATGTATATGAAGCCAAATGAAAAGCTTCAAAGTTATGATAATCAAGTTGTTTGTAGGAGGTCATATATACATATTTCTATTATTGAGATGGGTCACATTATCTAGTGCTATTTGTGTATGTCTTGGTTGAATTAATCATTAAAGCTTCACATTAGACTAAGGACTATCTCATTTCTAATATCCACACACATCACATATGTCTATGTTCAATGAATGTCATATTCATTTGTGTGATTGTACTTGATTAAATGTGTTTTCACATGCTCAATCTTTGTTGATCAAGCACAAAAAGATTTTTGAGCGTTTTAGTTGTTTTTGGAAAGTTTTTTTGTTTTTACAAAAATTATCAAAAATTTTAAAAACATTATTGCCCTGTTCTGGCGACTCAGTCGCAGGTTGGTCCAGTCGCATGCCCCAGTCGCAAAAAATATTTAGAATATTTTTCAAAATTTTGGTTTTTATGTTTCTCGCGACTCACTATGGCAACTTGTTCACGGGTGGAAGGACCAGTTGTGAGAGGTACACAGAGATTTTCGTGGCTTACCTCGCGACTCTCTCACAGGTAGACCTTCCAGTCACAAAAAACACTTAGAAAATTTTTCAAATTTTTGGTCTTAAGTGTTCTGGCAACTGGTCCTGGCGACTTGCACGCGACTTGACTCAATCGCAGAAATCACGTATTTTGCATTTTAAAGGCAGTTTTTAAAACTTTTTAGTTTTCCCTCGAACTTTTGTGACTGTTCATTGTCTTCTCATTTCAACTCTCTCTCAAACTCACCATGTTTAGCTCAAAAATTCCATTTCCTTCATCACTTCAACTTCAATCTTCAAAGAAAAAGGTATGGGTTGTCTTCTTTTCTTTATGTTCTTCATGATTATAACCTTGTTTTCTTTGGATTGTTGAGTCGCTGCTTGGTTCTTAAGATATGGGTGAATTTGGATATGGGTTGAGGCTATTAGAGTTTGATTGGTTAAGTGTTGTTGCTTTTGACAATCTAATACTTGTTTCATTTGTTCTCATCGCAGACACTCATTTTTGTAGTTTGTATCTAGCCTGTGCTTTGTTGTGCATTTCATGCTAGTAGTTGTCTATCAAAATAATAGTTACTTGTGACTTTGTAGTGTGCACAAATTACATTGTATTTAGTTGTCCCTGCACATTCATCTAATTTGCACTACACATACACAAGAACTGCTCATGCCAATATACTGTTGAATTGGTTCCTGAACTGTGGTTGTGTGAATATCAATATGCATTTTTTTGTGCTAACCTGTTTGTGTCTTATGGTGCTGCATTTGGTTCTTAGCTGTGTGTATGTTATTTTGCAAATGTCTCATCGTTCCTCTTGAGGAAAAGAGCCTGAAACTGATCCTCCATCATCTCTTACTTCAAAACGAACTCGACACTCGTCTCAAGCTTCAATCATTGAAAGATTTAGGACTCCACTCGATTCACAGACCTTTGACAATATTTTTAAAAAGGCTCCTACTGTGGTGGAAAGGATTGTAAAATTTAATACCCTGGGAACAACATTTATTCCTAGGATATTTGAAGCAAAAGATTAGGCTGATCTGTTCGGGAACTTCGAGGATTCGATTGAAGAACTGGTTAAAGAATTCTATTCACATGTTAGATACACGGGAGTTGACTTATAATGTTAGGTACGAGGAAAAGAGTTTTCCATCAATCCAAACTACATCGCAAAGGTTCTTCACATCACTAGACCGACAAATGTAGACCTCACTCCGTATGATGATAGACAGCCCCAGATACAAGACATTCTTCAAGTTCTTGGACTTGACCACGAGGTTTCAAGCAAAGGCACATCCATAGGGACTGCAAAGTTTGCACCTGATCTGACGACTCTAAAGTTGATCATGTTCTCCAACCTGTATCCACTCTCAAACTCTGCATTCATCAACCTTAGGGAAGCGCAATTTCTATGTGACCTAATCATAGGAGCTCCAATTGACATATGTGCCCACATTTTTCAGATCATTGGGAAAACAGCGGCTCAATCAGCGACACGAACATGTATCCTTTTTGTAGTCTTGTCATAAAGATCATGGTTCATGAAGGGGTAAGTCCACCAACAGATGGGAAGAAAATAGATCGTCCTCATCCATTGTCCATGTTTTCACTACAAGCCAACAAAAGTCACTCTTCCAAAGCACCTAAAAGTGAACCTTTCCTTTATACCACTTCATCCGGTCAAGGTTCAGCTACACTTGTGCATACCAAGACTGGTTCTCCCATTCCTTCTGAGATGCAAACAACTGGCACCACATCTTCATCACCTAGCTCTCAAGCTAATAGGTTAAGCACTTTGATTGATTGTGTATATCAACGGATTTCAGGACTAGAATGGCTTCTCTACTCCACCAACAACCAAGTTTAAGTGCGTCTCACAACCATTAAGACACAGTTAGATGCTATTTAACAAAAGCTAGAAGAGAGTTTTTAGCTATTCGTGACAAAAAGGGAGAGAAAGATAGCATACAGTAAGGGGGAGAGCAACACAAGAAGGAGAAGTGTGCATACTGAACTGAAAGGGGGAGTTGTCCTACTTATAGTTATTTTTATATAAACTCTTGTGTGGATATGGTGTTAATACTTTTGTGGTACTTGATTCTATATATAAGATGTTATTCAGTTTTATTTTATGCAGTTTGTACCTGTTGCTTTTGTAAGCTTTTAAGGTTTTTGTACCAATACTTTGTAGCTTAAGTACTTGCTATTAAATGTCATGCATTTTCTTTAAGTACATCACTCTTCTGCCCTTTGTTGGATTTTATATCCTTAATGCATTTACCTAGTGTTTATGCATTGATTGAGTGTTGGACATGCAAATAATACTTTGCAATTAAACTTATTAGCTTGCATGTCCGAATGTTCATTCCATGAGTGAATGAGCATTGTGATCACTATTTATAGTGATTGTTCATTTTTGGTCAAGCCATGGTATATTACTTATTTCCATTTTGCTTGATCGCATTATGCTTGCTCCATATGCATTACAAGTTTTTTGCATACAATGATCATATTGTGTTATGGTGTTTTAGAAGATACTTGTTCTTATGGTTCAAAAGCTTTACAGATTCTAGAATTAGTTGTGAGTGAGTTTTGTTCAATTGTTCTCAACTCACACATTAAGTCTAGAGTTTGTTGTAGGGCTTTGTCACGAAATAGCTAAAGGGGAAGATTGTAAGGTTGAATTTAATCAACCATTATGTTGGCTTTATTCCATGCCAAGTTTTCTTGTAATTTAGCATTTAGAAACCCTGTATTTAGGTGAGAATCATGTAAGGATAGTGTGTGAGAGAGTGTGAAGAATTGCTTAATATTGTGCAGTGAAGCAGAGACTTGTGATTGGAACTCGCGGGTAGCTCGTGACTGGCAAGCCACCAGATGATGCACACAAGTGAAGCATGCAAAGAAATTGAACCGTTATGCCAGCTGTTGCACTATAGGAAAAAAAGTTCAAACTAGCCATTCAGTTATCTCGTGGCTTGAACTCGCAACTCAGTCAAGTCGTAAGGCTAAGTCGCTTGCCAGCTCTGTTTTGGAAAAATGACTCTTTGCATTCCAAACACCCACCACTATATATAGACCCTTATACCCACGAAATGTAGAGAGCTTCTAGAGAGAATTTTGAGAGAGAAACTCTAGAGAAAAACAAGATTGATTCATCCACAATCTTTACATAGAGACTCTTTAAATTTCTCTACTCTCACCCTCTACATTGTTACATCCTTGAGAGGTCCTTACCCAAATCATTTTCTCATCATACCCATATCTGTGAGAAGGCTATTTGGTGCTTTGGGAAACAGTTAGAAAGGGACCAATGGTTATTGGTTGATGCTATGGGTTATAACGGAATTCGGTAAGCTAAAGAAGACAAAGGTTCGACTCAACCTCGTTGGAGCAAGAAGCTTGGAGGGCTTAGGTACACTGGGTAGATTAGGCTTGGAGGGTCTTCTGCTATTCATGTATCCCAACTTCATTCTTTAGTGGATTATTGACCGCTTGGAGGGCGGCGAAAAAGTTTTAAGCTGAGGGCTTCAATTTCCTCTTCGATAACACATCATTGTGTTGTCCTTTTGTTTGCATCTCTCTTTCCTTACTCTTTGCCATTTAATTTCCGCTATGGATGTGCTTTTATTTGGTTTAGATTGTTTGTCAATTCTGTTATAAGTTTATGTTCATTTTTCGTACGTACATTGTTTGATATTAAGCTTGAATTGGTAATTTGTAAATTAAGGATCTAAACGTTCATAGTGTTTTACACACTATTTGAACATTCAATAATAATTATAAGAAAAGAGAGGTAAACATTGGGTTATTTTCAGAACAGAACCGTGTCTTGTAGGTAAACCTATCAAATGTATGTGATAGCAATATACACATGAACTATTCACCTAATAGCAATAAATGAAAAATAAATTCTAAACTTAAACTGCCCCTATGACAATTCTTAAATCATGCAATCAAAAAATTTTGTTGGCACCTTAAGTAATCAACAAATTTCTTTTATTCTATTAACATAAACGAATTTTGAGCCTCCTTAAGAGCTACATCTTTTCTTCTAAATGAAAATCCAAATCAAAAAGTTTTTATTCCCCTAGAACATGAAATTTATTCCTCCATTGAGTCATTTAAAATTCCTCAAAATGGAAAGTCATATTTCTCATATATATTCATAGAAGGAGTTGATAGAACTCTCTAAACCCAGCATATTATATAGTCTATTGTCAACTGGACAGAGATATATTCTCCTAGAGATCAAGGATATGATGAAAAGGGCAAACTATTGTCAAATTTAAGGGAAAAGAAAATGAATTTCATAACCACCTTATGCAAAACTAAAATGAGCATTTTTTTTCTTAATGAAAATATAGTGGCATGAGCCTAAGAAGGGACAGTCATGCATAATTTACATGATAAGCTACAACTTGAAAATGCAGAAAATAACCTTCTTACTAATTAGCCAATAAAATTTTGGCTAATTAAGGAGAATATACCAATTAGGAACAACTACCACATCAAATTCAAGTCCAAATCCCATTGATGTAAAGTTGTTTTGTTTCATCAAGCTAATTTCTTCTTCATCAATTGCTTTCGTTATATATTTTTTGTAACAAAATTTTATCTATAATGAAAACATACAAACTTTTAAAATACCAAGACAAAGGAAAATGTACAATGGAATAAAAAAGTGGAGTTGCAGACTTTAGATAAAATAAGACAGACATTAGTTATCTTATGATTGGAACACCTTGGAGGATCATTGTGATTAAAAAAGAAAGAAATGTTTTTGTTTAAGATGTTTGCCTTAGAACTCATTGCTAGACCCTTTCTTTGGTGGATATTGGTAATATCATGGTGCAATTTGTATTATGCTCATATTGTGCCTGCTATGGGTAGTAATTAATTTGTTATCCAAAATATCTATTCATTTCTTTATTGTTACTATTATTATTCCAGAAAGTATGCTTCAAACATAGATGGAACTCTTTCCCACAAGAATTCAATATATTTTGAAGAAAAATAGCCTTTTGCCTTCCACATCCTTAGGGTGTTATCTTTAGAAGCAGCACCCACAATGATACCTTCAACACATGTATATAGAGAACAACTTAAACATTGATAGTGTAAAGAAGTAGAGTCGCTAAAACATTTACCATTGGAAAGAAATAGATACTAGCGAACAAAGAATAGATGAAAAAAATATCTTCAGAAACTAAGTAGGATTAAAAAATGAAAATTATTACTAAATTGCCTTAGACATACAAAGTTCTTAAAAAATTCAAGCCATATAGGTCCCAAGTTCAAGTGAAACAGTTATTTTTGGCATTTCTGGGAAGTAACAATGGGGAAAGAAAAACCCTTTCTTTATCTCAAATTTAGGCTTCTTATAAACCTCCTTTTCCTCTTTTTCTAACAAAGACAGCACCACCTTAACAAAAAATAGTTCCCATGAATCAAAATTCCTAAGCAAATTTAAATATCCCGGTAAGCAAAGCACTCAACAATGGGAGTATAGGACTGCTATATTAATAGGAAATATTTTCCTCAAAGTGAAAGCTTATCTAAAAAAATTCATTGAACCCTTCACATTGAAGTTAAGATTCAAAATAACTTTCAGTAAGAATGGAACGTTTTCTATTAGATTTTTTACCTTGTACTTCCTAAGTGATGGAAAGTTTGGTTTAGGCATTTTTACAAACACTTTGGGGAGCAAATAACATAGTCACCAACCAAAATCTTCAACTTGAAGTACAACTTTAAACAAAATACAAATGTATAAATAGTTACTAAGTATTTAACATCTAACCACTGTAATTTATCACACACACACAATGAAGTATACAAAAAATTTTCAATACCAAGAGCAATATAAACAAAGAGAAAGTAAGAAAAACACAGAAAGGACACTCACAATGTGGTTCATGTGGGCGTGAGAGATGCAAAGGAAGTCTTGCTGTATAGCCTGCTAGGGACAATGACCAATGTTGAAAGCCAAATTGAGAGTATGCAAACTTATGCAGCTTTTATGGCCTGTGATTGATAGATCCTTCCCCAGTAACTTTGTTTTATATTCATAACACACTCAGCTTTGCGACTCAATTGAGGAGAACAAACCACCATCTAAAAAATACACATAATTTAGCAAACTGACACAAAATTAAAATAGAAAGGAAGGAAAAATACACATTAAATAGAGCCCAAGAAGGCCAGTAAATAAATAAAATTTACTAAAATTAACAACAATTTATAGCATAATAACATATTACCAGTAAAGTTTATTTATTTTAATCAACCTAAACAAATAAAGAGCAATAAAATTATGGTATATAACACCAATAAACTAGAGGTCAACGGTCAATTCGTGTTTTGTGTTTTTCAAGGAAAAGATGGAGAGGCTGAGAGAGAGTTGAAGAAGAAGTAGATATCTTCGATTTTGCACGGGTTCAACCTTAATCAAAACCAATTATCCAAATACCTAAATTAAAGAAAATCAAACCAATAATCCAAATACCTAAATCTAAGATAACAAAAAGAAAATCATATACAACACCAATTTTCTTGTTTAAAAATACCTGCACTGGTAGCGGCTTTGGTGGTATATGACGGTGGTGGGAGGCTGGCATTTTTTGCCACTGAAAGAGTGAGAGAGCACCCATGGCTATGGTTTAGGGGTTTTGAGAATTGAGAGAGGCAAAGAGAATGACAAAGAAGAACAAAGGGAAAACTTAAAGGGAAAAAATTTTAATTTATATGTAATTTGTGAAGAAGAAAAGACATAACTGTTCGGTATAGCAAGAAAGATATAAAAAAGAAGTGATGTTTTATCGATAACTACACTACTACAGTTGTGTCTCTAGTTTGTGATAATAGGCAGTTTTTTTTTTTTTTTTTAAAACAAACATTTTCATGGAGAACCCAAAAGCCCGAAACAAAAAGGAATCAAAACCAAAATCAAATCTAAACCTTTCCAACAAAAAAACTCAATAAAAAGTAATATTTCATACCCAAATCTAAAAAATAGAGAAAAACGTACCGGAGCCGGTTCCGACGATCTGATGGTGGCAGATATATAGCCTAACGGTGTTGATGCCCATAGATTTTTCTTTCTGCTTGCACCGGTGCTCTAAGTCTGGCGAGGGAACGGAGAACTCTCTCTGCCTCTCTATTTCTCTGTCTCTCTTTTCTCTCTCTCCCCTTTCTCCGTGAAGAGTCTTTCTTTTCTTTTCTTTTTTTGTGTTTTAAGCGGTTGGTTTCATTTTATACCAAGAGGCTCCCAAACAGTGTTTTAACAAAGTGAATCATTTTTTTTTTGGTTTTAAGCGTGGCAGATTTTAAAAGGCCAAACGTTGTAACGTGCGGCTGTTTTATTTGAAAGCTGTATGCGTGTCAGAACGTCCTTAATTATAGGCATTGACTTTCTCTCAGCTTCGTCTATTATATATACTAGCATTAAACCCGCGCAATGCGCAGGAAACATTTTACACATTTAAAATATCATCAAATTGACATAAAAATACAATAAAATACAACAATTAATATGTTTATTAAAGGCTTTGTTTTAATAATGCCAATCAATTCCACAAAAAAAAAAATTACAATTGTGCGGTGTAGGGTCAGGTTCAATAACAATGTCAAAAGTCCAAAATTCCCCATAGCAAAAAATAAAGTATAAGCACTTATTAACCCAAAAAAAAAACATCTAGTCAGCAAAGCCATATTCTAGCTAGGCCTGATGGCACTATAAATGCCAGCTTTGTTTCACTTGGATGAATTGAGTCATCTTCGGCCACCTGCAAAAATTATAGCACATATGTAACCTTTGAAATAATAGAAACTAATACAACCTTTTGAGCTCCATGTAAGGAGAACATATTCAATAATAATATAAGGTTAAATTTCAATGTATAAATACAAAGAAAAAATATTTTAATTTCTATTGGTAGAAAGTAAGTGATTGATAAGAGAAAGCATAACTGATATAAAAAAGAACTTTGATGTACTTAAGTATTATAAGATCATTTATAGCCTTAGCACTTAGCAACAAAATGACTTACACCTGCTAGGGAAATCCAAATTGGGATGTAGATGCCAAAGATTGATGTTCTAGTCTTAAATAGATATAAATAAATAAATAAAGCATCAAACATGGTTAACAATTGCAATTTTTAATACATAAACATCATCTAAATTAAATCTATGAAAAGTTGAAAACCATAAAAGAACAAAGAACCTGAAACAAAATTGGAAAAGAAAAATAAGTTCATATTTTTTCTCTACCAAGTTACAATTTGCTCAATCTTTTATAGTCTAAATTCTAAGAATGCATCTTACAATCCTAGCCACCAAATTTCCACTATGGAAGTTTCAATTGTGTAATGATCATAAGCATTATAGTGTCAAGCAATTTTTTTTTATTTTAAATAATTAAAAGCACATAGTTCTTGTAATTCAAATGGTTTTATTTTTTGATAAGTTGTAATTCAAGTGGTTCTTTAGAAAATTATACTAAACCGATGTCCAAAGTTGAAACACATACATGCTAGAGGAATTGCATCTAGAATCTCATCTTTAAAAAATTTAAACACATTAAGCAGTTGGGATATTTTCTATCTTAACTTTTACATCAGACTATCAGAGAATAGACGTAAAATTTCTTCTTTTCACCAAGTATAGACATTTCCTTCACTTTAAATAGACTATTAATTCTATTTTAATTACAAATCAAATAGAACTTTGAAAGAAAAACACTTCCATTTCTGCACAAACAACATTAAAAAAAATTCTCAGTTGGTACAAACTACTTTCTATTCTTCTCAAATAGCACTTGAATTTACATATCCAAAAATTGGGTTTTTATTGAATACTATAGAATACGTATAAAAAAAAAAATCAAAACTCAGTAAATAATTAATTATTTTCATTCATATACCAAAGCAACAATACCTGAATAACCTTCTAAAATATAAGCCTTTTTCTGTTCTTCATGAGCAAAATTCTAGCAATGCAAAACAGCTACCAGTTCAACTTCTAGAGGATTTACATTTTTTTTTTTTTTTTTTTTTTTTTGCATAGCAGTCATTGGAAGAAACACTGAAATATTTAAAACAACTGAAATAAAAAATTTATTCAATTCAAAATGAATCTGTTTGACTGCCAAATGTATATTGAACAATATATAAGAAAACCTTGAATAAAAAAAATTACATTATCTCACATTTTTTTTAAAAAAAGATTGACTTATGAATCCAAAATCTTCTCAACTACATTACCACCAACAAATCATTTCACTTGTCCTTACTAAATTTGTTTGCAAATACGTAAATTGACTGCTTACAAATAAAGAAAATATACATTGTTACACCTCTGTGATATAAAAGATACAATAACCAATATCTTGAGTTATTCTTGTTACAGCACAACGTTATGGGAAAACAATGCACTTCAAAACACTAAGCTAAGTGGCATAATCTTTAATGGGAGGCTGTAGGCATCAAGACCTATTATAAAAATATGAAGAATGGAAGTATTTGCCTATTTTAAAAATACTAAACATTGATATATGAAACAGCAAATGAGTTCCACTAACCATTACATATATCATAAATTCCATCCAACACATGATAGACAATATTAATTTAGCCAACTTTGAAAGCAAAACAATATATATATATGAATACAAATTCTACTTTGATTTTAGTTTTATTTTATAGTTTTGTTTTAGACCTACTATCATATAGTATATCTTCAATTTGTTATGCCTTCCAAAAAGAAAAATAAGAACAATATTATTACATCAAAACAAAAATAATCAGATTGGCTAAAGAATTTTATTTTTATTTTTTAAATCTTATAGTTGAAGATAATAATTCTTTACTACAAATTGGCAAGACTGATACAGACAAATATTTATGCACGTGCACATTTATATACCTTGCTGCCCCTTTTTTTAACAATGCCAAAATTCCAATGAGATAATTATGATAAAGCTTTAATCATCTCAAAACAGAATAAAAGTACTTATAGAGCATACTCTTAAAAAAATTCCAAGGCATAGGTAGGAGCTTTTGTTGTGAATGACCTCAAGCTATGTATCCACACCCAATTTTGCATCCCACCTTGGCTGTGGGAAATTTTAGACCAGCTCTGTAAAAAAAAAAAAAAACTATTCAAGTTCTATTTTTTCAACCCACAAATTAGCAAACAATATTTTAAAAGGCAATCTTTGAAAGAAAAAACATATTACCACCAAAACTAATCAAAGATGTAAATGTGTTTGCGAAATTGATTTACCAATTGCAATTTCTATAAGCTTTTATTAAAAAGATAAATTGCACATACAAATGTGACCTATAGAAACTAAAGCAATGGAAATCCAAAACTTACTGCATGAGTAAAAACCAAGCATTACAGAAAAATACTTGAAGTAACTAAAAGTTAGGCTTATGAGTAAAAAAAACTTCTCAATCTAATGGGTACGAAATTCTTTTTTAAATATCCTTGACACAACAAATTCTCTATCGATAATGCAATAGGCTCTTACAATATTAAAAAATAAAAATAAAAATCAAAACCGAAATATCATATTGTGTTCAATCATAGAAACATTATGGCCTTTTGCTACGTTATTTTCTAAAATTAACCAAACAAACCATGCTTTCTCATCTTCTAGTCTGCAATCATAGGTTTTGTAAATTATATGATAGAAGACTATGTATTGTAATATCTTTTTCACTTACCAAGATAGCTTACCAAACATAGATAGTTTCAATTTTTAGTAGATTTTATAAATGAGATAACATGCACACACAAAAAAGAAGAAGAAGAAGAAGGTTGTTCTATGTATTAAACTTTCAAAATAAAATAACAATATAAAAGTATGGTTCAATATCAATAGATTGAGATTAAATTTAATCTCCTTGGTGGGCTAACAAACAAAAATTAAAATAAAGGAAACTACAGTTACAACTCTTTTTTAATCTATATAGTATACCAGTACCACTCCTTCATTGAGGAATTTTATCAATCATATTATACACAAACCCTCCCCCCAAAAAAATTCATTAGCATTGCTAAAATCAATGCAATAAATTTAACATGAAAGAACTAAGAAAACCCATAAAAACCAAAAAATAAAAAACAGCCCACAATCCTTTCACACTCAAGATAGGTGGAAACTTTTTATTACCTTGACAATCCTTCCTCATTAACTGTACACTGCCACCAACAATAGCCAAGTTGCTCTCTAAGAATCTTTCATGTACACAACCCAACCATCAAATCACAATGAAAGTTGTCAACCACCAGCCAATCAAAAAATCTCATATTATACTTCTGAAAATATCGGAGACTTTCTCTGCAGCCAAACACAACAATAAAAAAGGAGAAAAAAAAAAGGAAAGAAAAGTAAACATGCTGAAATAAAGAAATGGAACCTTATTGGAAGCAAATTGAAATCTGAAAAATATATTAAACTTTCAAAATAAAATAACAATATAAAAGTATGGTTCAATATCAATAGATTGAGATTAAATTTAATCTCCTTGGTGGGCTAACAAACAAAAATTAAAATAAAGGAAACTACAGTTACAACTCTTTTTTAATCTATATAGTATACCAGTACCACTCCTTCATTGAGGAATTTTATCAATCATATTATACACAAACCCTCCCCCCAAAAAAATTCATTAGCATTGCTAAAATCAATGCAATAAATTTAACATGAAAGAATTAAGAAAACCCATAAAAACCAAAAAATAAAAAAACAGCCCATAATCCTTTCACACTCAAGACAGGTAGAAACTTTTTATTACCTTGACAATCCTTCCTCATTAACTGTACACTGCCACCAACAATAGCCAAGTTGCTCTCTAAGAAGCTTTCATGTACACAACCCAACCATCAAATCACAATGAAAGTTGTCAACCACCAGCCAATCAAAAAATCTCATATTATACTTCTGAAAATATCGGAGACTTTCTCTGCAGCCAAGCACAACAATAAAAAAGGAGAAAAAAAAAAAGGAAAGAAAAGTAAACATGCTGAAATAAAGAAATGGAACCTTATTGGAAGCAAATTGAAATCTGAAAAATGAACAAACAATTTAACTAAATTTTAGGTGCAGATTATAGTCTTATAAACCAAATTGACTTTTGAAATCAACAATACTTGAACTAAAAGTAATTTGAAAATAAAAGAATTAGTAAAACTAAATAAAAGTTAAAATGATCCACAATTATATTATGCAATTTTGTCAGAAAGGGAGGAAAAGAGTGACCTTGAAGGAGTCGGTGCTTTGGGCTAATAGCATCACTGGGGAAGAGAATAAAAAAGGCCAACAAACATCACTTAAGAATTTTATCAAATAGTTTGTGCACATGATAAGAAACAACACTTAATGAATCATTGTAAAATTCAAATGTAACAAAAAAAACTTCCCAAACACATATGTATTAGTACTTCCAAATTTGCAATTTGAGCCCATATCTAACCAAAGTTGCCTGGACAATATTCAAGTGCATATTAATTAACTTTAGCTTAAATTCTCATTCTAAACATATTGGGCATAAATCAGCAACTTCAATCTGAGAAGAACGAATTCCAAATCAAATGAAAATTGAAACTCTAATAGATGATGGGAATAAAGTTGAGAATAATAATGAGTTAGTAGAGCAATAAAATTGATTACTTGAGCAAACAAAGTCTTGAAAGAAATGAGAGGTACATATTAGAATCTGTGTTGGACCTGGGATAACAACTTGCTGCAAGGTTTCATGAGAAGAGTCCTTAGTTTCTTGAAAAGTGAAAGCCAATAAAAGAAAGAAATATATGAAATAAAGAGAACACAAAACAAAAATTGGAAGCAAAAAGTAAAACAAAAATAAAAAACAACTTGCAGTTTTGGTTTTCAGATGATTCTAGGTTTTTATGCATTGAAGTTGTCCCCAAAACCAAACACAACAATTAATAACAAAAAACGGAGATTAAAAAAATAGTAAGCATGTCAAATTAACCATTTAAAATTTAAATTAGGGAAAAAAATGGTGGGAGAAAGAAGAGGTGACTATCAAAGAGACTGAACATCATTAAAATATGAAAAATATCATTGAAACATTTCCTTAATGCACCAAACGAAAAGTGACAATGTTTTGGTGTTTTTAAATGTAAATACAAAATCAACCACTTGTTAACAGAAGTATAAATTAAGAACCGGGAAAATAAAGGGGAAAATTTGTAAAAACTTACCTTTAATTTTGGTACTCATTCTATTGCATTTCATACCTCAATCACTGTGATCAGTGAATGCCATAGCCTTTGTTGACAACTGCAGGAAAAACTTATTATTTTTTATTTTTATTATTAAAAAAAGCACTCAAATAACTTTACAAAAACGAACAAAGAGAACATAGGAAACCAAAATATATCAAAGAGGTAATGAAATGTATATCAATTATAAAAAAAAAAAAAAATTATATAAAAAAAACATAAATGAAATGCCATGCATGTAGGCAGATACCCAAAACGAATGCAACCCAAATAGGCAAAACAAAACCTATTCTAATCCAAACTCCTAATTAAAAATTATTACAAAATCTAAATCTAAACCAATCCAACCAAGAAATTCAAACCCAAATTATATTCAATTCCTAGATTTGAAAACGAAAAGGAAAAGGAAAAAAAAACAAAAACATTAACTTTACTGGTTATGGGTACATGGCCTGTCTCTTTGATGGTGGCAAAATTGTTTTATGAAACTTTTTGCTTTCGTCGCCTCTCTCTTTCTCTGCTTCTTTCTCCGTGTACACATCGCCTTTCTCTGTTTCATCGCCTCTCTCTATTTCTAACCCAAAATACCAATCTATAAATCAAAACCAAATCTGACCCAAAATACCAATCTAAATCATAATTAACACCCAATTGATTCTCCAAATAAAAACCAAAAACCCTAAATTTTTAAATTTAAAACAGAACTATACCAGTAGCGATTTCGATTCCGATAGTCGGGTAGTGAGTGGAGGCTTACGGTGATGGCAGAAGACCTGGGTGGCGCCCTTCTCTCTATCTCTGCTCCTCTATTTCATTCTTGAGTCCTCTTCGTTCTTGATGCTTCATCTTCGTTACTTCTTCTTATTCCAGGGAAAGAAATTAGCGGACAGTTAGATGAAGAAATCTGACAGGAAGTGAGAGACATCTTTTCATTCTTGATTGTAAACTGCAGTTTTTAATCTCTCGATCCCTCTCTCCTTCTCCATTCTCTGCCTCTCTATTTCTCTGTCTCTCTTTTCTGTCGGTCTCTCTTTCTCCTTTCTCCGTGTAGCAGTCTTTTTTTTTTTTTTTTGGGGTCTCAGCGGTTGGTTTTTCCTTTTATACCCATAGGGCTCCAAACAGTATTTAACTTAGTGAAAAATTATAATTTATCGCTTTTTTTAAAGTGACGTCACTTTTCTGACTTGTCAACACGTCCCTAATTGTAGGCACTCACTTTCTCTCAGCTTCGTCTATTATATATATATAGATATGAAATGAGTAGGTTCCAGTTAGCTTAACTGGTAAAGTCTTTGATGATTAAATAAGAGATCTGAGGTTCAATTTCCACCTACACCAAAAACTGATTGGTGTCTTAGTCTAATGATAAATAGCTATCATTAGGAGCAGACGTCATAGGTTGGAACTCTCTCAAAAAAAAAAAATTATATATGAAATGACAAAATTTGACACTTCCCGGAAGGTGAGATTTGTGACTTGTCTAGCTAGCTCCAATAGAAAAGACAAAATTGTTTGTCAACCTAACATTCTTCTTCTTTTTAATTTTTTCACCAAAAAAATTAAAAAAAAAATCATTTACATAACTTTTTATTTTTTATTTTGATACTTTTTTGAGATAAAAGATAGAATTTTTTATTTTGATACTAGATAAACATGCATTGATAATAAAAAGTTAGTACGACGAAGGACTACTAGGCTTAAGATGAGTTCGGATTTAGCCTACAGTGGTGAACAGGGAAGCAAGCAATAATATGAGCAAATTCCAAAATATTTGAAATTACTTCCTTAGGTACAAAAAGATGGTGTATAGCTAGTCCTTGCTGTTGAAGCTAGTTCAAGTCTGAAGTGAAGGTCTTCTCAAGCCAAGATGGCTTGCTTGTTTGACTGCAAATCTGCACGTATCTCTTATTGTTGCAAAGAATTAGCAGTTTAGTGTAGCCCAACCCGCTGATTTTGATAATAGCCTCTCCCACAGCATCCTGGATTGGTTGTAGGAAAGCACCCCAAGAAATAAACAATAGGAACGAAGCAAATCCAAAATCTGAAAAATAAATAAACACACACAAACAAAAGAACACTAAGGATTTACTTGGTTTAGCTTTTGGCCTACATCCACAGGCAATGACGAAGAAATTGCACTAATCAAATATGGAGACATGCAAGTTAGTGTATCAATATTCTCACACACACCCAATCTCCAATACACCCAATAGCTCTCTCAATACACCCAAATACACCCAATAGCTCTCTCAGTACACCCAATAACTCTCTCACAAAGAGAAGGAATCCTATGCTAAACTAGAGAACTCTCACAATAATATGCAGCAGCCAAAACTCTCTATTGCACTTTCTATTTCTCTCTTTTCTATCTCTACAATTGCCGCAACACCTCTCCTCATACAGAGTATCAACTCGGCAAAGATGAATCCTAATAGAATTGTATTCCATATATTCACGTGCTACTCCAAGTAAAGACACTACCACAAGTAGGACTCTAATTCTCAACTCTTGAGCACGTGAGGTCCAAATCAATTCCAAGTTGAACTTGGATATCTAAGCCGGTTAGGTATCAATTTAAGAGTCCTAAAACAATTAGGAATTATAGTTGCACTTGAAATAGGACATCAAGTCCTATAGGCCACTCCAAAACAATTTGGATTAGTATAACAAGCCAACGACATCACAGGATTTAAAGCTGATGAGGTCTCCTGCCATTGCTTGCACCACCTGTGAATAGCACAACTCCATCCATTGTTTTTGCCTCAAAAGCATATCCACTCCTTCTAGTTTTCTTGTTCTTGTAAGCTACTACTTTATCATGATTGTAAGGTTGAAATTTATCAACCATCTTGTTGGCTTTATTCCATGCCAATTTGTTTGTAATTTAAGCACTTAGTAACCCTGTATTTAGGTGGGATTATTGTAAGGATAGTGTGTGAGAAGATGTTAAGAAAAGTTCAAGTATGTGCAAGAAGGTAGAGATTCGTGGCTAGGACTCGCGGCTGACTTGCGACTGGCAAGCCGCCAACTGCAGGCACGTGAGATGCACACATGGGGAGTTAAAGGGTTGCGCCAGCTATCGCACTACAGGACAAAAGTCCCAAGCTGGCCAGACCTTTACTTCGTGACTTGAACTCACAACTTGGACAAGCCACGAGGCCAAGCCGCCAATCAGCCTTGTTTGGCAAAAACTGACTCTTCGTGTTCTAAACACACACTACTATATATAGACCCTTATACCCACTAAATTGAGAGATTTTCTAGAGAGAATTTTGTGAGAGAAACCCTAGAGAAAAACAAGATTGCCTCATCCCCAATCTTTACCTTAGAGACTCTATAAATTCCTCTTCTCTCTTCCTCTCCATTGTTACATTCTTGAGAGGCCTTTAGCCAAATCTTTATCTCACCACACCCACGTCTGTGAGAAGGTTTATTTGGTGCTAAGGGAAGTAGTTTGGAAGGAACCAATATACATTGGTTGATGATATGATATAGTAGCGGAATCCGGGAAGCTAAAGAAGAAATAGGTTCGGAGTAACCTTGTTGGAGCAAGAAGCTTGGAGGGCTTAGGTACTTGGGTAGATTAGGCTTGGAAGGTCTTTTGTTGTTCATGTATCCCAACTACATTCTTTAGTGGATTATTTACCGCTTGGAGGGCGGTGGAGAGGTTTTACACCAAGGACTTCAGTTTCCTCTTCGATAACATATCGTGTGTTGTCTGTGTGTTTGCATCTTCCTTCTCTTTATCTTTGCTTTATATTTGCTGCTGTAGATGTGTTTATATTTGGCTTAGATTGTTTATCAATTCTGTTATAAATTTGTTATCATGTTCCGCACATTAATTGTTTGATATAAAGCTTGAATTGGTATTTTTATATTTTGGGGTCTAAACGTTCAAGGGTGTTTTATACACATTTTGAACTTTCAATTAGTATCAGAGCAGGTACACTTGTTGTGGTTTTAATACCTGAGTGTGAACCTTGACCCCTTGTTGAGATGGATAGGTCTTAATCTCTCAATGTTCCACCATTTTTTGATGGTAACAATTATGCCTTCTGGAAAGTTAGAATGATGGCATTTCTATGCTCTATTGATGACACTGTGTGGAATGCGGTTAAAATAGGTTGGACTAGGCCGGAGGTTGCTAAATCTACATGGGATAAAGCAGCTCTTGCATCAGCCAATGCTAACAGTAAAGCTTTAAGTGCTATATTCTATGGTGTGTCTTCAGATGAATTCCACAGGATATCTCACATGACAGTGGCCAAGGAAGTTTGGGAGATTTTGGAGACCACTTATAAGGGGACTAAGAAGGTGAAGGACACAAAACTCCAAATGCTTACCACCAAATTTGAAGAGCTCAAGATGGGTGAAGATGAATTATGGGAGGCTCAACACAATTGTCATTGCTAAGCTCAATTTTGGTGAGAAGATTGAAGATACTAAGGTGGTGAGAAAAATCTTGAGATCCTTGCCTGAAAACTTTAGAGCAAAAGTTACAGCTATAGAAGAGAGTAAAGACTTGGATGAGATCAAAATTCAAGAGCTGATTGAGTCTCTCCAAACATATGAACTGGGACTGCCTTCCCACAAGACGAGTAAATCGCTTACTCTCAAAACCATCACCGAAAGAATGGATGATCCTTCCGAAGAAGATGAAATGGAGAAGGAAGTAGCGTATCTTGCGAAGAACTTCCGCAAATTTCTGAAGATGAAGAACAGTGGAAAACCATTCAACAGAGGGAAGTTTCCATCCTCAAGAGGTGATAGGAAAGACTTTAAGAAAAGTGAAGGGAAGGATTCTCAATTTCATGCGGACATTGTGTGCTTTGAGTGTAATGGACATGGACACTTCAAAAAGGAATGTCCTAATTATTTGAAGTCAAAAGGAAAGGTCTATACCATTACCTTGAGTGATACTGATTCATCAAATTCTAACTCTGAAGAGAGCTGTGATGAAGAAGGAAACTACTCTGCATTCATGACTATTGCACATGTGGAATCCTCGAATGATTTGGGTTTACTTGTGAAGGAACTTGGCGAATATTCTGATGAGAAGTCTATTGGGATTGTTGAAGAATCAGAGGCTGAAGAAGAAGAAGATACATCTAGTCTTTAGAAGAATTACGCCTTACTTCTTAAAAAATTAGTTGAATATACAAAGGTAGGAAAGGCAGCTGTGAAGAAGATGAAGAGAGCTGAGGAAGATTACAAAAGCCTGCTGGTCAGATACAATGAGGCAAAATGTGAAATTGAGACACTAAATGGTGAGCTATCAGAAGCTTATACCAAAGTAAGATTTCTTGAGCAAGAGGTGGTGCAAGCACAAGCCAAGATAGAAAGGGTCTTCTCCAAGAAGCTAGAAGATGTTATTTCATCACAAAAACTTTCCTCAGACAAGTCCGAGTTAGGATACACTAGAGGTAGTAGCTCGTCAGCCAAGGTCACCAAAGAAGTGAAGTTTGTGAAGGCTAAGGAGACAATTGTGGATAGGTCCAGTCCTGAGAAAATTAAGGCTGAAAAGAAGAAGAATGTGACTGATCAATGGGTGTTAAATAAGTCCCGTAATCAATCAGAATCCAGATATGGAGCTAGAGGGAGATCAGTTCCAAGATCACAACAGGGTCCTAGAACGGATTATGTTTGTCACTATTGCGGATTGCAAGGACATATCAGACCCAACTGTCAAAAGCTGAGAGCAGACAATAATGCAAGTGCACCTCGGTCACGAGGAAGAAGAAATGACATGAGGTTTTGGAGTAGTGAGCAACCAAGAAGTCAAAACCGTGATCCAGGAATGATGGATGTGATGAAGATGATCGGTGCCTTCACAAATTGCCTGGAAAGCTTCACACGAAGGTTTGATAGTCCTAATTCTCATACCCAATCCGTTAAGGATATCACCCCAAACGCACGTGACGTGTGGGTGACGAAGGATACTCATGCATAAGCATTACAACATGTCCATGCATCAATACTTCCCATGTTTGTGAATATGCTTGGTTGTGTGCTTCTTGCTAGCATTTAGGTTGTTATTTTGTGTATGTGTTTGTCTTTGGTTCAAATGTTTTTACATTTTTTTTTTGTTATGTTTTTTATCAATCTTTTACTGTTTTTGTGTCAAAAATCCAAACACACATAAAAGGTAGAAAATCCAAAAAGTTTGATCGACTTTGTTGAGTTTTTTCTCAAAGCATGTTTTGCCTTATACCTTTGTACTAATGGCTTTGTGCATTTAACGAACTTAGCTTGTCTCTCATGCAATCATATCATTGTGGAAGAAATTCTAAAATCTATGTGACTGTTATAAATAGATCTTCAATCTTGTCATGAATGATTAGTGAATGGTTTTGTTGATCTTGAGACATGCATAGACTCATGCCTATATATCTTCCCACTTTTTTTTTTATATATTTTTTTTATTTATACTTAAAAGAGTTCTCTAAATGTAAATCTCCAAATGAAAAGAGATATAGAGCTGCAAAATCCTGTCGCACATACTAGTATTCGACTAGGAAAAAGGGAAAGCGACCAAAATAAAATGTATGATGCCCAAAAAGCCAAAGGCTAACTCATCAATTGAAATATCAAAAATTTCAGGCATCTATCTCAAAATGAGATTTTCTTTACTCAAAAAGTGCAAATGATATGTTGAATATGAAGCCAAATGAAAAGTTTCAAAGAATTGTTATCAAGTGCTTGTGGGAGGTCATATATGCATGTTTCTATAATTGAGATAGGTCACATTATCTAGTGCTAGTTGTGTATGCCTTGATTGAATTGATCATTGAAACTTCACATTAGACTAAGGACTATCTCATTTTTGATATCCACACACAACACACAAGTCTATGTTTAATGAATGCCATATTCATTTGTGTGATTGTACTTGATTAAATGTGTTTTCACATACTCAATCTTTGTTGATCAAACATAAAAAGATTTTTTTAGTGTTTTAGTTTGTTTTTTGAAAGTATTTTGTTTTACAAAGATGTCAAAATTTTCAAAAACAATGTTGCCCTATTTTGGCGACTCAGTCACAGGTAAGTCCAGTCGCATGCTCTAGTCGCGAAGCTCACTCCAAAAGTTTTTACGGGTCAGTGGTGAGTCAAGGCTGCAATTGGAAAAAGACTTAGAAAATTTTTCAAATTTTGTGTTTTTGCATATTTCGCGGCTCAGTGTGGCGACTTGTTTGCGAGTGGAAGGTCCAGTCGCGAGGGGTACACAGAGATTTTCGCGGCTCAACTCACGACTCCCTCGCGGGTAGATCTTCCAGTCGCAAAAAACACCTAGAAGATTTTTCAAGAATCTTGATTTCACAGTGTTTCGCGGCTTACCCTGCCGACTTACTGGCTACTTGATCCAATCACGAAAAACGCGTGTTTTGCATTTTAAAGACAGTTTTAAAATTGTTTTTAAGTTTTTCCCTCGAGCTTTAGTGACTATTCATTAACTTTCCCAAATCACTATTTCAAACACTCCGTGTTCACTCTTGTGATACCTCCATTTCTACATTTTTTCCTTCTCAAATCTTCGAGAAAAATGTATGGGTTTTCTATCCTTTACTTCGGATTTCCTGTTCTAAGTGTTTTTTTTCTTGAATCTGTGTGTTTTGAAAATGGATTGTGTTATTGGGTGTTTAGTTTTGGGTTGTTCATTTTAGTGAATGTCATCTGATTAACTGTTATTGTAGTTGTGAATATTTTGGTCTTTTAGTTGGGTTTGTTGAATGGGTTTTTGTTGCTAATGACTTGTTTAGTGTGGCTTCACATGGTGTTTTGACTTATCTGAGTGTTCTTACCTTGATTGACTCTGTTTGTGCATATCACTTTCATGATATTGTGTTAAAATGCTTGTTGTCTGTGACATTTTGCTCATTTTTGACAGAGTGTGTTGTAATGCCTATTACTCTCTGTGGGTTGGCAATGCTTATTTTGTCACTCTATTGACTTAGTTCTCTAAATATGTTTGGTCTTTGTACTCTCATTTCTTAACTAGATCTAACAAAATGAGTGTGCTGTGGATTTGGTACTTTGCTGTGTGTTTGCTCTTTTATAGATGTCTTGACGATCCTCCAAAGAAAAAGAGGTTATGACAAAAGAGGGAATATTACCTGTTGCAAAACGAACACATTCCTCATCACAGCCATCTACTGAACTCAATAGTGAGTTATTCAGAACTCCTTAGCACCTACATGCTTACTCAAGCGTTTTTGACCAGGCAACTCCTATAGTGGAACGAGAGGTCAGATTTGACACTTTGGAAACCACTTTTGTCCCTCAGATCTTCGAGGCAAAAGATTGGGCAAAATTATTTGGAAATTTTATTGATCCAATGATGGAACTAGTGAAGGAGTGTTTCACGAACACAGTTGATCTTGAAACTGAACTACACTATATGGTAAGAGGAATGAAGTTCATCATTAGTCTGGACACCATAGCTGAACTTCTTAAAATCACTAGACCTGAGAATGCCGACCTAACTCCCTATGATGATCGCACTCCAGTGATTCAGGACATTCTCCAAGTTCTTGGTCCTGGCCATGACATCTCCAGTGCTGGCACATCCATAAGTACTACCAAGTTTTCACCTGAGTTGACGATATTAAAGTTGATCATGTTTACCAACCTCTATCCATTGACCAACATGATGTATATCAACCTTGGAAGGGCTTAATTTCTATGTAATCTCATCACAGGCACCACCATTGACATCTGTGCCCATATTTTTTATATCATAAGAAAGACAGCGACTCGAACAGTAGCACGAGGGTGCCTTCCATTTTTCAGTCTCATTATGAAATTCATTCTAAGTGAAGGTGTTACTCCTTCCTTAATTGGGAAAATAATTGCTCGTCCTTGACCAATCTCTATGTCTACTCTACAAGCTAGCAGAAGTCATTCATCCAAAACTCCAAAGAGTGCACATTTCATTCATGCTACTCCTTCTACTCCTGAGCCAGATTCATATGTACATGCCACCCATGTATTACAGCAACCTAGCACTACACAAGCACAGTCTGCCCCTTAACCTGATAGGTTGGAGATGCTATTTGAGAACCTCCACAAGCGCCTTGAGGAATTGGAAAAGACTTTTAGAGAAGGCCAGAGAGAGCAGTCAGAGAGAATGGCAGTCATGTAGGACCAGATCGATGTTTTAACAGCTTAAGTTGAGGGCATTTTCACCAAGTTACAACAGCGACCCTTTAGCCATTCTGGTCAAAAAAGGGGAGATTTTTTGGCCAGCACTTGAGGGGGAGTGCTTATTTGAGGGGGAGATTCATAATCTTTTGTTACTTTGGTTTGGTTATCTGTTGTTATTATAGGTTTATTACTGGTTTGGATTAAACTCATATCTCTTGAATGTTTTTAACACTTTGGTTTATTAATTCAGCATATAATCTGCTTTTTTCTGATTTGTACCCATGTTGCTTTTGTAAGCTTTTAGGGTTATTTATGCACTTGTAGGCCTTTGTGGTTTGTATCATGCTTTATGCAGCCTTTGTGTTTTGTTATATCAGTACTTCTAACATAATGTTATGCATTCCTTTTTAAGTATTGTCACTCTTGTACCCGTGTAGGATTTTTCCTAGACGTACATACTTCATGTATTGTGCATTGGTTGAGTGTTGGTCATTCAAGTGATTTGCCTTGAGTTTGTCAACTTGAATGTCCGGATGTTTATTCCAAGTGTGAATGAACACTGTGATCACTTGTATGAAGTGATTACCTGTTTTTGGTCTTGCCATGATTTATTGCTTTACTCCATTGTGCTTGATCGCATTATGCTTGCTCCATTTGCATTACAAATTTTCTGCATACAATAAACTTATTGTGTTGTTGTGTGTCAGGAGTTACTTGTTCTTATGGTTCTAAAACTTCACAAATTCTAGAGTTAGGTGTGAGTGAGTTTTCAAACTGTTCCCAACTCACGCGTTAAATCTAGAGTTTGTTTTACAGTTTTGTCACGGAATAGCCAAAGGGGGAGATTGTAAGGTTGAAATTTATCAACCATTTTGTTGGCTTTATTACGTACCAATTTGCTTGTAATTTAAGCACTTAGTAACCCTGTATTTATGTGGGATTATTGTAAGGGTAGTGTGTGAGAAGATGTGAAGAAAAGCTCAAGTATGTGCAAGAAGGCGGAGATTCGTGGCTAGGACTCGCAGCTGACTCGCAACTGGCAAGCCGCCAACTGCAAGCACGTGAGATGCACACATGGGGAGCTGAAGGGTCGCATCAGTTGTCGCACTACAGGACAAAAGTCCCAGGCTGGCCAGGCCGTTACTTCGCGACTTGGACAAGCCACGAGGGTAAGCCGCCAATCAGCCCTATTTAGCAAAAACTGACTCTTCGTATTCCAAACACACACCACTATATATAGACCCTTATATCCATTAAATTGAGAGAGCTTCTAGAGAGAATTTTATGAGAGAAACCCTAAAGAAAAACAAGATTGCCTTATCCCCAATCTTTACCTTAGAGACTCTACAAATTCTTCTTCTCTCTTCCTCTCCATTGTTACATTCTTGAGAGGCTTTTAACCAAATCCTTATCTCACCACATCCACGTCTGTGAGAAGGTTCATTTGGTGCTAAGGGAAGCAGTTTGGAAGGAGACATTGGTTAATGCTATGGTATAGTAGCAGAATTCGGGAAGCTAAAGAAGAAATAAGTTTGGCGTAACCTCGTTGGAGCAAGAAGCTTGGAGGGTTTAGGTACTTGGGTAGATTAGGCTTGGAGGGTCTTCTGCTGCTCATGTATCCCACCTACCTTATTTAGTGGATTATTTACCGCTTGGAAGGCGGCGGAGAGGTTTTACGCTGAGGAGTTCGGTTTTCTCTTTGATAACATATCGTGTGTTGTCTGTGTGTTTGCATCTTCCTTCTCTTTATCTTTGCTTTATATTTACTACTATGGATGTGTTTATATTTGGCTTAGATTGTTTATTAATTCTATTATAAGCTTGTTATTATGTTCTGCACATTAATTGTTTGATATAAAGCTTGAATTGGTATTTTTCTATTTTGGGGTCTAAACATTCAAGGGTGTTTTATACACATTTTGAACTTTCAATGATCTTCCATCCCTCATTGGTGAGCAACTACTTAGATTGTTGTTTAGATATGTGTTGCTGATCCTAATTGGTTTGGAAAACTTCTTGGTACCTGCAAGTGAGAGACTAAAAGGTTAGAATAACTTCTATTGGGTTGGATAATTGTCCTTGGTGTAGGACCATATTTTGATGGTTCCATATAGACCACAGGATGGTGAATATGGACTGCAAGAAGAACATTTTGCCATTGTCTCTGTTTACATTATGTAGAATACAAGATGCCAACCAACGTGTAACTAAGTTATGTACCAAATCTGAGGTTCTAACTTCTAAATTGGATCCATGCCAAATGGCTCTTGCAAAAGGACAGTGTAGAAACAAGTGATTTACAAATTCCTCTTCCTCATTGCATATGAGGCAATTGTTAGGAATTGTTATGCCTCTCTTATTTAGTACCATAAACATAGGCAAACTCCCACGCAACATTTTCCAAATAAAGGTCAGGATTTTATAAGGAAGTTGCACTTTCCAAATTAGATTCCACACAAATTGGGGCAAACCATGGATCATTCCTTTTTGCAGAAGTGAAGGATGGTGGTTCTGATGGAGCATATGGTAGGCTTTGTTAACTTTGTACTCTCGAGAAGTTGATTGTAACGACCCCGCCCCAACTGTGTAGATCCATTGCTGTGTGCTTTGGGGGAAAAGAAAACCGTGAGGGGTATAGGACCCCAAAGCGGACAATATCTACACAGTTAGGGTGGGGTCATTACAGATGGTATCAGAGCCAGGTTCTAGCTAGAAGTATAGGTCCCAAAGCGAACAATATATATACAATTGGGGCAGGGTCGCTACAAATGGTATCAGAGCCATGCCCTAGCCGAAAGTGTGGGTCCCCCACGTGAGGACGCATGTGCTCATAAGGGGGGTGGATTGTAGTGGCCCAAAAAGGGGGGGTCTTGCATTTCATGGAATCCCACATCGCCTAGGGAAGCACATAGGAATGTGTTTATAAAGAATGACCTCCCTTCAAAGTGTAGAGGCCTTTTCCCCCGTACAACGTAGGGAAAAACAAAACCGTGAGGGGTATGGGTCTCAAAGCAGGCAATATCTACACAGTTAGGGCAGGGTCATTATAGATACCATCAAAGCCATGCCCTAGCCGAAAGTGTGGGCCCTACATGTGAAGAAGCGTGTGCTCGTAAGAGGGTGTATTGTAGTGACCCAGAAAGGGGGGCCTTGCATTCCATGGAATCCCACATCACCTAGGAAAGCACATGAGAATGTATTTATAAGGAATGACCTCCCTTCAAAGTGTAGAGGCCTTTTCCCCTACGCAACCTGGGGAAAAACAAAACTGTGAGGGGTATGGGTCCTAAAGCAGATAATATTTACACAATTAGGGCAGGGTCATTGTAGATAGTATCAGAGCCATGCCCTAGCCGAAAGTGTGGGCCCTACATGCGAGGAAGCGTGTGCTCGTAAGGGGGGTGGATTGTAGTGACCTAGAAAGGGGGGGTCTTGCATTCCATGGAATCCCACATCACCTAGGGAAGCACATAAGAATGTGCTTATAAGGAATGACCTCCCTTCAATGTGTAAAGTCTTTTCCCCAGTGCAACCTAGGGAAGAACAAAATCATAAGGGGTATGGGTCCCAAAGCAGATAATATCTACACAGTTGAAGCAGGGTCGTTACAGATGGTATTAGAGCTGTGCCCTAGCCAAATGTGTGGGCCCCACACGCGAGGATGCGTGTGCCTGTAAGGGGGGTGGATTGTAGTGACCCAAAAAGGGAGGTCTTGCATTCCATGGAATCCCACATCGCCTAGGGAAGCACATGTGAATGTGTTTATAAGGAATGAGCTCCCTTTAATGGGTATAGGGGTTTTCCCCACTGCTGTGTGCTTTGGGGAAGAACAACACCGTGAGGGGTATGGGTCCCAAAGTGGACAATATCTACACAGTTGGGGCAAGGTCATTACAGATGGTATCAGAGCCATGCTCTAGTTGGAAGTGTGGGTCCCACACGCGAGGACGCGTGTACTCATAAGGGGGGTGGATTGTAGTGACCCAAAAAGGGGGGGGTTCTTGCATTCCATGGAATCCCACATCGCCTACGGAAGCACATAAGAATGTGTTTATAAGGAATGACCTCCCTTCAATGTATAGAGGCCTTTTCCCCAGTGCAACTTGGGAATAACAAAACTGTGAGGGGTATGGGTCCCAAAGCAGATAATATCTACACAGTTGGGGCAGTTTCGTTACAAGATCATCACTTAAGCCTTCTCTAGGAACCTCCCATCCATTCCAAAAACCACAATTTTCCAAAATTTCAACTCCTTTATCTTAGTTGTTAATTTGGTCTCCATTAAGAGAATGATGTCCAGTTTATACTCTTGGGCCTTTTTTTGATATTGTAGAACTGCAAAGGGGCTACCCAACCCTTTACAGTTCCAGCTGATGACCCTATAGTTGCTAGGGAAGCTATTGAAGGCTAGCTTCTCGAAGCCCTGTAGTCATATCAGCATCAGTGGAGGTCCCCTGATCAGAAATAGCTTGGATTTGGTTGTTTTCTCTATCAAATAAGCCACACAATAGTCTCTATTTAATATTCCTCCCAAACTTCCCTATCGCCTTTCTGATTCTCTTCTTTGAGCTTAATTTTGGTATCTCCCTTGCAAGTGTGTCCCCAATTTCACTACACCAAAAACTAGTAGTTGGAATAAATGAAGGTAGGTTTATAGTGGGTAAGGAAGGTCCTAGGCCAAGACTGAGGAGTTCAAAAGGGCCAAGATCCCTTACATTAGGCCCTAAACTGTTTAGTTGGGTGTCACCTATTGGGCTATCTAATTGGTCTAATAGAACAAGCCCATTGTTCATTTTTTGGGCGTTTAGGAGTCTAGGCCCATTATTGGAATCCCTCAATTCAAATCTGAATCTCCCTCTATTTAGTCTTTGTACTAACGACTCTATGAATGAATCAGGGGACTCAAATATGCAACCCTTTTCGCAGCCATGGCACTTCATGGCCTCAGGTCTACTTTCATTTAAACTGTCTAGGTTTAACATAATTTCTTTAGTATCACTCTTTAAATCTAAGGCTTCATAATGGGGACAGGTACTTGGTCCATTTGTAATGAAAGGACCATTACCTTCATTCCAAGTCCATTGAAGGTTTGAGACTTTTAGAGGTTGCCATGGTGGTCTAGTTCAGAAGGAAGCATTATTTATTCCATTACCTAAAGGGCCAAGCTGTGTTGGTAGATAACTAGCATGCAAATTATCGGTGTTTTCACTTGAATTAGTACTAGTATCTTCTAAGGCCAATGAAGGTACTGTATGTGGTTCAAGGTCATCAATTAGTGTATTGATAAAATTGGGCATGGGGTCAGATGGGGTCTGGTTGGGTTGGTTAAGTTTTAGTGAATTATTGGCCAAATGAAGTGTGGGTGTATTAGTGTTTGGTTAATGGTTAGATGGAGATGGGGCTGCATGTTGTGAATGTGGTGTGCTAGGAGTGCTAGGATATCAGAAGTGGGGGGGGGGGGGGGGGGGGGGGATTTTTGGCTAAAATACTATCACCATTATGAATATTTTTATTGTTTTTGTTAGGTTTCTGGGTTGGATCGTTGCTACTTGGAGGGGGCCTAAGGTTTTGGAAAGGGAACAACTACAAAAATGATGTATATAATTTGTAAAAATTAAAAATAAAAACAAAAACAAAATTGGACCAGGGGGTCAGGCCCCTTAGTCCCCACATGGGTCCATCCTTGATGCCAATTGTTATCAATGAAATAAGTAGTAAGGCATATGTAATTAATATTTTGGATCCAAGTCCAAGTGTTAGTGGTGAGGGAAGTCCTTTGAGTAGACTTTGCCAAAAAAATTTCAACCTATCCCCTCTCCATTGTATAAAGTCTTATGTAATCTCTCACAATAGTAGTGCGAGTTGGGACAGTGAACCTAGGCTGCTACACACGACTATAGTGCCTAAGCCCTTCATGCTCAACAAATTTTAATTGCAATTCATCCATGGTAATCATCTTAGCGAGTGCTTCCCTACACATGCTCTCATTGTAGCTTACAACAATAAGACTGTTACTATTAGCACCATCAGCATCATCACTCTTTTTAGGTCTAAAGGTTAAAGTCATTTAAGTCTTATCCTCCTTAGTCCTATAAGGATATATTTACACCGAATTTCCAAATGAGTTTTGATGATATTAAAAATCACCAAGTTGAGGACCTCGTCTCATTGGATGGACGATCCCGTGATGAGTCGTGCCTCTGGACCAAACCTGCAAGAAAGCTTGAGAAATAAGCGTAATACACCGGTGTGGTGTTTGCCAAAAAAATTTTGATGCTTGAGTCAGAAAGAAAGAAAATGATTTAGAGAGAAAAATGACTTGGAGTGGTTTTTCGGTGAGTATATGTGTGTACCTTGGGATTGTGTTGTTCCTTTCTTTTATAGTTGTTTTTCTGTTTTATGGATGATGTACATTGATAATAGTTTATATTTGCATATTTTATCATTCTTAGAAAGCATTATCATACTTATTTTAAGTTAATTCATGCAATTTATATTTTGTTTTGGAATAATGATGAATAATCAATTTTGTGCTTAGTTAAATTTTATTGCGTGAATTTATCTTTTGTAGGAGAATGGAACTAAATATGTGGATTTGTGCAAAGAAGAAAGCTAATAGACTTTATTTTTACAAGGGCCATGATGAAGTTAAAGAAGGTCAATCCAATTAAATTCAAGTCCAATTGGAGCAAGGAATGAAAGGAAATTTGTACCAAATCCAAGTCCAATTCAGATAAGGATTCCAGCCTGCACATCAATTAGTATTTTTTAAATAACTTTTGGCTCAGATGTCCAATCGAGATGATTTAAGTTGTGCTGGAAAGTTAACTTAAGGGATTACAACTTTTTAGTTTACCAAAAGTACGAATTATGATGTTAAATGGGCCAAAATCATTGCAAGTGTATAAACCGTACCAAAGTATAATTTGACAAAAATGAGGTCGAACCCACAGGGACTTGAATGAACGTAGGAAAATTAATCAAATCTTAACCAAATTAATTCTAATCTAGTTTAATAAAAATTGGTTGTGTGAAATTAAATATACTAAGCAAATAATTAAATTAAGCAAAGATATAATATAAAGCAGTAAAGAAATGTAAACAATCTAGAGAAAGGAATTAAGGTTTTGGAATCCGTCTTATTAATTCTTATCAGCATATATTTATGATCATTAATTTTTTTCTGACTACTACATAATAATCTAGAAATCAATCTTGTTACCATGGATAATATTATCATTAAAACTTCTATTTAAATATCTAAATCATGCTCTTCTTCACTTCTTAGGTATAAAATCAAATCATCATTAGTATCCATAGCCAAACAAATCACGAGAGATATCCAATTTTAAAATCAAGAAATAAAAAACCAAGAATTCAATTAATCAAAACAAATCCTAAATCATGAGAAAAACATTATTGAACTTATATTTAGAATCCTATCTTAGTCAATTGATATGAAGCAAAAACAATTTAAATCATTAAAGAACAACTATTGTAAGAAAAATCAAATCGCATATATATTAGTGATAATCCTTAACAAGGTTTCATCCTCAACCCTAATTATAAATTTAGCTACTCATGGTAACTGAAATAAAACACAAGAATAAAATACTAAGCATTAAACTAGACAAATAAAATAGGGAAAGAAATAATCACAATGCTATCATGGAGAAAAGCTACAGAGAAGCCAAATGCGACACTGCCTCTTGCTCCAATTTTATGTTTTGCATCCCAGCATTAACACTAGCCTTCCTGAATTTTTCCCTAAAGAGCCTTTAAATAGGTCAAGGAATCCTATTACAAGTTGAATTCTCATTTGGAGAAAATCCCAGATTTTTAGGCTTCATTTAACTGACGATTTTGACCCATTTAACATCAATTCCGACTTTTGGTCAACTACAAAGTTGTAGATCTTTAAGTTAACTTTCAAGCCCAACTTGAATCATCTCAATCGAACATCTGAGCCGAAAGTTATGCTAAAAATATTAACTAATGTACAGGTTGGAATCCTAATCTGAATTGGACTTGGATTTGGTGCAAATTTCCTTTTTTTCCTTGCTCCAATTGGACTTAAATGTAATTGGGTTGGCCTTCTTCAACTTCATCATGGCCCTTGTAAAAGTAAGTCCATTGGTTTTCTTCTTTGCATAAATCCACTTATTTAATTCCATTCTCCTACAAAAGGCAAATTCACGCAATAAAATTCAATTAAGCACAAAATTAAATTAGTGTACGAGAACTTCGATACGTGATAAAGAAAATCATCTTGTTAGTTTTGATTATCCATCCACCATGGGAGAAACAAGAGATGATTCAAAAACTCTTCGAGAGTTTTTCTCACCTATTACCATCAATCCTCCATCTTGCATAGTATTGCCAACAACTACTGCTGCGCATTTTGAGTTGAAGTCACGAATAATCCACCTTCCTACTTTTTATGGATTGGATAGAGAAGATCTTTATATGCATGTGAAGGATTTTCTTGAGATTTGTGCTACTTTTAAGTTCTAGAATTTCACTGATGACTATGTTCGCTTGCTTTTATTCCCTTTTTCCTTGAAGGATAAGGCAAAAGCATGGTTTAATTCTTTGTCACCTGGATCTATCACTTCATGGGAACTATTGGTCACAAAATTCCTCTCTAAATTTTTCCCAATGGCCAAGACCAACGCTTTGAGGAGAGAAATTGCAAATTTTTATCAGGATGAACAAGAAAAATTTTATGAGGGTTGGCAGAGATTTAAGGACTTGATCTTAAAGTCTCCCAATCATGGTTTTGAAACATGGAGACTAGTACAATATTTTTATAATGGTTTGACTCAAACAAATCGTAATATGATTGAATCTGTGAATGGTGGTGGATTTTTGAGTCTTATAGATGATGAGGCGTACAAATTTCTTGAGAATTTATTTGAAACAAGAGATGATTCAAAAACTCTTCAAGAGTTTTTCTCACCTATTACCATCAATCCTCCATCTTGCATAGTATTGTCTGCAACTACTGCTACACATTTTGAGTTGAAGCCACAGATAATCCACCTTCTTCCTACTTTTTATGGATTGGATAGAGAAAATCTTTATATGCATGTGAAGGATTTTCTTGAGATTTGTGCTACTTGTAAGTTCCAGAATTTCACTGATGACTATGTTCACTTGCTTTTATTCCCTTTTTCCTTGAAGGATAAGGCAAAAGCATGGCTTAATTCTTTGTCACCTGGATCTATCACTTCATGGGAACTATTGGTCACAAAATTCCTCTCTAAATTTTTCCTAATGGCCAAGACCAATGCTTTGAGGAGAGAAATTGCAAATTTTTATCATGATGAACAAGAGAAATTTTATAAGGGTTGGTAGAGATTTAAGGACTTGATCTTAAAGTCTTCCCATCATGGTTTTGAAACATGGAGACTAATACAATATTTTTATAATGGTTTGACTCAAACAAATTGTAATATGATTGAATCTGTGAATGGTGGTGGATTTTTGAGTCTTATAGATGATGAGGCATACAAATTTCTTGAGAATTTATTTGAAAGTTCACAACAATGGGATTTTTTCAACTGTAGAGAAAGATATGCCCTTGCAATTTAGAAAGGGGGATTGTATTAAGTTAGTGAAGATTTAGACATAAAAGCTAGTTTGGACAATCTCACTCGTAAGGTTGAAGCTTTAGCTTTAGGTAGAGTCATGAATTCTGTTAATCATGTTTAAAGTGAAGCATGCTCTATTTGTGCGAGTCCTATGCATACAACACAAATGTGCCCTTCCACAATTGGTTACCCTAATTTTTATACTATGCAAGCAAATGCACTGAATAATTATGGAAAACCATTTGCTAGTCCATTTTCAAAGACATACAATCCAAATTGGAGGAACCATCCTAATTTCTCATGGAGGCAAAATCAGCCTCCAACAAATGTAGGTGGACAACAAATACATCAACAAAGTCAATTTCGTCCACATACTTAAGCATATCCTCCCATTCCTCAATCAACTCCTCAATTTGTAGCACTACCAAGACAACAATCATCTCTAGAGGAGTCTCTCAAAACTTTCATGCAATCAACTAGCCAAGCCATTCAAAAGGTGAAAATTTTCCACCCATTTGAATACTCAAGCTATTTCAAAGTTGGAAAATCAAGTTGGCTAGTTAGCAACCCAAGTTAGAGAGAGGGATAAAGGAAAGTTTTCTAGTCAACCTATACCTAACCCAAAAAGGCAGTATGCCATCAATGGTTCTTCTAATTCTACTCATGAACAAGAACATGTTCAATCTATTACTACCCTTAGGTCTAGTAAGCAAGTTGATAATCAAGTGAAAATGCCAAAAGTAGAGGATGATGAAAATATTGTGTTAAAGGAAAAAGGAACTCATAGTTCACATGATGATCATGAAGAAAAGAAAGACAACCCACCCTCCATTCCAATTCAGGATCTTAGTTCTCCCCTTGATAAGAAGTTTGTTCCTAAAGCTCCATTTCATCAAAGTTTAATTAGTTAGAAAAGTGCACAATTTGGAGACATGTTAGAGGTTTTTAAGCAAGTGCAAATAAATATTCCATTTCTTGATGCAATTCAACAAGTTCTTACTTATGCTAAGTTTCTAAAAGATCTTGCGACAATAAAGAGAAAGACACATGTCCCTAAAAAGGCATTTTTGACAGAGCAAGTCAATTTAATCATTCAGAATAAATATCCAGTGAAATAAATATAAGGACCTTGGATCTCCTACAATTTCATGCAAGATTGGGGATCGTCTCATTGAGCGAGCTTTGCTAGATTTGGGGGGAAGTGTGAACTTAATGCCATATTCAATTTATTTACAACTAGGTTTGGGGGAGCTAAAACCCAAAATCATGATACTCCAGTTAGCTAACAGATCTATGAAAATTCCTAGAGGTATTGTTAAGGATGTGTTGATTAAGGTGGATGCATTCTATTTTCCTATTGATTTTGTTGTGTTAGACACTGAGCTTGCTCTAAATGCCAATACACAAATCCATGTCATTTTGGGTTGCCCTTTCTTAGCCACATCCAATGCTTTGATCAATTGTCAAAGTGGTGTGATGAAGATTTCTTTTGGAAATATAACTGTCGAGCTTAATATCTTTGACATAAGTAAGCAAGTACCAGACAATGAGAATATATGCGAGGTTAACATGATTGGGAGCCTAATCCATGATACTTTCATACAATCAAGTTGTGAGGATCCCCAAAAGGCTTGCTTAACCCTTTTTTATTGCAATTTGGATATTGAAAAATCAATTAAGGAGGTCAATGCATTATTGGATTTTGTTCCTCTCTTAAGTACTGATAGCTGGCAACCAAAAGTAGTCCCTCTTCCATTTTCTTCATCCCCACTCCCATCTACTGTAAAACCACCATGGATGACTTTTAGGAACATCAATTGATAAGTATACTTCAAGTCTGGAAAATTGCTGATATTAAGGGTGTTATTCCCTTTGTGGTTATGCATAGAATTCACTTGGAAGGGATTGCTAAAGCCTCCCAATATGTTTTTGACCTATGTAAGTTACAATCTCATTGGACTAGTCCATTTATAATATGCATTATTTATCTCCATCTTGTTGTTGAGGTTTGGATGGTCCTGTTTATCAGGATTGATCTCTAGTTGTGTTAAATCTTTTTGCAAAAAAAAAAAAAAAAATCTTTTTCTTGTTTATTTTCTGCTTTTAGATTAATATTTGTGTTTATTTTCATGTTTAGTTTTATATTCTTTTGTTCTAGCTGATATTTGACAAAAAATTAAAATTTATAACAACCAACTTGATCAAGGTACGTCTCTTCCTTCTCCTTACCTTACTTGTTTCTACTTTGTTCTCATGTTGCATATTAATATTTTGCTCTTTTTTCATTCAAGAAATATATTTGAGAGTACATTTTTAACATTAAGGACAATGTTTGGTTTAGGTTTGGGGGGATGTACATAGATTTCTATCTTTCTGTTGTGTTTTGTTTAGTACCAAAAAAAAAAAAAAAAATCATTTGCCTAGCTTGAGGTTTATGTTTTGAGTTCATTATGCTACTCTTGCTTAAAGAATTTCATTACTTTCATGCTCAATTCATTGCATATGCACGTAGCCACTCAGACACAACTTGTTTTTGAAGGATAAAAGTGATTATAAAATCTTGAAGATAACAATGTGGAGACTGTAACCCTTGTGAGTTTTGAGCCAACCATTATTTTTGGAGGGTTCTTTTTATTTTTTTTTTTTTTTTCTAATCTTAAAGCTCATTTGGAAGTGCGTAACATATTTTCCTTGTTGTAGTCTCATTGTTCTTTCCTTTGGCCAAGAAAAAATTAATTAATTTTATGCCACACTTAAATCTTTTGAAGTCATTGATGTTGAATGAATTATACTAGTCTTTGAGAGATGAGATTAGGCCATTTTTGTCTACTTTGAGCCATATATGTGTTTTTCTTTTTCTTTCTTGATACATTATCGGTAGTCACCCTGTTGAGTCTTTTAATTAGCCTTTCTTTCTTAAAGCCCTTATCCATAGTGTTTCAAGATAGAATTTGATCAATTTGTTTCAATGTAGTGGTTTATGCGAGAATTCAAAAAAGAAAGAAAAAAAAAATCAAAGAAAAAAGAAAAGTGTCAAAAAGAAGAAAATAAAAAGGATTCTCATCAAATTTTGAAAAGTGAAATGGAAGGAAGGAGTACTAATTTGAAGAAGAAGAGTTGAAAAACAATGTTGAATGAAAATTCCAAAAAGAGTTGACATTCTGACTAATCTTGAAAACACTTCTTATATTTATCTTCACCCATTTTTATTTCATTCCCTCTGCTTTTAGCCTACATTACGTCCTAATAAAGTCCTTATTTGATCCTAAAAATTGTGTAGTTCAGATATTGATATGACTGAATAAAAAGTGTGGTATAAATTATTTTTAGCATCTTTTCATGAGACTACTTGTTCTTTCTTGATTAAACGTTTTTTTTTTCATGTGATTTATACGTGAGGTGTTTGATTTTGCTTGCATTATTCCGCTTATATATATCGTTAAGAGTGTTACACCTCATTTTAGAGTGATTTCATTTGTTAAGTGATAACACTGGAAGATTTGAATTGAAGCATACTTTCAAATAGATATTCGAATCAAGTTTATTTTAAAACTAAGAATATGTTTGGGTTGGCTACCACTTTTCACTCACATTTAGTTTTGATGGCATGAGAAATTTCTTTAGCATTTGTAGTGTTTTTGAACTTGAACTAATCCTCTTTGCACAAGGCTAATGAAAAAAAAAAAGGTTTTGTTTGATTTCCTTTGTTTTGTTTTTATTTTTATTTTTAGTTTTTGGTATTCATTTTCAGAATTTTGTGGGTATATTCCCTGCAAACTCTTACGATACTACAACTCATCCACTAATGTAAGCTAGGGGTTTAAAGGCTTGTTGCATATGCTAAATACAATCAAAATTTCCAACGAAAGTGGATTAGTTAGGATTTCCTTTTTCTTTGTTTTGTTTTACTCTTTATCTCTTTTGCTCGAGGACTAGCAAAATGTAGGTTTGGGGGTATTTGATGTGCATTGATAATAGCTTAATTTTGCATATTTATATCATTGTTAGAAAGTATTATCATACTTATTTTGAGTTAATTCATGCATTTTATATTTGGTTTTGGAATAATGCTAAATAATCAATTTTGTGCTTAATTAAATTTTATCACGTGAATTTGTCTTTTGTAAAAGAATGGAATTAAATAAGTGGATTTATACAAAGAAGAAAGCTAATGGACTTTACTTTTACAAGGGTCATGATGAAGTTAAAGAAGGCCAACCCAACTAAATTTAAGTCCAATTGGAGTAAAGAATCAAAAGAAATTGCACCAAATTCAAGTCCAATTTGGATTAGGATTCCAGCCTGCACATCAGTTAGTAGTTTTGACATAACTTTTGGCTCAGATGTCTAATTGAGATGATTCAAGTTGTGCTGGAAATTTAACTTAAAAGGCTACAACTTTTTAGTTTAGTAAAAGTCCGAATTCTAACATTAAATGGGCCAAAATCATCGATTAATTGAAACCATAAAATCTGGGATTTTCTCCAAACATGAATTCAACTTGTAATAGGATTCCTTAAGCTATTTAAAGGCTCTTTAGGGCAAAATTCAGAAAGGCTAGTGCTAGGGTTGGGATGCAAAACAGAAAATTGGAACAAGAGACAGTGCCGCATGTGGCTTTTCTATAGCTTTTCTCCATGACAACATTGTGACTATTTCTTTCCCTATTTTATTTGTCTAGTTTAATGTTTAGTATTTTATTCTTGTGTTTTATTTCAATTACCATGAGTAGCTAAATTTATAATTAGGGTTGAGGATGAAACCTTGTTAAGGATTATCAATAATATTTATGTGATTTGATTTTTCCCACAATAGTTATTCTTTAACGATTTAAATTGTTCTTGCTTCATATGATCAATTGACTAAGATAGGATTCTAAATATGAGTTCAATCATGTTTTTCTCATGATTTAGGATATATCTTAATTAATTGAATGTTTGGTTTATTATTTCTTGATTTTAAAATTTGATATCTCTTGTGATTTGTTTGGCTACGGATATAATTAATGATTTGATTTTATACCTAGGAAGTAAAGAAGAGTATGCTTTAGATATTTAAATAGAAGTTTTAATGATAATATTCTACATGGTAGCAAGATTGATTTCTAGATTATCATGTAGTGGTTGGGAAAAATTAATGATTGTAAATATATGCTGATATGAATTAACAATGTTGATTCCAAGACCTTAGTTCCTTTCTCTAAATTATTTACATCTCTTTACTGCTTTATATTATATCTTTGCTTAGTTTAATTATTTGCTTAGTATATTTAATTTCAATCAACCAATTTTTATTAAACTAGATTAGGATTAATTTGGTTAAGATTTGATTAATTTTCCTACGTTCATTCAAGTCCCTATGAATTCGACCTCGTTCTTGTCAAACTATACTTCGGTACAATTCGTACACTTCCAAGTACTTTAAAATTTCACAACAGTGTATAATGAATTCTGGCATTTATGAGCAACAGGTAGTGTGTCATGAATGGGAGCTTTGAGGTACATAGTTCACTTGTTACCGTTGCTCTGTCCGTTACGTTTTATCATTAATGCGCGCAATAAGTGTGTAACATTCGTGGGATCGTCATTGGCATTGAATGACTATTCCACATTTACTTTCTAACTCATCAACTGCCCCCCTTGTTCATGCTCTCGTCTTTAAGACGAGGCAAGAACAAAATCGTCCATCGCTTTGTGTTCCGAGTTCAACACATGTATTGTGAGATGACACCCTATCTATCGTGTGCCACGTGTAGGTGCTTGCTCACTCCCAAGTGCAGGAGATCGTAGCAATATAATTCTCGAAGTATCAAGGTTGAACCACAAGGAGCAGAGTAAATTCAAAGACAATATAATTAAATAACAATTTGGGTGAAGAAGAAAAATACTTTTGCTTGGTGATTGTTAACAAGAATAATAATAAAAACTGATTAAATCAATAATGTAAATACTAGGGCATCGGGGTGTTTCCCTATATTGATATGAAATTCTTTATGATCTAAGAAATTATGTATTTCATAATTGATTGTTCTTATACAATTAAAAACTTATGATTCGGTTGAACTGAGACAATTCAAGAACGCATGATAACCTCGATTAATAATGCGGTTAGAAAAGTTTTCAGAAAAACCCATTCACTTTAAAACATGATTTCTATTTGAAACTATTAGAAATTCCTCTAAACAATAAGAAAAAAAAAAAAAAAAAAAAAAAAAAAAAAAAAAAAATTATAGGCTAAAGTATTCTATTTTCTTCCATAGAATTTAAAATGGTAAATTGCACCAACCTCTTTAAAGGTTCCACAAAACACTATCTTTGTGAAAACTATGGATAAAATGACAATCCCATGTGAGGTTTCTATAAAAAAATAAAATAAAATAAAAAAGCAAATAAGTCAATGTCTATATTTCCTAAAGGAATATTCTATTTAAAAAAACATTCCTACCCAAATTATGGACCAAATTATCCTCCTCTTAAGTTTGTATAAATGACACTCCTTGTTATATGTCCCAATTAATAGGATTTATTTTTAAAATAAAATATTTCATTAGAGAAGTAATGGTGTTAGAGGCATGAACTTATTTGTTGCATTTATAGAAACCTTAAGTTAATGAGTGTCATTTATACAAACTTCTAGGGAGAGTCTCATTTTGATAAACCTAAAGAGAATTTGGTGCAATTTTCCCTATTTAAAAAGTTCAATTCATCGTTGAAATTTAATATGTTTTACATTTTTCCCTTTCTGACGTATAGTTTAGGTTGTATTTTCTTCCCAAAAATATAGTTTAGGTTTTCCTTTTATCCCAAAAATACATATTCTATTGGAAATCTTCAAAAGAAAAGAAAAGAAAAAGCTTATTCAATAAAGGTTGGTTCTTTGATCTAGTTTTGAATGACTTTCTAATCAAATTATTCATGAGTTTTAAAGTCTCATTTGAAGTTTTAGACAAAAGTTTAATGAAAGTAGAAGAAAAGAAGAAATGTGTGACATTTTAAATTTTTAGAACACCATAGAACATTTGCTATTTCAAGGATCGATGAAAAAAGAATATTGTTGCCTATTTTATAATTTGGAATGATATGTGTAATGTGCAATTATCCCCCAAAAAAATACCATTATTCACAAAAGCTAATCAAAAGGACTATTTGATCAATATGATTTTAGTGTGATATTTAGATCAGTAAAATTATTGGTACTTGATTTGACTGATTGACCAAACGTCAATCTTGGGTTTTAAACATTACCTTGGTAAGTAATAATGACTTTTAAAAATAGGAAAAAAAAAAAAGAAAAGAAAAAAAAAAAAGAGGTCTGGAGAATGCTTGCTCACTCCCAAGTGTAGGAGATCGTAGCAATATAATTCTCGGAGTACCGAGGTCGAACCACAAGGAGCAGGGTAAATTCAAAGACAATATAATTAAACAGTAATTTAGGTGAAGAAGAAAAATACTTTTGCTTGGTAATTGTTAACAAGAATAATAATAAAAACTGATTTAAATCAATAATGTAAATACTAGGGCATAGGGGTGTTTCCCTATATTGATATGAAATTCTTTGTGATCTAAGAAAATATATATTTCATAATTGATTGTTCTTATACAATTAAAAACTTATAATTCAGTTGAACTGAGATAATTCAAGAACGCATGATAACCTCGATTAATAATGCGGTTAGAAAAGTTTTCAGAAAAACCCATTCACTTTAAAACATGATTTCTATTTGAAACTATTAGAAATTCCTCTAAACAATAAGAAAAACATGATTGAACTTATTGAAAGCATGGAAGAACTAATACATCAAAAGAAATCTAATTGAACAATCAAATATGTCATTGATAAAATCCTAGAAAGAATCACATTGAATATTCATACTGTAGAGAAGAAACATAACCCCTAGCAAAAAGTTTAGGCTGCCATTAGAGAAAGAAAAATACAAGGTTTTCTTTTTCAAAATTCGTTCTCACCGCCTCCCTTCTAAAACCCTAATGTCTAAGTGTCCAAAGAAAATAAAACTTTTCACTATTTAAATTTCCGTCCAAGTTTACAGCAGTAAATTGTGAGTTAATTTTGGCCTTCAAAAATTGAGAATTTCGAAAAACTAAAAACTGGAAAGTTGTAGATATTTAAGTCACGGTTCCAACCCATCTGGTCTTGTGTCAATTGGATTTTTGAGGAGAGAGATACGCCCAAAATACTGATCAGTGCTCAAATCAGATTTTTCCTTTTCAGATTCTGCCTCTTTGATTTCTTTCCTTATTTGAAGCTTCCAATCATGTTAGATGATCCAAGCACTCTAGCTGCACCTCCTTAGACATTTAAGCATGGTCCTTTAGCTCCACTTTAATTCTAGTTTGACCTCCATTCTCTCACAAATTCCTGTAAACTTATCTTTCTCACATAATTTCCTGAAAGTAGAAAATTACACACAATGAATAGCATCTTATTCAAGAAATTATGTAAAAATAAATAATAGGGACTAATACAAATCATGGCTTAATTATACAAATTAAGTATAGTGATAAGGAGATAACGCCCACATAAATATATAACAAGTACACATTTTAAGGCGCTATCACACCCCCCAACTTAAATCTTGCTAGTCCCTAGCAATCCACAAAGCACCCATGTCTACTAAAAGTGAAAAATTAAAACTAAAATACAAGCCACTTTCGTAGGCTACACGACTGCACTTCCCATGTGCAGCAAGTCTTTGAACCCCTAGGTCACCCTAGTGGACGAGTTTACTCTCGTGAGGGTTTGCAGTGACTCTACCCACAAAAGTCAAAGGTTCCCTGAAAATTCTTGCAGCAAATGTTAGTCTTCTTTATCATTATATCATACAAATGAACTTTCAATTTTTGAGTTGGGATACTATTCATCATATTAAAGAGCTTTCACTAGCTTCACTTTTGGAGTGTGTGTGTNGAAAGACCAAGAAGCTTGAGGCAGAAATGTTCCAAGTCATAGCCCTATTGGAAAGGACTTTAAGTGCAAAATTCGATGAGATGCTCAGTCTTCAGAAATTTGTGTCCGATCAAACCGATTTAGGGTATGATTTCTTTTCTCCTAGTATTGCTTCTGCTAGTACTACTATTTTTGTTCCTCCTGCTAATAATATTGAAACTAAGAACAATAATGTTAAAAATGAATTAGCTAGTGAGAACATAGACAAGGATAAATCTATCTTGGGAGCTCCCCCCTAAACCTGATAAGAAAAGATCAAGAACCTTAGGGCTAAGAAGGGAAATACTCAAAAGTCCAAACAGAAAAAGCAGCATTTTTGTCATCACTGTGGCGCAGCTGGACATACTGACCTAATTGCTATAAGTGGTTAGTCACTCAACAGAGCAAGCAACAACATGATCGAGAAACCAGAATCAGTTCCACCCTCCTTTACTCCTCTTGGAGTTCTTCTCAAGCCCTCATGTTCCTTTTGAACTTGAATAGTTGAAATTTCTCCCCTTCACCACCAGATCAAGGGTTTGCTAAACAAAAGGTTCTTCTAAGGTGTGGAAAGAAAATGGCTCCAAGTGATTCTATCACTTTTTCTCTCTCTCCTCTTCTTGTTTTTGTTTTTACATTACTTGTGTGTTTTGCTTTATTGTTTTAAGTCAGTCTTGTTTTATGCATTTCTTTGTTTAACATGTTTTTGTTTGTTTACTTTTTAGTTTTGCTTTATTTTATTTTTCATATAAAAATAAAAAAAAATTGAAAAAATTTGAAAAATACAAAAACAGTGTGTGTTTGTGTACATTGGTACTTGTGTACCTTAGATGGCCATTCAAACAAAGTTTTCTAAACTTTGTATCTTTTGTAACTTTGATGAGTATTTCTATGCACAACTAAGCAAGTGAGCTTTGTGGCTCGTGTTTGTGATGAGTAAGGTTAAGTAATCTCTTGTGCTTAACACTCATATCACTTTTTTTGACGGAAAGGAATAGAAAATCCTAAGAGAAAGGCATAAATAACCATCTCATCACTGTTGCCCGCCAATCATGAAATGACATTTATATGTTTCGGCATAGCAAAAGTGGAATGTCAAATACTTAACATCATTGGGGTTTTTTTTTTTTTATCTATTATATGCCAATGCATGATTTGCTTAAAAAAAATATGCAAAAATAAAAATAAAAATAAAAAGCAAAAGGAATCAAAATGCTTTATATATGATTGCAAGCATGTGTTCTAAGAGATGTGGGAGTTATAGAATGTACCTCGAAAGTGATAGTCCCCATCAAACAGTTATGATTGTGTGTGAGTTAAAGTAATTTTCTCATACCTCAAATCATCATAACATGTAGACACTTATGCAATCTTGCGATGTTTTTTACACACAATACGCAAAATTCTTTGCTACTTTTGATACATGTGCAGTATAATGTGATTTGGCCATCACAAGGAATACTTGTCTAAATGTATGCTCACTAAATTGTCTTAACTTGTTTTTAAAATATAAAATTGGTTAGACGTGTTTAGTGTGTGTGTGTGTGTTTTGGATCTATGTGATTAACATTTTTCTTGATGAGAGATGATTTTGAGAGTTTAAAATGTTGTTTGGATCATTGTTTGTATAACATGCTTGATTGCATTCATATCTGTGTTTTTCTCTTCTTGAAAAACTGCTTTTAAGCAATCTCGACAACTACTGGACACCTCTCGACAGCTAAGCTATCTATCAAGACCTTTCATTTGTTTTTTATCGCATTCTCGATAGCTTCTCGATAGCTGCTTGATCCCTCGAGATACTTTCTGGTTGCTCAATAGCTTCTCGACAGCTTCCTCAATCCATCGAGGTTCCTTTTTTATGGACAGCTCTCAATAGATCCTAGATAGCTCTTCGACAGTTAAAAAGTGCCTTTTTAATTCTCGACACCTCTCGACACATCTCGATCTATCGAGAATTATTTTTTTCCTATATATATGATCCATGCAATTTCAGATCATTTCTCCTCAATCTCTCTTGATTGTTTTCAGCCTTTTCACCTCCCAAACTCTTTTCTCTCACTCCAAACTTCATTTCCAAGAGTTTTTGACCTTGATCTTATTCTTCTTCACTGGTAAGGTCCTTAATCCCTCTCTTAATCATGCATTTCATATCTTTTGACCTAAACTTTAGGGTTTTCGAAAATTTTTGGGATTCTTCAAAATTATTGAGGATTTTGTGAAATTTTTGGGATGGGCTTTATGTAAATGATTTTTAAAAATCATGCATTGCATCACATTTACATTATAACAATGTTCCATGCATTTAGATATGTGTTTATTTTGTTGCAATGTTGTGTGTTGGTAGTTTTGGATTGGGCTGGGCCCATGATGTATTTAAGTTTGCATGTCACATGCTTATGCTCATGCATTTTCATACATACATACCTTCATTTCCTTATATTTTTATATACTACTATGTTGGTACTTTTATGATTGTTTCTCTCTCTCTCTCTGTCTCTCTCTCTCTCTCTCTTGCTTTAGTTTGCTCTATGACACCTAAATGCAAATCTACTCCGTCCCAAAACCCTTTGCGTTCTGGGGCATCTTCTTCCTCTAACCTTACACCTTCCTCTGTACGATTCCATGATGATGATGCCCAAAAGGACTTCTCAAAGAACTTTTGTAGACGAGACATTCATTTGGAATACCACGTCATTCTGTTGGAATTTTCCAACACTGACCTACTCACTGTTATTCATAGTAGGGGTTGGGAGTCACTTTGTGACATCCTGGTCACTTGTCCCTCTATGATTATACAGGAGTTTTACTCCAATATGTAGGGATCGATACTTCTATACCTCATTTCTTCTCTCGTATTCGAGGTACATGCATTGTAGTTACTCCAGACATTGTATCCAAAGTGCTACACATTCCTAGGATAGCACATCCTGACCACCCTATGAGCATCTAAGGACAGTGTCCAAAGATGAACTCTCGTCTTGCTTTTGTGAGACACCTTCTTCTTGGGGTAACCGTCAAAACACCCTTTGCTCGAGCTTTGTAAAAGGTCCGAGGTTCCTTAACATGATGATGACATTCGATCTTCATCCTTTGTCTCACTATAACTCAATTACAAAGCCTTGTGCTTGATTTTTGTTGTCCCACTTAGAGGATATCTCTATCGATTTCCCTTCTCACTTTATTCTATCCCTTATAGGTGTCTATAGGGATATGGTGACCCATGATAAGCTCATTTTTCCTTCGGCTATCATGAGAATACTTCACCATTTTTTTTGTCTCCTTTCCCATGTCTCCTCATTTTTCCATGATTGGTGCCATAAACGCTGCTTCTGTTAGACAGAGCATAGCACAGCTTAGACCGAGGCAGCCCCAGGCATAAACAGCAGCTCCTCTAGCTTCTACCGTTCCATCCACCTCCGCTCCTTCATCGTTTATGGGTGGAGTGACACTTGAGGCCATTATGGCACAGCTTGTGTGCATGGATACTTGCCTTGACACTCTCAGGGATGAGTTGTGTTAGGTGAACTCGCACGATGATAGGCTGTTATGGGTGGTTTCACTATTGCTTTCTCTCCATCTCCACCAGCCTCTAAGGACGAAAGTGATGACGCTCTAGTAGTGAGGATGTTGATGAGAATGATGGTGCTAGTTCGCCCAATGATGATGAGATGTCTACTTAATGTACTTGCCCTTTGTCACTCGTGACAAAAAGGGGGAGTAGTTTTGAGATGAGAGTAGTCATACTTATAGGGGGAGGTTTAGTATAGGAGATTTTGTGTTAGGGGGAGTGTATATATGAGGGATGTAGTGAGGATTTTTGTATCTTTTCTTTTCCTTCTATTTTATATACATTATCTCTTGTATATTGGTCTTGTGATCGCTTAGTGACAGCACACCTTGTACTTATGTTGATATATATGTTGAGGTTGTTATTACTTTCTTTCACCTATCTTTACATGTGTTATTTCTTTTCTTTCTCTATGTACATGCTTTCTATATAATGTATGCAATCTTATATTTATGTTTCACACTAAGATGCCTTGATGAGTTTTGTTTAAAGTATTTCAAAAATATAAGCTGTCAAAGTCTACTTGTCATAAACTCTCTCCTTGTAAATTTTTTCAAGAGTTTGTGTTAGGATAGATTTTATTATATTCAACAAGTAAATATGAGTTGAGTGATTTATGACTTCTCTCATATGTTTATTTGCTTGTTGTGGTTTTGTCACGGATTGTCAGATGGGGAGATTGTTAGGACATATGTGAATTGATGTTAGGAACATATGTCAATTTAGAATTGGCTAGTCCTTTGACAAAATGCTCTTTACTTGTAATTAGGTAGATCTAGGATGTATTTAATGCTTCAAGGGACAAGGACTCAAGTTCAAGTGTTAAACCCATGCAAGTCTATCCAAGAAACAAGTGAGAAAGTGCTGGATTTTAAAGCATGACAACTAGCTCGACAACTAGCATCTATCAAGGTTTAAAAAGCTGCTAAAGCCCGAAGCTTGACAGTTAGCCCGATAGATACTCTATCTGTCAAGGTTTATAAAATTCAATTTTTCAAATGTAATTTCATCCCAATTTGTGAGTATGTGTTTAGGCTTTCTTTTCTCACAACCCTAAACATATATAAGGATTATTTTAAAAGTCGTAAAAGGTTGTGCAAGTGTGAAGCAAAGTTGCGTTCATGCAAATTGTGACCAGAAACATAATTTGCCCTAGTTCATCTTTCTCTTAAAGAAGTTACTGTATTTGTACACCTTAGGGTTTTGTGACCAAGGAGTTTTGTGATATTCATCGTGTGATAAACTGAAGAACTTTGCAGCTAACATCTTTCTCAAGTTGGTGATTAAGTCGCTTATTGGGATTCGTGCATCTATTGGTTAGTCATGTACTAGGAGTTGTGCATTGAAAATGAGAGATTGTCACTACAGAACAAATCCAATTTGGTATTGGGGTAAGGGTTCAACTATAGGTTGGTATAGAGTATTGGGATTCCTTTACTTGTAACCGCTTGTTTTGATAATAGTAGATTCTCGGAATTGGTGACTTTAAAATCACTTGGTGGACTTTTTGCCGTGTAGGTTTTCTGTGAAGCCCTAGGTTGTTTTTTTTTTTTTTTACGTGACCCCACCTACCCCATTATTTCCCTACCACTCATTTCTCTCAAATTATCTCACTGTCTCATTCTTCTTGGTAGGCCAGCTCTCGTCACTTAGTTCTTTCTCTTACTTTTTTTTTTTTTTTTTCTCTCAACACAACACAAACTCTCCTCTCTTCACTCCCTTACTCTCCTGCCAGTACCACTCCTCACCACTTCCACCACCATTTTTTCAGCAAGATCACCCTAAAACTCCATTAGAAAAAGGTAAGGCTCACTCATCTCTACTATTTGAGGTAAAAATTTCTAATATTTTTTGTGGGTTTATATGCTTTTGCTTAAGATTATGTTTATCTAAGATTTAATAATAATACGCATGTGATTTATGAGCATTAGAAGCGATATTTATGTGTTTTTATGTATGAGTTTTTGTCTTGGAAGATTTATTTGATGAGTGGATTTATAATTTTTACAATGGTGGTTATCTAAGTGGTGAAAATTTGGGGGTTTTGGCTTTCTAATGTGAAATAGTTGGTAAATCTAATTTTTATTGTGTATTTGGAGCTAGTGGAGGATTTACATTTGGGGTTTGTAATGGTGGGTATTGTTATATATGTTGTTGTTTTATGGGTCTCTTGAAAATGACATGTATATTGAGGAAGAAATTCATAAAGTGTTAGGATCTCTTATGGTAAAGGTGAAGATTGGAATGACATGATGATAAGTTGGAGTCTATGCCTTGTAATGAAATTGTGGAGAAACTTTGGGAGTGGAATGTATTATTGATGAGGTTAAATATTAGGCTTGCCTAATCAAAGTGCTTATTTGGCAATTCCTAATTTGTAGCTAGATACAATTTCAAGCTTTATGCTTATTGTGATAGGTTTACTTGATATTGTTTAGGTTCTAACTAATCTCCGTTGGAGCTTGGAGAGTTAAGATTTTTGTAGGTTGCAAGGTAAGTAGCTTCTTCATGGGAATATTTGGAAAATAATCATGTTGCATAAACGTTACTTTTTTGGGTCAAACACATTTTGCAAAATGCATTTGTGGGATTATGTTTTCTTAAAAAGTATTGTGTTGTGATCTTATGGTATATGACTATTTATGGAACGTGCATCATATTTGGTAATGCGAATGGGGAAATGTATGATTTGTTAGATTGGAAATGATAAGCATCTTTTATAAAATTCTTGGGAATGGATTTCATGGATTTATTGCATTATTTGCAAATTCTAAAGATGTTTTTTCTTGACTTGTGATATTTGGGAAATTGATAGAAAATCTTATTGACAAGAAACGATTTTGGAAATTTTAAGAACCTTGTGAATATATTGGATTTTTCAAAGGTTTTTGTGAAACTACTTGAAATTGAACTGTGTTTTGATTTCATGTAAACTATGAGCTCTTCATGTTTTTACCCTTGGGTTGTGACATGTGATTACCTGGTGATTACCTAGCTAGATACTATAGTCTCTATGACATTAGTATCTCAACACCCGTCTTTGTGATGGTTATGAATTCTGGCTTTATGTCGGCAAATGAGTTCTAGCTTTGTGTCAGTGATGGGGTTCAGCTTTGTGTTAGCAACGAGTTCTGACTTTGTGTCAGTAGATTAGTTCTAGCTTTGTGTCGGCGATTGTCATGTGACCTTAGGTTAGATTTTCTAGTTTGGAATGATGTTGTTATTGCTTACAGTGTATAGTACGTAGTTTTATGTTGAGATATTTTGAGGTGTATATATATATGTAATTTCATGAGAGCATTTTGAGAAGCTTTGTGCCATGTCATTTCATTTATTCTTGTCATATTAATTTTTGAAATGGTTTTGTAGAAATTATTTGGAAATTCCCAAATTAAAAACATGATTTGTAAATTATTATCATCATGAAACTTGCATTTCTCTCACCCCCATTAATTATTCTACTTACTAGGCTCTGTCTCATTCTGTTATTTTATAAACTTTTCAGAGTAGGCAACAATATTTTAAGATAGCTTTTTGGTGGCTAACAGTAGTTATACTAACTACTGATGGAGGCTGAACTTTTGTAATAGAGATATTAGGTGATGTACATCTTAGAATAGACTTGACTCATTCTTTTGTATATTATAGTGGTTGTGACGTTATTCCCAATGATGGGACAAGCTAATGATATGTGATTATTTATTCAGACCTCTATTCTTTTGTGGCCAATGGTCCTTGTAATTATTGCTTAAAGCTCTGACTTACTTTGAGAATATATTCAATGGAATTATTATGATAATTCTTGATGTTGGTACTTGATATGATTTATGTGGATTGAATTATTAAAAAGGAAAAATCCACAGGTACTTGAGACGTCTTTCTTATGCTTTGGACCCTTTGGAGTTTGGGGCGTGACATTTTCCCCATTCGTAAACAAAGCACTGTGTCAATTTAATTTTCAATGCATTTAGTAAATTGGTGATTTGTTTGTGCTACCACGCATTTTGCATGTTAATTGAATTAATTAATTAACTTGGCTATATCAATTGGTTAATTTATCACAAGGGGTCAATACATTCTTGGCCTATCAAAATTAGTTGTGCAAAAGTACTTGTTACTAAATCTTGCTTTTCAGAATGTGGATATGTTGTAAACCTATTTGAATTGTTTTCTGTGACAAAGAATCTTGAACATGTGGTGAAGAAAGATTCAAAGGGTTCAATTGATAGAGGTACTTTTATTTTCTCTTCTTTGATATTTGTGTTGCATCATTTTGGTTTTATCATGTCTCAGTGTTTGCCTGTTTGGGTTGGGTAGGGAGTAAAAAGGTTGGAAATGAGTGTTAAGGGAAAAGATTGTAATGGAGTTGACAGTGGATCATAATTGTGCTTTGCAATATGCCATGATTGATCATATTAATTTTCCTAAGTATCACATTAATTTCTATATCAAAAATTTGTCTTGCAATATGCTGAATTTCTGCTTCATCAGTTGTGATGAAGGCAAACGTAGAAGTGGTGATGGAGATGATAAAGAGAAGGACAATTTGTTTGGTGGATGAATTGTTTTTGGAATGTAAGAACCACTGGTGGCAGCAGAATAGGGAGAGATATAAAAGCAAGAAGCCTTATTAGGAGTGTGTGGCCTTGTTTGGAAGGCTTTTGGATGAGGGAGTTGTTGTACACCAATGGTGGGGGATTAGAAACTTAAGAATTTCAGTGTGGGAGATGAGATTGATAGGCCTTAATAACGAGGTCTATCAATGGTTTATTAGATAATAATAGTAGTAATAATAAACTTCTCAAAAAATAATTAAGGAATTAAAGTTTTTTTTTTTTGGGGGGGTGCGGGTTGCATAAGCATTCGCCCATTACCAAGGGGTATGGTCAAAATTACTATCTCTTACATGCCATTTATCTAGGGCAGGTCTGCCTTATCCTTGCGCGCCTGTACTCTCAATTGCATATTTGGTTAACTATTTCTTCTGGATAAAGAGCAATAAGATTGACATGTTGGACTAGGTATATACTATTGAGAAGTACCTGTCATAACATAATAGGGCTCTGCTAATGTATTAAGGTGAAATTTTTTTGTCTAAAACTATTAGAACTAGGTATATAATTTTTTTGACAAAAATATGGTGGTGTGTGCATACATTGTAATTGCTATTATTGCATAGTGTATGCATCCAGTGATGCCGGTAGTAAATTCACAAGCTTGCTTGCATACATGCATTCACAGCTGTATTTTTTTTTTTTTTTGGCTCTGTCTTCACAAGTATTTCAGTTTTAAACTTTTTTGGGTTTAAACTGTGCCCGATACACCATGTTACCAAATTTCACAATTCATCTTTGTCAACAGCATTTTCCCCACAAAAGTAGCAACCTGCATCATTCAACCTTTTCAACTTGTTTGTGTCATGTCCAAGGTTAATCCCATGTACTTAATCCCAGCTCAAATAAACTTTAATCAATGAGATATCTATACCTTGTTAAGCTACATCTTTATTCTATTTTGTGTATTTTATCTACTGTATTATATAATGTCTCAAACTCTACATTGAATTTTTTCTTTTTCTTTTTTTTTTATATGCAGCCTTTTCCACTGGATTTAGTACTCTTTTCTGGTTGAGGACAACTTAAGGAATGTCCCTTTCTGAAGATTTTAAAAAAAAATTTATCCAGCTTTAGATGGAACAGACAAGGAATTAAAGACTTCCTTTACTTTTCATTTGAGCATACAACAATGGGGAATCAAATTTATTGTTTGTGTAAGAAATGCAATAACTACCTTGCAAAGACCAAAGATGATGGTGAGGCTGATTTGCCTACTACTGGTATTCTCCCAAGTTATACTCATTGGTTTAGACATAGTGAGGAGAGACATTTTCAAACATGTGATAGTTTGGAAAGTGATGATGAGTCAGACGGGCATGGCTTGAGTGAGATGGTAGAAGATTATTGTGTGGCCTTTAACGCAACCAGTTGTGTAGCTGGAGATTTGAGTGGTGAAGGTACTCCCGAAGAGCCTAATGATGATGTAGCTAACTTTTTTCTGAAACTAGGGGATAACGAGCAAAAACTTTTTCATAATTGCAAGTATACAAAACTGTCTTTCATTGTGAAGTTACTTCATATTAAATACCTTAGCGGTTGGACAAACAAATCATTTACTTTTTTGCTTCAATTGTTGAATGATGTGCTTTCTAAAGTTATTGTAGAGTTGCCAAAATCATTATATGTGGCAAAGAAAATGATTCGGGATTTGGGTCTTGATTATGTGAAGAGAGATGCTTGTGGAAAAAATTGTACGTTATATTGGAAGGAAAATTCCAACAGAAATGAGTGTTAAGTTTGTATGTTATATTGAAAGTTATGTTCTTGACTTACCTAAATAGTTTCATGTTCATTTGTTTTATATTGTGTATTTATGCATATGTTTGATTTATATAGTAATATGCGTGCAATGACTAAACTAATTAAATATGCATATGATGAATAGTGTTAAAATATATTGGATTGATCAAAGCAAGGACTTCTATTATTGGCAAATAGAGGTAGCAATGGAGGAGTTGGCACAAGTGGTGCTAATGGAAGTAGAAATGATCTAGCCCATCATGGTAAGTTTTAAATTATGCTTTCAAGTTTTTTAATCCTATATTGAAGATACTATTCAAGTAAGTTAGAGTGATCTTTATTTTTATTTTTCTCCCCATAAAGAAGAAGAAAGGGCGAGGGCCTACTCGGAATCTTAAATTGGCCAAAGAGTTTAAGGGAGGGGAAAAATATGAGATTGATTGGTTGAATGGAAGACTTGTAGGACCTCATGCTCATGATTTAATAAATGAATGTACACAACTTGTTAGGGCACAACAAAATGTACCTCTAAATTTCACAGATTGGAAAAAAGTGCCCTATATCAACAAAATGAAGCTTTTTGATAAAGTATTGGTAAGTAGTATAATAAAATCTAGTAGCAGCTTCTATGATGTTTATGATATTCTTATTTGTGTATTTATGTTTGATTCTATTGTAGGAGTATTTCAAAGTTGAGGGTTGAGAGCAAGAGGTTTAGCGACAAATGGGTAGTTCTTACTCAAAGTATTGTGACTCCCTAAAAAACGTGCTTTAAGCCATATGGTGAAGCAACAAAAGAGGAACGAACAAATTTTCCATCCAGACTAGAGAAGGATGATTGGAATTGTCTTGTGGATTTGTGGAGCAAGCAAGATTATATGGTACCATTACAAATAATTTATTATCAAATTTATTCTTAACTATTGTATTGTGGATTTGTTGGTTTATGGGACTAACTTATCATACTTAAATATAGGACATGTTTTTGAAAAACAAGGAAAATCGGGACAAAAATGATGTTATCCACACTTCTTGTTCAAAAGGTTTCCAACAACGCAGTGCGGGGGAGGTATATGGCAATGATATTTTAATCTTATATCACTACCAAACAATTGCATCATTCACCTAACATATACTTGTCAAGAAGTGGGCCTCTGCTTGATTATAAATGATGTAACATCACCCCAAAAACCAAATGCATCTAGCTTTGTTTACACTTTACATAATCCTTATCATGTCTCACTATCACTGCTACTTGTCCTACGCATTTTGATTGGGATATATCAAATATCCTCATGGATTGAACTAGCATAGTTTGACTCTAATGTCTATACCAAGAAGACTAGTATAAAACAGATATACTTACAGAGTTGTTTGAGTTTCTGGAGAAGAAATAGAGTCTTATTGGTGTTAAATAAGTAGCCTAATTCCTTACAAAGAAAATTTTATGTTTCCCATGAGAACATGCCTTTGATCTGTGTGACTGCAACATGTTTCTTGATTTTGTTTTTCTATCTATTACTATCACTATTAGAATAGTAATTACTGTGTTAAATTAGTAAATACTTTTTATGTTTATGTTCTAGTTGTGACTACAACATGTTTCCTCACATTATTCATCCTCAATACTTAATTACCATATGCTTTCTATTTGTTTTGTCAAATGGTAGAAAGAGAAGACAAGTCATAACCCTAGTAGAATTGAATTATTTGACATCACCCATGTGCAAGGTAATGGGCAAGCAGTAAATGAACCAACACAAGATGCATTGGTATAAAATCTTCTAATTATATTAATATAGCTAGTATATTTTTATGTGGTTTTGTTGCAAGTTATACTGTTACTTTTCTTTTTAGATGGCATTGAGGAATCGTACTACTTAAGTGAATGAGGGGGCATTGCGAATATCTCAAGACCAAGTGTTTGTGGAGGTGTTTGGACCTGAGCGTCAGGGACGAGTTCGATGCTATGGGGCTAGAGTCACTCCTACCAAGTTATGGGGTTCCTACTCATCTAGAATGCATGATCTTAAGAAGCGACTCCATGAATCTGAACACAAACATCTAGAATCTAAACACAAATGTCTAGAGGCTGATGCAGAATTGAAAGAGGAAGTAAAGCACCTCAAAAGCATGCTCGAACAACAAGCTATTCAAATGGCAGAACTAAGAAGACGTTTTGAGGAACAAGAAGCTAGTTAAATGGCAAAACAAAGAGCACATTATGACAATATGATGATGCAAATGTTGAGTTATATCACCTTGCAGTTAGCTCAATCTAGTAGTGATCACTAAGATATGAAGATCAACTCAAGCTAGTCACTTGTGGGGTGTGTTTGAATTGGATTTTCACCCAGCATGAGTGGTTTTTAATGCTTTTGTTTTTTTTTTTTTTTTTGGTTGTCTGGATTTGAATCTGAAGCTAATTGGATTTGTTTATTGCTTCAATTTGTTTACTCCTACCATGACAAGGAGTTGTTGTTGCCTTGTGTTGTTGAATCTTGAATGGTTAACCATTGCAACTGAGAGAAAAGTCAAGGCACTGGGTCTCTTCTTGTCAATAATACATTTTAGTGATGAAAAGAAATCTGGAAAACAGATATATTATAGTTTACCTCAGGTAGTGCTTGAGGCCAAAACAATAACTGAGCTCCGATTAAAATTTTGCAAGTTAGAGCCTTGTAATGAGTTCAAATTTTGCCATCTAAAAATTTGGGTTTTGAATAATGTTTGTCTAATGAGCAAGTAATTCAGAATCTGACACAAAGATGCCCTTTGATTGAGGATTTTAAACTAATAAGTTGTCATGGTTTCAAACATTTAAAGGTGTCAAATCTTCCTCGGCTTAACCTGCTTCATGTATATGCTAGAAGAAGGTTTCCACGATTGAAATTAAAGCGCCAAGCTTACAAACCTTTTGCTACTGTAGTAAGGATTACTACCAATTGCAATAAGTGAATTTGCATTGTGATATTTACTTGGAAGCTTGTAAAAATTTGAAAGACATGAACTAGTTGGGCTTAGTAACAGGACACTTGAGTTGCTTCAGAACTTTAGTTCAAAGATTCCACTCTTGAGTTCTTGGAAATCTCAAAATGCAAGATGGCAAGTATCAAAATCTCTTCACAAACGCTTAAGATGTTCAAATAAGTGGGGTGTGCAGATCTTGAGGTGGTGGAAGTTGATACCTCCACTGTAATATATGGATAATGTTTCACTTGGTATTTTGTGATTTATTTAGGCCAAGGTTGCACTCCTTGCTAGTTCCACTTTGTTGATTACTAAGGATATAGAGTGAGAAAATATTATGCTTGGTTTTGAGCAGGTAATTCATTTTTCATGTCATAATTTTTTTCTTGTTCATCTTGATGTTGATTTTGGAGCACATGTCACTACAACAAACTTGTGTTTTTTCAACATATTTATATCCACAGTCAATAAAAAATGTAAATAAAAGCTTAATTTTCTACGGTTGATTACAACTGTAAATTAAAAATAAGAAAATTCATATACTTATTTCCGCAGTTAGTATAACTGCTGAAATCAGTATTAAAAATATTTGTTTTTAGTTTTTTCTTTAGGCACCATGGTAAAAAGGGGTCAACAAAGATTAAAGAGAGAATAGTTTTATCAACAACTTGATCTACTGTAGATAAAATAAATTAAATTTTGTATCAACGGTTATAAAACGTTGGAAATCAAGAACACTATTATATTGTATTGTATAACACTATATTGTTAAGGTAGGCTCTCTCACTCTCGCTCCTGCTCTCTTTCATAGCTCACATCTCTGTCGGCCTAAACACAGGTTCTCTCTCTCTCTCTCTCTCTCTCTCTTCCTTGTGTTTTTCTGTTATTCTCTTGGCAACGAAACAGAGTTTTTTACTTTGGTTGATTTTGCTTTGCTTCAGATTCACGAAGTCGGTACAATCACATCCAAATCTTGTATATATTCACACTTTTCCCTATCCAAACCTCTAATTAGGTATCTTCTATACATTGATGAATCCAATTTCACCTTCTTCTTGAAAACCTAACCTTCAATTTTGTATTTCTTTGTTTTTCCATAGATAGCATAAATGTTTTGTTTTTGATTTTGGAATTTTTGTATATAACTTGTATAATTAAACAGCAAATCTATAATTTATACAATTACTCTTACTTATCACTAAAATGGCTGAATTGTTATTTACCGCCATTGAAGTTGACTTTCTTGACCAATGGAAATGCTAGTTTAAACATGAAATTGAGTCTTGATGATTAGATAATTGACTCTCAATCTTTAACAGTGGCTGTACTTGCATCTTTGTTATTTGGTGAGTCCATTGGGTTTGTTGGAGGCGCAGGGCGTACTTGGTGTAATAGGACTTTTACTCCTTGAGGTAAACATTGATGTTCCTTCATGTAAATGCAAAATGTTTTTGAGTTTAGGTTTGTTTTTCAATTTGTCTATTTTGGCTTCAAATATCTCCTTTAATTGCAGACTACTCATAGGAGGACTAGTGTTAGGCATTAGGCAACTCTGATTTAGATAACTTACCCATCATGATGTGATGAGGAAATCAATCATAACACTTCCTCAACTATAGAATAATTTTTGATAAAGCCATATGTTTTTAAATTGATATTTCCTAGCTGCTGCGTTAAGTTGATGTATTTCTCATTGCTAGACTCCTTGACTGGAAGTAGAAAACATTTACTATCCTTCAACCTGGTCTGTGCAAGTCTAGACATAGAGTATGTGTGTCAAATGCTTGTGGAAATTACCCAGAGAGTAAAAATAAATTAAAAAGAAAACAAAGAATAAGAGATTTGTGGAGAGGATAATTATACAAAGAATAAGAGATTTGTGGAGGATAATTATTTTATAGCTTTAATAGTTTAGATTTAAGTTGTAAATAGATGGAATTTTCAGGAACTAACTTGTGGACAATGGATATGTTCAATGGTCTTTTGGAATTCAGAGTTTGATGCGTTTTTCATGAGTGTTTTATGTAAATTTTCCAACAATTAATGTAAGTTGTGGTAAAGAGTAGCTTTGAGGGTTATAGTAATAGGTTTCTCTGAAAACAAAGTAAGCATGGTCCATATGTAATGATTTTGTTTTAACACTATATAATTCTGTAAAAAATAATAATAATAATAATAATAAAATAAAATAAAAAATCATCTAATTGTTTTGAAAAGAAAGTTTATCTAATTGTGGATTGGATTGTCTGCAATAATTTTATAAAAATGCAGATTGTGAATGAGGCTGATAATGTGGTCAAATTTTAGAATATTAGAAGAAAATAAGCTAAAAAATAGTGGAAGTTCATGTGTCAAATACAGCCACTAGTTTGAATGATTCATTCTTAGGATATATTGCAATTAAGAGAAGTTTTTTGGGGAAGGAGGTATTGCATAATTAGTGCATAAATATTAAAGAAAAAGAATGGATAAAATAGTGGGCTTTGCAAACTGTGAAGAGCCTGAGTTTGCTTTAGGCTGCTATCATGGCACTTTTAGAGAGTGAAGGAATAAAAAAGGGATCTATTGCAGCCATTTTGCATCTGTAGTAGTTCTATATGGTCACTAGAGCTGAAACAGGGCCATGTGCTGCCTAAAAAATAGGTGAACTTTTGAATTTGACACCTTTTCAAATGAAATTCACCAATGGGTATTGCCTTATTGCTTTGATTGTGAGATATTTTTTTACATTAGAATGTTGGTTGAGGATTGGCTTGGGAGAACCTTAATATATTTAAGCAAAAATCTTGACCTCTGCATCCCTTTTGGTCAAATTTCAATCTAAAGTTACTAATTGCCCTCTATTTCTGTGAACTACTTCTTTGCAGCTGCATCCTAAACCTTCTTCTATTGAATTCCTATTCAATTTTAGCTGCTGACTTTTACATGCATTTTTTTACTAAGGCATCCTCTCAGAGTTTAGAAAGGCCCTATAAAGAAACATCTGGGATGAAAACTCCCTTTTTGTTGCCACCTTTTCTGAAAATCTTCTTCTTTACTCTTGTTTGATTAACATTTTGCTTTACATGTGTACTCAATAAGCCTTTGAATGATCCATGCTTATAGTGTCAGTTTCTGCAATATCGTCATTTAAAGGGTCAACTTTATTTTCTGTCTGTTTTCTCTTTTATTTATTACTTGCAGCTGGGATGTTTTTTTGCAGGGTGCTGAACTGTGTTATAGATGGCCATTTACAGTTTTACTGTTTGAAAATTTAGCTGCATGGACCTAATTTTTAATATTTTCCCCTATTAGGGGTAGAATCAGTTGTGGTAGTTTTAAATGTGTTACAAATGGTCATGTAGAGTATTACTGTTTGATTCTTTAGCTACTTGGATCTAAGATAAATTATTGTCCTGAAAGCTTAGTTTTTTTTTTTTTGGGAGAATGTGAAACCTTGGTATTTTATTGAGCCAATTTGACTTCATTTACATTATCAATATTTGTAGTGCACATACTAATTCTCTTGCTCATTGTGTGTGAAGCTTGATCTATTGTGTTAGTTATATTAAGTGACTTGCTCATTTTGTGTGAAGCTTTATCTATTATGGTAGTTAAACAATAAACAGTGGAGGTTTATTGTATTGTGTACTATGCTTGATTAATATAGGCCCAATCCCCCTAAGTAAGTAAGGTAACAGTGGCCCACATAAATCTAGTTGGGGTTTGTCAAACAGAACAAAGTTGTCTCTCAAACTAAACTAGAAAGGATCATAGGGTAAGAGTAGGAGTAATAATTATTATTATTAATTAATACTAATGGAGGTGGTGTGGTGTGGTGTGGTGTCTCTCTCTTCTTCATTGTAGCAATACTAAACCAATCCTTTCTTCTCATCACTGTTAGTTATTGTGACTACTTCTTTATTGTGTATGAGAGAGAGAGAGAGAGAGAGAGAGAGAGAGAGTCCCTTTATCAAATAAAGAAATAAACATAAACCCTACCCCATCAGTTGCACTTGTTTCTCAAGAGTAACACACACAGAGAGAGAGAGAGAGAGAGAGAGAGAGAGAGAGAGAGAGAGAGAGAGAGAGAGAGAGAGAGAGAGAGAGATTTGGATCTAAGATAAATTATTGTCCTGAAAGCTTAGTTTTTTTTTTTTTTTTTTTTTGGGAGAATGTGAAACCTTGGTATTTTATTGAGCCAATTTGACTTCATTTACATTATCAATATTTGTAGTGCACATACTAATTCTCTTGCTCCACTAACTTGCTCATTGTGTGTGAAGCCTGATCTATTGTGTTAGTTATATTAAGTGACTTGCTCATTTTGTGTGAAGCTTTATCTATTATGGTAGTTAAACAATAAACTGTGGAGGTTTATTGTATTGTGTACTATGCTTGATAGGCCCAATCCCCCTAAGTAAGTAAGGTAACAGTGGCCCACATAAATCTAGTTGGGGTTTGTCAAACAGAACAAAGTTGTCTCTCAAACTAAACTAGAAAGGATCATAGGGTAAGAGTAGGAGTAATAATTATTCTTATTAATTAATACTAATAGAGGTAGTGTGGTGTGGTGTGGTATCTCTTTCTCTTCTTCATTGTAGCAATACTAAACCAATCCTTTCTTCTCATCACTGTCAGTTATTGTGACTACTTTATTGTGTATGTCACACACACACAGAGAGAGAGAGAGAGAGAGAGAGAGAGAGAGAGAGAGAGAGAGAGTCCCTTTATCAAATAAAGAAATAAACATAAACCCTACCCCATCAGTTGCACTTATTTCTCATCAGTTGCACTTGTTTCTCAAGAGTCACAGAGAGAGAGAGAGACATTTTGAATACAAAGAGTTTGGCAAGATGAGCAAAAACTGTAACATTGTAACCCCAATAAGAGACGCCTTAATAAGGATTAACTTCAATTTTAACCTCGTTGGAATTGTTAGGGAATTCACTTTTCCCAGAAAGAGCATGCAAGAATTGTTAGGGAATTCACATGAAAAACAAGAATTCTTAATTGAAATATTAAAAGCAATAAAAGAATGATAGTTCTATTCAACTTAAGAATTACTTGGCAAGGAATAATGGAGACCCTTAAGTCACCTCTCTCTCTCTCTCTCTCTCTCTCTCTCTCTCTCTTTATAACCTTTTATAAGACAATTTGAAGGAATTCTACCTATGGCTAGAAGTGTTGGAAACAATGAAGCTTTTGCAATAGAAGAATAAGCTAGAAACGCTAGAAACTACGGAGTCATTGCAAGAAAAGAGTTAGTTGAACTGCTAGAAACAATGGAGCTATTGCAAGAAAAGAGTTGGCTAGAAGTGCTAGAAACTATGGAGCTATTGCAAGACAAGAGTTGGCTAAAAGTGATAGAAACTATAGAGTTATGGCAAGAGAAGAGTCTCCTGGAAGTGCTAGAAACAATGGAGCTATTGCAAGAGAAGAGTCGACTAGAAGTGCTACAGACTGTGGAGCTATTGCAAGAGAAGAGTTGACTAGAAATGCTAGAGACTATGGAGCTATAGAAATGCTAGAGACTATGGAGCTATTGCAAGAGATCAGTTAGCTGGAAGTGCTAGAAACTATGGAGCTATGGCAAGAGAAGAGCCAGTTGGAAGTGCTAGAAATAATAGAGCTATTGTAAGAGAAGAGTCTGGAACAAGTGAAAGTGGTGGCTCACAAGTTGGTAACTAAAACACTATCGGGGGCGGAAAAGTCTTCCTTCTGACAAATGAGATTTGTGTTGGGTTGGGGGCCTAAACCGAAATTCAACGATAGGCTTAAAGCACAGCCCAAAGGATATTGGTGAAGTTTTGGAGAATTCGCCTTATTTATGCCTTTGGCCTAGGTTGGGACTGACAAGGATTATGGGATGGCCCAAAAACATTTCCTATAGCAAACACGTTAGCACAACTCTCTCTCTCTCTCTCTCTCTCTCTCTCTCTCTCTCTCTCTCTCTCTCTCTCTCTCTCTCTCTAACCTTTTATAAGACAATTTGAAGGAATTCTACCTATGGCTAGAAGTGTTGGAAACAATGAAGCTTTTGCAATAGAAGAATAAGCTAGAAACGCTAGAAACTACGGAGTCATTGCAAGAAAAGAGTTAGTTGAACTACTAGAAACAATGGAGCTATTGCAAGAAAAGAGTTGGCTAGAAGTGCTAGAAACTATGGAGCTATTGCAAGACAAGAGTTGGCTAAAAGTGATAGAAACTATAGAGTTATGGCAAGAGAAGAGTCTCCTGGAAGTGCTAGAAACAATGGAGCTATTGCAAGAGAAGAGTCGACTAGAAGTGCTACAGACTGTGGAGCTATTGCAAGAGAAGAGTTAACTAGAAATGCTAGAGACTATGGAGCTATAGAAATGCTAGAGACTATGGAGCTATTGCAAGAGATCAGTTAGCTGGAAGTGCTAGAAACGATGGAGCTATGGCAAGAGAAGAGCCAGTTGGAAGTGCTAGAAATAATAGAGCTATTGTAAGAGAAGAGTCTGGAACAAGTGAAAGTGGTGGCTCACAAGTTGGTAACTAAAACACTATCAGGGGCAGAAAAGTCTTCCTTCTGACAAATGAGATTTGTGTTGGGTTGGGGGCCTAAACCGAAATTCAACGATAGGCTTAAAGCACAGCCCAAAGGATATTGGTGAAGTTTTGGAGAATTCGCCTTATTTTATGCCTAAGGCCTAGGTTGGGACTGACAAGGATTATGGGATGGCCCAAAAACATTTCCTATAGCAAACACGTTAGCACAACAAAAATGCATACTACAATGAAGAAATAGCCCAGCAGTAAAATATTACAACGGTAAATATTTTAACGGTAAAATATTCTAGCATTAAAATATTCCAGAGGTTAAATGAGACAAAACAAAATAAACATCTAGCCGTTAATTATTTCACAAATTGAGGAGAGTGTTCACGTCTCCAAAATCATCATCTATGGGATCTAGCGAGAAAAAATCTTCTAATGTAACAACACGAGGAAAAAAACTCTATAGTAATAGTTACATCATAGCCTTTAATAGTAAATGAATAAACAAACACTATGGGTTCCATTATAACGAAAAATGGAGAAAGCTTAGTGTGAGATAAAAGGAGAGAGAGATTCTAGCTAGCGCAGCAAGATTATTATGATGCCAGGGTATACTCATGAAGATAATATATGTAGTGGGTAGTGAGAGTCATTTCGGGTAGTATGAGTAATGAGAGAGTGTATTTAGTAGAGCTGCTATGACTTTCTACTGGGGATGGATAAGAGCTTACAAGTAAAGGTGTGAGGGTTATTTGTGAGCTAGGGGCTGAAGAGCTTAGTTTTTAAGTTTGAAATTAAGAACTCAGAGGCTCAAAACCTCTATAAGAGCTCAAAGAAAATTAGAGAGAGGAAAATAGAGAAGTTTATGAGAGAGTTCTTCTCTATTGGTGTGTGTTGAAGTATTGGTGGAGAGCTCTGTCTATAGTTAAGTTTAAGGGGGTAATTAGCAAATAATCTCTGCCAAATTAGTCTCAATCTTTAGAAAATCCTTGAAGAATCATTCCTAGGATTTGGCCAAGAGTGGTAAGTTCAGCTTTAGAATGTTCTTGATATTTTGGGTAATAGTAGCTAGAGCTTTGACTTGGTATTAAATGCTGATTATCCTCAGCCGATGGGATTAGAGCATGTATCAGGCTAATGATCTTGGTTGTTTGCTACTAGAATCAGCGCTTCCCAGGGTAGATTGTATCACCCCAAGCTAGGTGTCAATCTTCAAGCCCTCTGCTAGAGATCCCTTTGATGCCCTCCAAACCACATTTCCCTAAGTTTTCCCATTTGGGTTCATGTGCGTAGTCCATGAACCAGAAAGTACACGTTTTTGGCATGATAATGAACTATTTTCAAACTATTCCAGAAGCTTCCATGGCTGCCCCTAATTCCTTGACCAATAGTGTTGGAGAAGAGGGAGAGAATGGCTGGCAGTAGTTCCACAGCTTTGTGTCTTGTCATCCAAGCTTTATGTCACATTAGTAATCATGAAAATCAGCTTGCCAAAGAAGAGTGTAGGCTTAGCTGGACATATGTCCTCTTCTACTCTGACTTGACAAGTTGAAAATGACGATAATAGGCCCCAACTGTCAGCTTAGCTGTGCTGAAACTTGGTTGGTGGTTATTCTAACCATTCTAGTTAGTCAGGTGGACTTTGGTTGCTGGGAGTAGCACATGGGCTTGGTTGTCTCGGTTGGGCCTTGTTGTTGGGCTTTTAGGCTTGTTCATCCCTACAAAATGAATAGTTTTGCCATGAGTGACATGTGGCTTTCATAGCTAGAGTTTCTTAATGAAAAATAAGTATAGTTCCATAATTTTTGTAGAAGAAGTAGATGAGTAATGTATTGTAAGTAGTTTTATGCTTCCCATAAGTTAGGGATTTTAGTATATGGAAATATATTTTTGTCAAGGAATAGTTTTGGGCTTTGAGCATAATGTAATTGTTTTTGCCAAATGGTATTTAGGCTTTTGTAAATAGTTGCCAAAATAATATTGGGCTTTTATAAATATGTGCCAAAGTAGTATTTGAGCTTTTGTAAATAAGTGCCAAAATAATATTGGGCTTTTATAAATAGGTACCAAAATAGTATTTGGACTTTATAAATAGGTGCCAAAATAGTATTTGGGTTTTTTGAAAATTTGTAAAAATATTTCCGTGTAGCAATGGACTTAGTAAGAGTATCGTGTAGCAGCGGGCTTATAAAGGTGTCGTGTAGCAACAAGCTTTAAGGGTTTTTTTGGGCTTTTTGGGTTTTGCCCATAAGGTGAATGAGTTTGGGCCTTTTTGTGAAGATAGTTTAATTTTGTGGCCCAATTTGGTAATGGTATGATAAGTATTTGTGTGAAAATCCAAGTTGGATAATATGTGGAGTATAATGGATAATATTTGTGAGATGGCCCAAGATAATTTATGGGGCTTATATGGGAAATGGGAGCCCAAGTTGGGAAGTATGTAGGAAATATTTATGTGGGCCAAAAATAGTTTATGGGTTTGTATGGGTATTTTAGTGAGTAGGCTAGTGAAATTAGGGCCTGAAAATTTGTACCTCAACAAACACTACATTTTTTTCACATGTTTATCAAATTACCATTCTAATATTTGTAACCATCTATAGTTGACATGTATCTATCAATTGTTTTGACTACACAGGAAATAAGAAAGGGCGAAGGGCTACACGGAATCTAAAATTTGCAGAATTTTTTGCAAAGGAAAGGTTCCCAATCATATGGCAAAAGGGAAGACCAATAGAGAAATACTTTACAGTATTCAAATTGGAGTGTATTGCCCTTGTTAGACGGAATAGTATGGTACCTTTACAAGTCAAAGATTGGAGAGAGATGCCTTATCAAAACAAAAGAATGCTATTTGATTATATATTGGTGTGTTATATAGAAGTGTTTTGAAATAAAAGTTTACTTTATAATGAACAAATGTAATCCTTATTAGTTTTCAGTTTTTAGGAACGCTTCATTGTTGAGGGTCAAGAGACTCTTGTTTGGCGGCAAATGAATAGGTCATACAAAAATGACTGAAGCTTCTTAAATAAAAATTGGTTTAAGCCATATGAGGAGGATCCTAAGGAGGCACTAGAAATTTTGCCACCTAACATGGCGGATGATGATAGGAACTATCTTGTGAATTTATGGAGCAATAAGGACTAGAAGGTATTACTACATGTGGAAATTATTATCTTGTGAAATTTTATAGAGAATTAAATATTTTTTAATTGGGTGGTTATGCACTTGTTAAAGTGGAAGTATGTGCTTTATGGAGTAAGGAAAATATTGGAGGGATGGGGTGTCCTCTACGGGTAAGTACATGAAGATAGGATGCATAATCTTTTTTTCAACGATACTAGCTTTTGTCATGATCCTGGCCTTCTTGTTGGGAAGTGGCACTTCTCCATATATCTGTTACTTGAGGATAATTGATGGAGCACAGTAGTTTTCAATTTTTTTATTTTTTTAATTAGCCATTTTGAAAACTTGAAACTATTTGAATACTTAAAAATTAGACTGGTGCTTTAGTTTTTATATAAGAATGGAGTTTAATTTGGAGTTGCACAATTGTGTTTATGTTTATATTTTGAATCAAGTTATTAAATTTTGATCATGTGAAGGATTGCATCCAAATTAGGTTTTTTTATTTTATTATTTTTTTTTAAATACTTATTTCAACAGCTTCAAACTGTTGAAATTTATCTCAAGACAATATATGTTTCAATGGTTTTTAATAATATTTTGACATTTAATAATTGTTGATAAAGGTGAATCACATTTTCCAACAATCACATAGGGTATAGAAAAAAAGTTTCAACATAATTTTTAGTGGTGGTTCTCAACAGTCACTTAAACTATCAAAAATACTTTTTTTTGACGATTTCAACCATTGAAAATAGAAAGTTTTCTTCTAGTGTGTAGTAACTAATATCTATTAAATGTAGTGATTTCAGATCTATAGCATGGGAGAAGTACTAGATTCTCTTTGTCTTTAAGATCCTTTTGACGAGCTTCTAAGGATCTAGTTGATGCACTTATTTGACGTGACTGTTCAAAACAAAACACTTGGGCAATATCTTATGTTTATAATAAGGATGGTGAATTATGGCTTAGAAAACTGTTAATCTAGTTCTTCAGCTAAATGAATTTATCTTCTATATTTGTATTTAGTTATAGTACATTGGACTTTAATGTATTTGTTTGTATACATTGGACTTTTGATGTATTTTGTTCTATACATTGGACTTTTGATAAGCATGATTGTGTTTTTTTTTTTTTTTTTTTTAAGCTTATTTTGAAAGTCAAGAGACCCTTAAATAAGACCTTATTTATCAAGGATTGTACATGTAAATTTTTTAACCATTGGTAAATAAGGTTATTTAAAGGCCTCTTGACCCTTAAAATAAGATAAATCACCTATTTTAAGGGCCACGAAGGCCTTCAAAATATCATTTTCGATGGTATAAGTTTCAAAGGTTATCAAGGGTCGATTAAAATTTTAAAATAATTTTTCTTGAGGTTTTTTAATACATTTTTCAAGGATTTTGACCCTTGAAAAAAGTTAGCTTTGTTGTTGTTAGAGATATATTAAACATATTAGTCCAATGTAATAGGCCCAAGCTCAGTCCTACTTGTACTAATAGTCTAGGATTTAGTCACCTATATATACTCATATTAGGGCTCATTGTAACATAGATTATTAACTACACTCTTACATAATAAAGATGTAGCTTTTAAGGGATTCCTCCGTGGATGTAAGCCAACAAGGCTGAACCACGTAACTCTCGTGTTATCAGTGTTCTTATTTTATGCTTTTCTTCCGCATCCACTCTAGCATATACAACATAGTATAACACTTCACGTTGCCAATATATTTAACATAGTATCAGAGCCAAACTTCGTTCTTGGCATTAAACAAAACATCTCTAGCAAGCAAAGAAAAATATCACATGCACACCACCATTAGAAGTCACACATGCTTCTCTATTGGATCTAGACTGCACGGCATCTCGTAGCTACCGTGGCTCAATGCTATGTCCAAGATCCACAAACTCAAGCAAAGCCGTGACATAAATTTTCAAATCTGTGCAAATCCAAGCTTCACCTAATGAAACCAACACCACAAACGTGCTCCATGAACTCCCGTGACAAAAACCCAGAAACTCAGCCCCCAACGACAGCCTCACACACCAACACACGTTGCTAATAGCTTCAGAACCTACCCACGCACTACCACAATTTCCTCATGTGCAAGCCATGTCGGCCACCGATCTACCTATAGAAGAAATCTTGCTTTCAACCGATGAAGCATGCGCCCTATGCACTGCTTGGTTTTCTAGCTTCTCCTCCACATGCCTGTGGTCATCGCACACTGCTGCCACACGCCGAAGAACTCTTGCTAATGTCATTTGATATCACTGATGACGTCATCACTCCACGTCAGCATGCCACATCATCAGCCACGCAAGCCCTAGTCCACGTCAGTGACACATCATAGTGTGACGTCAATGGCTTTGCTGCCTAATCCATGACCCGACCCGGAAACCCAGAACCAACCTGGACCATGTATCTATTGACTTTAACTTTTGTTGACTTTGACTTTTTGCGTTGACCTTTGACCGAAAGTCAAAAATTCTAAAAGGGCCTATCTTGCTCAATTTTTCATGTAGATTCCAATTTTGAACTTTGTTTCTTCATTTGACGTTTTGAAATTGGTCAATCGGCACATTCTTAATTGTGATTTCTTCAAAGGCATTCTTCAAGGCATCTCCAAGGGATCTTTTCATGCTTATCTAACCTCAAGTTTTCATCGAGCTTTCGCTTTGAGTTTGAGGGAGGATGTTAGAAATATATTAGACATATTAGCCCAATATAATAAGCTCAAGCCCAGTCCTACTTACTAGTAGTATAGGGTTTAGTTGCCTTTATATATTCATGTTAGAGTTCATTATAACACAGATTATTGTACTACACTCTTACATAATAAAGATATAGCCCTTAATAGATTCTTCTGTGGATGTAGGCTGACAAGACTAAGCCGCGTAACTTTCGTGTTATCAGTGTTCCTATTCTATGCTTCCCTTCCACATCCACTCTAGCATATATAACATAGTATAACACATCACATTGCTAATATATTTAACAGTTGTAGTGGGGAGATTAATTAAAAGAGCGTTTTTAAAATTTAAAACTCTATTTTGTAATCACAGTTCCTCATAGCTTTTTTACAAATGATTATTTTAAACTCAAAAAATAGTTTTTCAATGGCTTATACAAACGCACTATTAATTGGTGAAGGCTAAAAAAAAAACCTACATTACTCATTAACAATGATTCTAAACATTTGGTGGAAATTTTTAATACAACAATCAGGTGAGAAGATTTAGAAGGTAACAGATGCAAAAAAATACCTACATTACTCATTAACAATGATTCTAAGAATTGTTTGAGGCTCACTATTAAACGATGGAAGGGTCCACATTTCAACTTGGCAAAAATGCAGCAATGCCCACCTGAACCACCGCCACCACCTCCTATAGTGCCCATAGGATTTTGCACTTACTGAGTCGTGACAATGAACTCAGGACAGAGTTGACGTGGTGAGCTGTGACTCTGGTGCTGGGTTTCAAAAATGACTAGATTGAACCTTTTTGTTTTTCTTGGAAGAAATGGGTCCTACTCCTGGAGGGTTTTGGGGTTTGATTTGTTTGTGAAAGGGAGTTTTTATGTGAAAATTATAGAAACCAAACAAAAGAAATAGAGATGGTATTTGTACTACAATGCTATTGCTACTTTCTTGCGCAGTACAACAAAAGCCAAGCGTACTTTAGTTTCCTTTGGAGTACTGTGGGCTTTAGTTTTTCTATCTAATCCTTTTTTCCTGGGCATGAAGTGTTCCTCCATCTATTTTCTTTCTTTCCTTATTTTATCGGATTAAATTAATTTCCAAAGTCAATAATTAATTGTGATAATGGCCAATAATGGCCTCTTGGGTCTGCAATGGAAGTACCATTAGGTTGAGCAACTTAAAAGAGCATCATGGTAGTACATGATGTACTGGTACTACATAGATGAGTTTAGGTACAACCACCACGAAAATGGCCTCCTTTCCCTTATAAACTCACTTACCTATAATCGTTAATTTCAATTTCCTGAGAGTGAAAGAGTCATATGGATCAAAAAATGAAATCACACATGACATTATTCTGGGGTGATGCCATTGAAATTCTCTTCCCAGGTTGGCCAGGCTCAAACTTCAACTCTTATATGTTAGCATTAACACTTGTGTTTGTGCTCAGTTTGGCAGTAGAGTGGCTTTCGCATACCAAATTCATCAAGCCCACCATGGATAACATCACAGCTGGGATTTTACAAACTGCAATGTATGCATTTCGAGTTGGAATGGCCTATTTGGTCATGCTTGCAGTCATGTCATACAATCTTGGCATTCTACTCGCTGCAGTTGCAGGATATACAATAGGGTTCTTGATCTTTGGCAGTAGGGCTCTTGACAATTCAAAAATATCGAAGATATCCCCTTGCGAGCATCCAGCTGATCTTCCACCATTGATTTGCTAATCAGAAAAGCACATCAAACTTTAATTTGCAGCTGTATGGCCATTATAATTTCTTTATGCATATTGGTATATATATATATATATACAGTTGTATATGATTATCCTATTTTCTGTGAAACTTAGTACTCCAAATTTATAATTTTTTTGTAACAATATTTGGATCTTGCAAACAAAAATAATGAACAAGTTATTGTGCCTGCGTATCTTGCAAGAAAATTTAAATTCTAGGTTGAGAATTGCAGATTTTTGCATACCAGAAGAAAATCCTTCAGCTTCATTTTAGTTAATTATCTACTCATCTAACATCTCAGTTCAAGAGGAACCTTTTTAATTAAATTAACGTATGGTATTAATTATCACAGCCGAATCAGTTTAAACCTCCCCGGTTTCCTTAAGATTTTTCTTTGGAACTTAGTTGACCCCCCAAATTAATTAAAGTTCTACTTTGACCATTAATTTAGTCCTGGTGATTTATTCTGTTCGGCCTTTTCTTTTATTTATTTAGTTTATCCACAATTTTGAGAGTCTCATTACTATTATATTTTAATTAATTTTTAACAAATAAACAATGGAATCTAAATTTAAATATGAAAAAAAATTGCATCCAAATTCCAAACGCACGCCTACTCAGTTAATTAGCTCCCCACAAGTTTTATTGTTATATATTGGATCATAATTATATACTTCACGTCTTTGATCTTGATAATTAATTAATTATACTACTCATGGTCTCGGTCTGCAATTTGCATGAAACGCGCAAATGGGCCTTCGACTATCTCAAATTATACATACACAAATAAACTCAACACTACTCTACTTGCCATGTATTTAGTGCTATTGGGCCCTAGCTCCATCTTCAAGCCCTTACAATGAAGCCCAAAACTCCCTACCTCCTTACCTCTCTCCCCAAGAAAAAGCCCAAATGAGTATAACTCAATGTTTGAGGCTTATCTATTTTGGTAGATTACCATGAAGACTAAAGAAAATATTAAAATGTATGTATAATTTTAAAAAAAAAAATAGTATATAGTTTTTGCCCCTCTCATACAATAATAAATTTAGATAAATTCCGTTATCTTAAAACAGTTGCTTATAACGTTACTCTCATATGAAAGATGAAATTCACAAGTGGAAGATTCACTATTGTATAAGAAGAATGTTACATGCAACCATTATATAAAATACATACTATTTCCAAACTTTATAAGAAGATGAAATTCACAAGTATGGGATCCACCTTTATAAAAAAAAATGTTGTATGCAATTATTACATAAAATATACCATTTACCAAACTTTAAATGAAGATGAAATTTACAAGTGTAAAATCCACTTCTATATAAGAAAGATGTTGCATGTAACCATTATATAAAATATAATATTTCCAAACTTCCATACCACGACCAAAACAGTAGAGATTTTGTTTTGGGTTGAAATGTTGAATAAAAAACATGAGGAATACTTAGCATGTTAGCTTGGTGGCTTGATTTTCTCAACACAACTTATATACCAATTGACATCTGTAAGGATTGCACCACTGGATCATATTACCCTATATTGGAAAGAGGGAGGAGAAAAAAGAATAGTTATTATTATTGTAGGGTTAGGGTTTGTAACCCAAGCCCAAAACAATGAATTTATAAAAAGTGGGTGAAAAAGCTAGACTAGTTGTGAATTTAGCAACTGTTAATTATGATATTAAGGGATGGACCAACATAAAAACACACTTAACCGCTAAATATATTGATGTCCGAAGAAGTATATTATTGATTGAACAGTGAATACAGCTCTTAGGACTACAGTTAAATCTTTCTTCTTTTTATCTTCCTTGATTTTCCAATCTCCTTTCTTTAGAGACCTTTCTCATTTATATAGCCTTCTTCTAAACCATCTTCGTCGTACACTTATTCTTCATCCAAGCAATCACTTGAGTACATGTCACATCAGGTATCTTCTTTAGCTCTCCAGGAGTGTTGGTAGTTGAAGTTGTATTGTTCAGGGGTCTTCTCTACATAAATGCGGCCAGAAAAGTTGCTGCAGTGCATTAAACACGGTGGTAGCAGCTTTTTCCTTTAGATATTTCTCCGTTCTTATCATCTTCAGACATGCCCAAAGCTTATCCTTATCATTGGAATTGCCAGGAAGATCACTTGAACCTCCCAGGTACTTACTTGATTGAGACTCTTTATATCCAAAGAGAATATGCTCTTCGACTTGCTGATGATCTCTTCGGCCTGCCCTCCTTGATCATTTCTAGGTATATTTCTCCCATTTAGAATCCTTCTTAATCATTTTCTTTTCTTCGGACATACCTTAACCCAAAAAAAGGGCCCCAGGCCCAATACACAATGCTGGGCTTTCACCCCCACAATAGCCCCTCCAAAATTTTAATTTTTCTCTCGCGTCCGAGGAGAAAAAATAAGATTTTGATTTGTTACGAAATAAAAACACAAGTATTTGAATTCACACGTGTATAAGCATAGGTTTACGCGCTTCATCATTGCTGCTATCGTTTCAGTATTAGCACTATTAATTACTCTAGGTGGCGTTTTGTCTCATATCCAACGGTGGACCATCGATCCAACGGATGATGCTCTTCCTCATAATTTGGGCAGGATGACTCTTCCCCTTTCATTTATCCCTATATAAAGCCTCAGAAAAGGTTATATCTTCTTTACTTTGCAAACTCTCAAATTATCCAGCGAACTCAAGCAGTCAAATCCACCAAGCTCTTCCAATCATCATTCCTAGATCTTCCCAAAATCTACAAGAATCTCTCTACGAGTTCAAAGATCATTCTCCGATTTAGTTTGTGTAAGTTCTCCTTTATTCAAGCCTTTCATCTTCTCTTCGGCCAGCTTCCTCGGCCTTCAAACTCTCGTTTCCCAGTTATTATTCTGCGACTTCTTCTAGTTAACCAAAAGTGGGTAGATTTCAGTATCTTGTTGATAGTCCTACCTTAATAGAGGAATTTAAGGAGACATACGGCATACCACAGAGGGTAAACCTGAGGTATTGTCCACCAGAAAGGGTATTAATCGACTAAAGAGAGGGGGAAGTCATAATCCCTATGATAGCATTCATAGAAGGAGGAATGACTCTCCCTATGGGTTCTATTACCCAAAACTATCTTCGTAACCATAGGCTTTCTCCTGATCAGTGCGCACCCAATGTCTTTAGGATCCTAAGACAGTTGACGCTTTGAACCTTCATCTAGGATTAGGACTCACCTGGCTTGACGTGGTACATATGTACGAGTGTCATAGCCAGAAGGGAGCGGGATACTATCTTAAATCTCGATCCAACGTCGTTAGGCTCGTCTCCTGCCTTCCCAAGTCCAACAAAGAGATGAAAAACGACTATTTAATCGTCTCGGGCACGTGGCATGACGGTCTTCATTGCCCGACCCAACTAGGAAAGCCAGGTGGGACATCTTAGATTTAGGTTTCCTAACAATAGATTTAGGATCTCCATTTTTTAACAATTTGCCTTCTCTTTGTATCATTATTTTCAAGTTTCTGACTAAGTTTCGTTGTGGTGTTAACAGATAAGGATTACGTTTCTCCTCGGCTCAGCCTCACAAACGTCTGCGTGCTCAACTACTTACTACAATCAGAGATTTTTGTAAGTGAAGACAGGCAGCTCCAGTCCGTTCCTCTCATCCTTGGTTTCACGCCAAATCAACCAATTTTCAGCCGGTTGGCAACGCTATCACTCAAGGAGACTATCAGCTCAAACGAATAAACGTCTCTTGGCACAATTTCCTAGCACCGTTCAATCTTGCCCCCATGCCACATCCAAATCCGCAGGGTATACCATTGCTAGTCCAGCCAGTTCAACAGGTTCCCCTTGAACCAGTAGCAGTAGCTGAAAAAGTCGATTCTTCAACCTCTTCACTTGAGGAGAAAATTGATAAGTTTAGATTTGAAGAAGAGGCTTAGGAAAGGGGTTAAGCGATACAAGTTTCAGAAACCGAGGAAGAAACTGACAGGCAGTCTAGTGTTTACCCTCCTGTTTTAATAACTGCTGTTCCTGACGACTCCTCGGAAGAGGAAGAAGACATGGCCAGCCTAAGAGACTTAATGAAGAATAGGAATAAAAAAGCTGGGCCCAAAAAGACCGGTACGTCCCAACCAATTGCCAGTCTTCCTCCACTACCTCCCCAGGTTCCTTTGGATCGTGGCTCAAAGCAATTACCAGATCCGAAGAAGAATAGGCCCCTCATCGATAATGAAGAAAGAGAGGTGGTGCCTCCAAAAGGGACTAAGCAACAGAAAGTGGTGAGAGACCACCGGAGCAAAAGGGCTTCGTCTACCGAGAGCCAAGACGACGCTCTCGCAGCTGATGTGCACCGAGGACCTCGCACCTGGTCCCCAAGGCTAGAATTGGATGGTGCTCCAATCCCCTAGGAGACCTCCCTCAGAAATTATAATAGGAGGAGGGCAGGTCTCGTTGCTGAGGCCTTGGAGCAACCACTGCTCCTCCCACGAGACATGGAATCTTACAGGCATTTCAGCCAGTATGACCTCTTTTTGTCCCTAAAAAGAGATTTAGCCACAGTAAGTAAATTACTCCACTTCTTTAGTTAGGATACTGATGATGATTTTTTTTTTTTAAGTGAAATTTTTCCTTCTGTTATGTAGATTACCCAGCAGGTTTACGTGGCCGAGGAGTGGAACAAAAAGGCCTATACTAAAGCCCAAGCAGAGGCCCACTCTCAGTTTAAGGCAAAAAAATCACTGGGCAGTCTAAAGGAAGATTGTTCTCGGCTGTCCGAGCAGCTGAGGGATATGACAAGCCAAAGAGATAATCTCGATGCTGGCCTGAAGACTGCTGAAAAGAAGGCTGAAGACCAACGCAAGCAGTTGCGCATAACCGAGATCAATCTGGAGACAGAGAGAGAGTTGGTCAAAAGTCTTCGTGCTGAATTACAAAAAGCCAAGGAAGCTACTCAGTTGGCCAAGAAAGATGCTCAGCTGGCTAAAGTGGCAGTGGAGGCTGAAAGACAAGCAGCATATACCCTTGGGGTGGAGAAGACTCAACTCAGACTCACTGAGGAGTTCGCCAAGGTCTGTAGGGAATACTGCGATGTAACTTGGGATAAAGCCCTTGAAGCTGCTGGGGTCCCTCTAGAGGCTGACTTGAGGCAGCCTAAGAATGTTTTCTACCACCCAAACATTTGCGAACTCCCAAAAGCTCTGGAGCAGCTTGTCGTCGACCAGACCCTTCCTAATCCTACTGAAGCACCCAAAGAGTCTGGTCAGACTGAAGGCCAAGGCAAGCAGGCTGAGGATCAGATCATGGATGTTGCTACCCAGCCCAACCATACTGCTGACCCTTTGGCTCCCTAGACGAAGACTTAGATATCTAAGGATTTCTACTTCATACTTACATTAGTTAGTTTTTTTTTTTTTTTTTTTTTTTAATTTTTTTTTATGTAAGGGGTTGTAATGTACCTTCTTTTTAATTAATGAAATTGTTCTTCTATTTTCGGTCTTCGTCACAGATGTTATGAAAATTACTACTATTGCAAATGACTGACTTGTAGTTAAGATAACATAGGCAAACTTAACAATAATATCATATTAATGATGCAAACAATTTACTCCAATACTGGAAGAAACTGATTGTGTAAGAATTATTAATAAACATTAAAAGCGATGAATGATATGAAGATCTTACAGTTTTTCTTGAATATTTATGGAGAATACTTCTGAGCACTAACTTTGTATTGAGTACGTGGCCGAAGAGATTTATCTTAGCTAGCATTTACTCAAATAAGTTTAAACACTTAGGAGGATCGTAAGGGAGTGTTAACTAACAAAAATCATCTAGTCCGAGGACTTCCGGCATGATTGGATTTAAGTTTAAACACTTAGGAGAATCGTAAGAGAGTGTTAACTAACCCAAATCATCTGGTCCAAGGACTTCAAGCATGATTGGATTTAAGTTTAAACATTTAAGAGGATCATAAGGGAGTGTTAACTAACCTAAATCATCTGATCCGAGGACTTCAGGCATGATTGGATTTAAGTTTAAACACTTAGGAAAACTGCAACGGAGTGTTAACTAACCTAAATTATTTAGTCTGAAGACTTCAGGCATGATTGGATTTAAGTTTAAACACTTAGGAGGATCATAAGGGAGTGTTAACTAACCCAAATCATCTGGTTTGAGGACTTCAGGCATGATTGGATTTAAATTTAAACACTTAGGAAAACTGCAACGGAGTATTAACTAACCCAAATCATCTGGTCCGAGGACTTCAGGCATGATTAGATTAAATTTAAACGCTTAGGAGGATCGTAAGGGAGTGCTAACTAACCCAAATCATCTGGTCTGAGGACTTCAGGCATGATTGGATTTAAATTTAAACACTTAAGGAAATTGTAACGGAGTGTTAAGTAACCCAAATCATCTGGTCCGAAGACTTCAGGCATGATTGCATTTAAGTTTAAACGCTTGTCCAAAAATTTTATATAATAAATTGGCATATTGATTAAAGAAAAGGTTCGATTAATAATAGTACCTTTTGAGGTTGTTTACATTCTAAGGGCGTGGTATTACATGACTATCTGAGTCTTCCAAAAAATACGCTCCAATGCCAACCCCTAAGGTAATACGGTATGGCCCTTCCCAATTGGGTCCTAACTTTCCCCAAGCGGGGTTTTTTACAGTGCCCACAACTTTTCTGAGCACCAAGTCACTAGGTTCTAGAAGTCTTAGCTTTACGTTGACATCATAGCCCTGCCTAAGTTTTTGTTGATAATGTGCTAATCAGACCATTGCATTTTCTCTCTTTTCATCAATCAAATCCAAACTCTTCTCCAACAGCTCACCATTACCGGTCGGACTGAATGAGCTGGTTTTCAGTGTTGGGAATCCAATCTCTAGAGGTATGACAACTTCAGCCCCATAGGTCATCGAGAAGGAGGTCTCTCCAGTAGACCTACGAGGCATAATTCTGTATGTCTAAAGTACGTGTGGCAGTTCTTCTACCCATTTGCCTTTTGCGTCATCTAGTCTTTTCTTTAGTCCATTTACTATGACTTTGTTAACAGTTTCTGCTTGCCCATTCCCTTGGGGATAAGTAGGGGTGGAGTATCTATTCATGATCCCCAACTCAACACAGTAATTCTTGAATGCTTTACTATCAAATTGAAGGTCATTGTCCGAGATGAGGGTATGGGGAATTTCAAACTGAGTGACAATATTTTTCCAGGTAAACTTCTTTGCATCGACATTCCTGATGTTGGCTAGAGGCTCAGCTTCAACCCATTTGGTGAAATAGTCTGTGCCGACCAGAAGGTACTTCTTATTTCCTGCGGCCTTAGGGAATGGACTCATTATATCTAAGCCCCATTGAGCAAATGGCCATGAGTTAGATAATAAATTAAGGACTCCACCTGGTTGATGTATATTTGGTGCAAATCGCTGACATTAATCGCATTTTTTAATATATTCATGGGTTTCTTTCTACATATCCAGCCACCAATAACCTTGAGTAATGGCCCTATAAGCCAAAGATCTACTTCTAGTATGACTTCCACAGATTACTTCATGCAATTCTTCCAAAAGTGATTCAGCTGCTTCAGGATGCATGCATAATAAGTATGGTCCTTAGTAAGAGCGTTTGTACAATTTATGGTCCTCGGATAACCAGAATCTAGTTGTCTTCCTCCGAACTTTGTCGGCTTCCAGCTTCTCTTCAGGCAAAATATCATCCTTCAAGAATTTAACTGTAGGATCCATCCAATTGAACTCGACTCTGATTTGATGAACTTGAACAACCTCACCCCTTGTTCCCATAGGCTTATGCAGGTCTTCGATGAGGATAACTCTACGTAAATCCTGGGCCGAGGATGTGGCAAGCATGGCCAAAGAATTAGCATGTGCATTTCCACTTCTGGGGATGTGCAGTAAGCTAAAAGATTCAAACTCCGACTGCAAGCATTTAACTCGGCTTAAGTACTCCTACATTCGTTCATCTTTTGACTCAAATTCTCCTTGCACTTATCTGACGACTAGCCTTGAGTCCGAGAACACTTCCACTAACTTTCCTCCCATCCTTTGAACTATAGTCATTCCCATTAGTAGAGCTTCATACTCAGCCTCATTATTTGTGACCGTAAAGCTTAATCTTAGCGATTTTTTAATAACGATTCTTTCTGGAGATATTAACACTATCCCCACTCCAGATACTTTCTGGTTCGCTGCACCATCTACATATACTTCCCAGGATGAAGGGCCTTTTTGGGAGATTACGCCAACCGATTTTCCATCCATGTCCTGTGTTGGTATCAATTCTTCTAACGATGGCTCAGTAAACTCAACTACTAAATCTGCGAGGATCTGCCCCTTTATGGAGGTGCGTGGCATATACTTGATGTTAAAAGCCCCTAAGATAATGCCCCATTTGGCTATTCTCCCTGTGTAGTCAACACTTCTGAGTATGGTTTTAAGTGGAAGTTGGGTAAGAACAACTACTGTGTATGCTTGAAAATAGTAAGGCAACTTCTGAGTGCCGAGCACTACTATCAGGATTACTTTCTCTAATGGCGAATATCGAATCTCTGCCTCATGCAATGATTTACTCATATAGTAAACTGGCCTTTGTACACCTTGGTCCACTCGTATCAACACCAAACTCACAGCATAAGAGGCCACAACAATGTAGGCAAACAAGACCTCATCTAGCTCAGGACTGGACATGATTGACGGCCAAGCTAAATAGTCTTTAAGTTGTTGGAAAGCCAAAGCACACTCTTCAGTCCACTCGAATCCTTTCCATTTGTTAGTCAAGAAAAGAAAGGTTTACACCTATCTACTGATCGAGCAATGAATCGGTTCAGAGCAGCGGTCATTCTTGTCAGTTTCTGAACTTCTTAGGATTCCGAGGAGCTTGTAAATTGTTGATGGCCTTTATCTGGTCGGGGTTAACTTCGATTCCCCTGTGAGTCACCATGTACCCCAAGAATTTGCCTAACCCCACACCAAATGCGCAGCTTATACCTCCTTAGAACTTCAAAAATGTTTTCAAGATCCTTTACATGTTCAGAGACGATCTTGCTTTTCACCACCATGTCATCTATGTAAATCTCGATACTTTTACCTAGCTGTGGCTCAAACATCCTAGTCATCATTCTTTGGTAGGTGGATCCTGCGTTTTTCAAACCAAATGGTATCACTTTGTAGTGGTAATTCCCAATAGGGGTGACAAAAGCAGTCTTCTCCTGATCCTCCAAAGCTAATGGCATTTGATGGTAACCTTGGAAAGCGTCCAAGAAACTCATCCGAAGATGGCCAACAGTAGCATCTACTAGCTGATCAATTTTTGGCATAGGGAATGGATCCTTAGGACAAGCCTTATTCAAATCAGTGAAGTCCACACAAACTCGCCATTTCTCATTCTTCTTCTTCACCACCACCGTATTTGCTAGCCACTCAAGATAAATAAAAAAATAAAATAAAAAAATAAAAAAAAATTCTTTAATAGCCCCAGCTTGTTTGAGTTTTGTCACTTCTTCTCTTACTGCATCAGCATACTCCTTGGATGGGCACCAAGGAAACTGTTTCTTAGGAGTAATCAATGGATTAACCTTCAAATGGTGACATATGAATTTTGGATCCACCCCTGAGGCTTCATAGGCATTCCAGGTGAATATATCAAGGTTTCTTTTAAGGAACTCTGTTAACTCTTCCTTCTCCTGCAGAGGTAGCTGAGATCCAACTTGAAAGAACTTTTCTGGATTGTTTTCAATAGTAACTTTAACTAAATCTTCACACCTAGCACCTTCAGCTGTATCTTCAACGGGCGATGCCCGAGGATTTAACTGCTATAAACCCCTTTCGGCCTGGGCCAAAGACACAGTTTCGAGCTTACACCGAATAACAGCCACTAAGCACTGTCTGGCCACGAATTGATCTCCCCAAATTTCACTAACCTGTCCCTCAAATTGATATTTAACCTTCTGATGTAGAGTAGAGGAAACAGCCCCTAGTGTATGGAGCCAAGGTCTGGCTACAATTACAGTATAGGGCGAATATACTTCCACAACGATGAAATCTACCTCTACTACTTCTGCACCAGTTTGCACAGGCAATCGTATTTGTCTCTTTGGGGTAATAACTCTTCCTTCAAAACTCATCAGGGGAGAATTGTATGGTTCTAAATCATTGGGTTTTAAGTTTAGTCCCCTATAAAGATTAGGATACATTATTTCTACCATGCTTCTCTGGTCCACCATAACCCTTTTCACGTCATACCCTCCAATTCTGAGGGTGATCACTAAAGCGTCATCATGGGGTTGGATGGTCCCAACCATGCCTTCATCCGAGAATCCTAACACCGATTTGGTACCCGATTTAACTCTCTTTGAACTATGACTAAAGTCTCCTGCGGGTAACCGGGCCACCAACATAACCTTGGATGGTGAGGATCCTGTTCTTCCCGGTGTTGCGAATATGACATTGATAGTTCCTAAAGGAGGCTTCGAAGAATCATCTCATCGGGGCTCCGAGTTTATCTGACCTCCTTGGCCGCTGGAATAATGCAAAAGCTGTTTCAATCAACCCTCGCAGACAAGCTAATCCAAATGATCCCACAGGCTCCTACAATCCTCTGTGGTATGCTCGTGGTCCTGATGGTACTGGCAATATAGGTTATGATTATGCCTCTCAGGGTTTCCCACCATCTTGTTTGGCCACTTGAAGAATAATTCATTCTTGATCTTTTCCAACACTTGATGTACTGGCTCTTTGAATACAGCGTTGACAACTTGAAGATTTGCTGATCCTGACTGCCCAAAAAAATCCCTATGCTGCTTGTTATTACCATATCTATCCGACCTGAAATCTCTCTTCTCTTGGGGGATGACCTTATCTTTTCCCTTTCCTTGCTGCTGATCTTCCTCAACTCTTTTATACTTGTCAATACGGTCTATGAGCTGACGCACGTTAGTAACTGACTTACCAGTTAGAGACTTCCTTAAACCATGTTCAGTAGGGAGGCCGAGCTTGAACGTATTAAGGGCCACTCCATCACAATTGTCTTCCATCTCATTGAACATTTCCCAGTACCTATCTGAGTATGTTTTCAAGGTCTCGCCTTCTTGCATGCTCAAAGATAACAAAGAAGCTAAGGGTTTAGCCACTCTTCGGCAAGTGACAAAACAAGAACCAAATGCTTGAGTGAGCTCTCTTAAGGAGTTAACGGAATCTGCTTTCAGACTGTCAAACCATCTCATCGCAACTGGTCCAAGACTGGAGGGGAAGACTTTGCACATCAAAGCTTCATCTTTAGAATGGATTGCCATCCTCTGGTTGAAGTGGCTCACATGTTCTACAGGGTCTGTCCTCCCGTTGTAGATAGTGAATGTCGGCTGATGAAAACGGCGAGAAAGCTTTGCTTGTTCGATCCTGCGTGTGAAAGGGGATTTGGAGATTTGATTCAAAGTTTTACTTATAGCATCATTCCCTGTACCCCCATATGATGGACTTGGTGGTTGGCGCCCATGATAGTGCTCTTCTTCGTAAGAGAAAGAATCAGTAACTAGTGTTCTGGTCCTACGTCTGTAAGAGACATCTTGCTCATCGTTAGAGTCATCCTCAGAGTAAGAAGATGTTCGCCTTCTCTTTACAGGGCACAACTCTCTTTTCAGCTTGTCAATCTCTAGTTGCATGGTCTTGTTTTTCTCTACATGAGACACGTGACTTCCATCATGTGACTGGCTTCGATCAGTATGCGTAGTGTGTACACTGCCTTCACGATCATGTCTCTGCTCCAAGTTAAGAAAATGATCAACGTCTTGGGATGCTCTAGATTCTGCTGGTTGTTGCCCTGGTTCCGCCATCATCAATCGTTGCTTCCACTCTTGCTCAAGTTCTCCCCACATATGGCGCCAATTGTAGGGTTAGGAATTGTAACTCAAGCTCAAAACAATGAATTTATAAAAAGTGGGTGAAAGAACTGGGTTAGTTGTGAATTTAACAACGGTTAACTATGATCTTCAGGGATGGGCCAACATAAAAACGCACTTAACAACTAAAAATATTGATATCCGAAGAGGTATATTATTGATTGAACAGTGAATACAATTCTTAGAGCTACAGTTAAATCTTTTTCCCCCTTTCTTTAGAGACCTTTCTCATTTTTATAGCCTTCTTCTAAACCATCTTCATCGTACACTTGTTCTTCATCCAAGCAATCACTTGAGTACGTGTCACATCAGGTATCTTTTTTAGTTCTCCAGGAGTGTTGGTAGTTGAAGTTGTATTGTTCAAGGGTCTTCTCCACATAAATGTGGCCAGAAAAGTTGCTGCAGTACATTAAACACGATGGTAGCATCTTTTTCCTTTAGATATTTATCCGTTCTTATCATCTCCACACATGCTTGAAGTTTATCCTTATCATTGGAATTGCTAGGAAGATAACCACCCAGGTACTTGCTTGATCGAGACTCTTTATATCCGAAGAGAATACGCTCTTCAGCCCGCTGATGATCTCTTCGGCTTGCCCTCCTCGATCATTTCCAGGTATATTTCTCCCATTTGGAATCCTTCTTAATCATTTTCTTCTTTTCAGACATACCTTAACCCAAAAAATGGGCCCCAGGCCCAATACACAATGCTGGGCTTCCCCCCCCCTATAGTATAAATTTATTATCATGTCCATTTACATTAAATAGTTTTTTTTTTAAATTGATCTCAACATAAAAATAAATAAATAAATAAATAAATAAAAAACCTAAACATTAATTGAAAAGTTTATAAAAAGAGAGAGAAGAAGAAGAGAAACCAATTTTAAACACAAGGGAGGAGATGGGCAATTTTTCATCAAGCTTCCTCTTCCCTCCACATTTTCTCTCCAAATTAGAGAGATTCCAAAATCACCCCAAATGTTGAGTAGGTGAGAAAACTCATCGCCCCTATTTTCTCTCTCATTTCCCCCCCTCAACCAAATACCCCTATCATATTATTTTTGCTTCACTCTTCTCTCGCCCATTTACCATCCCCAATAATCACCCCAAATAAACAGGTACTAAAATTATTTCCGATGAAATTAATAGATCTTTATTATTATTTTTTAATTTGCCTCCAATAAGCTCACCACCCCTTAACAAAATGGTACCAAGCATAGCAACAATATACACACATATTATAATAAGGATATCAATAAAATTAGGGTTGTCAAAAAATATTCACAGCAATTATCTTACACTTCTTTTTTTATTAATAATTCAATAGTTATAATAAAGGAAAGGAAATTTAAACCTTAGACGTTTCTATATGAAACACTAGGAGATGCTATCTGGTTGAGCTACAAAGCTCTTGAAAATTACTATATCACACCTTATAATTGCCTATTATCTCACATTTGGGCCACCACATTCTATAATTTAAATTTTATTAATTAACTCATGTGTGACGTATTAGGCAAATTAGGTGTTGTCGTAAATTTTGGTTGTGGCTCTAACTTTACTATAAGGATATTTATTTAAAGTAGCTATTGAATTTTTAAGTTTTATCATATGTCCTCACTCCTCCCATGTTGAATTTGATGTTCTATAAAGTACATTTTGATCACTAATAAGTAAAAGCTATATAGTTGTTGACATTGTGTATTTACTCAAAGTATATGAATGGAACTTTTTGATATATACAAATTATCAAATAATGGATGGAAAATTAATTGACATTTTATGAAATTTAAAATAATCTATATACATTTAATTTCAAAACTGAGGGAAAACTCAATTAGATCTCAAATTAAATTTCAATTGTGGACTAATTTGTGTCATGTGTCCAATAAAAATTTTTAATTTTTATACCAAGTGAATTAATGAGTGCAAAATACTAAGAATCCAATTTTAGTGAAATATTAATAAATAAAAAATAAATAAAAACCAATCATATATCTACTCAACAAAAATTACCACACTTTCTATCTTATTAAAATTTATAATAAAATTATCATAAATATATTTAACTTAGGTAGGAATATTAATATTCATCTAATTACGTTTACTTTTTCTAATAATTCAATCAATTGTAGATATTTTTATGATTAACAAAAATTGTTTACTTTTAAATGCACATGCTAGTTCCGCTCTGCATCTCCAACTGCCGCTAGCAGTTTTGTGAGATGGCGTGTGGTTAGATAAAAAAAAATGCACATGCTAGTTTATATATAAACTCATAAGCATCATTTTTGTTTTAAAATCGAAGAAGAAGAAGAAGAAAAGAATAAAAATTGTAATAAAACTCTTCTATCCTCGTGTGTAGTAGGATGGTATATATTGATTTTTGTTAGGACTTTTATACAAACAAGGAAACCAATGCTTATTTTAAAGTAAGTGATTACATTATTTGTTTAATTTATAGGATTCAGTAAGTGTAAATGGTAACAGTTAAATCAATTCATCTCTCTCTTTTCAATTGGATTAAGTTTCTATTAGTATAGTATTTTCAAGGTTTTTAGAGATGAAAAAAAAAAAAGAGGAAAATACTATAGTTACTACAAAGACTACTCAAAGAGTAATGTTAAAGACACAAATTATTTTACAACATTTTTACAAACTGTTATTGTGGGCAACCTTTCATTGGCTTTTATCCAGAATCACCACTAATATCATTTTTTCATTTATCAATAATCACTAGCCACATTAGCAGTTTGTAAAATATTTTGTAAAAAAATTTGTGTCTCTAGCATTACTCTACTATAAAATATTTACAAATGAATGTAATAATAAATGGAATTAATGAACTTTAACAACCTATAATTAATAAATGTTTGAATTAAATTTTTGTAATTGTTGACATGTTAATTTATAAACCTTGTGTACTAAAATTTGTGCATCTCTAGCATCACTCATGAGGGGAAAAAAAAATCGCTCAACCTTTTTTAAAAATAAATTTATTATCATAAGCTTTGGGGCATCTTTTGTGTAGGGGTTGGGCTTTTTTTTGTAGGGCCTTATCCCTTAGGCATGGGCCTTGGACTGACCTTGGTAATTATCACCCATGTTCTTGCTTTCAAAAATCAAGGAAGCGCCCGTTGATGCTCTTTGAGTAGAGTTTAAAGCATCTCTCCAAACCGTAAGAACACAATATAGATTTGGGTTTGCATTTTGTGATATTTGAGGATGATGCACTAACTACGATCCAAAGCCATGATCAGTTCTAATAGTGTAGAATTTGCTTGGTCTAATTCTTCAATCGTATCAAATATAAAAAGAGAAAACCTAGAGACGCAATAAAATCTCAAAACATTTTCATAATACTTTTGTTTACGAGTTGTGGTGGATTGGTGGGTCTCGCTATCATTTTTGTTTTATTTTATTGACTTATGGTAAGTTGACACAACATTTGAGAAAATATTATAACATTTTGTTATATCTCTATGTTAGATTTAGATTCTTTTCATGGCTGGGATTTTTGTTTTGTACACAGGAAGTTCAATTTTGGCTCAAAATTCTGTATGATTTTAAAGCTTAATTATGCTTTTGCTTCTTTGGATGGCGATGGATTAAGACCACTGTCTGTGTAACGTGCATCTTGGATTTCAATGTTATTCAGGGAAGAAAAAAACACCCATCTATCTTCATGAGGTAATTAATTCAATCCCGAGCCAGTTAGATTGGATTAGATGTAACTGATTAATATATTGCATGCAACTAATTAATTAAGTCTCTGATAAATATTTTCTGTTGTCTTATCATGAGCTATTAGACATTATTGATGTCTTATCATTATCGCCTGAGAAAGAGATATGAATTGTCATTTCCAAAAGAAAAACCAATACAGAAAGAGAGAAGAAAATGACAGTCAAGGAAGTACTCTTTTTTCTTTTTTTCTTTTTTTTTTTGGTGCTAACCATCAAGGAAGTACTACATCTACATGTCCCGAAGAGGTAGTAGAGCTTTCATTAATTCCAAAGTTGAAAGTCGCAGAAAGATATAATGCTAAGCATAACAGACCATGTATGAAGCATGATATCCCGTCAATGGACTGAAAATGAAGGTGTAAGAGTTGGCATGAATCTCTTGATGTGAAATCTTCTAATATGCCCATAATCAGCTTAGGAAGACCAATGGCCACTATAATCCTGTTTTTTCAACGACATAAATAGTTAATAAATGATAATAAAAGCAATTATCATGAAGTAAATAACATGAGTTAAAATGGATTAAGATCCTCTAAATTTTCTAAGGTACTCTATCAATAGATTTTCTTAAATCCTAACCACTCTTTAATGATTTAATGGTCTAGATTCTGCAATATTAGCATTCCACTAACGATATTCTTAAAATAATAAAATAATGTTACAAACAAAACAATTAAGATTATTATTAGTGGAATACTGACATGGCAGAATTTAGACCATTAAATCATTAAAGAATTGTTAAGATTTAAAGAAATCTATTTGGTAGAGTACCCTAGAAAATCTAGAGAATCTAAATCCAAAATTCTATTGTATTTATAAGATTTTTAAATCATATCATATCAATAAATTGGGTTTAGAAGTCTTTTTTTTTTTTATAACTGGGTTAAGAAGTCTTAGTTGTGCCAAATTATAGCAATTTATTATTAAATATAAACAACAACTCAATTGTTCTTATCAACTTCTCCTCTACTGCTTTATCAATTTTTTGGATAAATATAAAAGCTTAATTGTTGTTGTGGGGGTCAGAAATTATCAAAAAGATTCTGAAAACAGGCTGTGACTCGCGATCTGTGCTGGGTTGTTAACTTGCTGTTCGACTTTGTACAGCCCCTACTTGTCATCTTCTTCTTCTCAGTTTTTTTTTTTCCTCACAAAATTTTTGGTTCCAGATCTGAAAAAGTCCAATGCCTACCGGCCAAGTGCTCTGATCATGGTTCCAGAATTTAAAGCTTGTTTTTCTGTGTTTTTTTTTTTTTTTTTTTAAGGTTCAGATTCAGAGGAAAGTAGGGAACCGTGAGAAGCGGTCTGATCCGGTTCTCAGAACCGTGAGGTCCGACCACGGTTCGCACGGATTTCTATTTTTTTCTCATAGAACGGTTCTTGAAGCTAAAAGAACTGCAAAAATGAACGGTTCGAGGTTTTTCTGGTCGGACCGTACGGTCTGGTCCGAGTTTCAAAACCATGAAATTCACTATTATCACAACAAGCTGTTACAAGTAATAGAATTTCAGTACCTTATACTAATCTATAGTTAAACTCTTACCTCAATACCCAATTAGACTTGTTCTGTAGTGATAATATCTCCTTTCAATACACGGCTCTCAATACTTGACTAATTAATTCGATGCGCGGATCCTAATACGTGGCTTACGCACCAACTTGAAAAAGATGTTGGCTACAAAGTTTTTCAATTCATCACACGATGAAGATTACGAAACTCTTTGGTTACAAAATCTTATGGTGTATAAACACAGCAACTTCTTGAAGAGAAAGATGAATTAGAGCATACGTCTCCAATTCACAATATGCTTGTGAAAAACTTTTGCATTAAAGTGCATCAACTGTGACGACCTTTAAAACAATTCTTATATATGTTTAGACTTAAACAGTCTTTTAAGCCTCGATAGATACCAGCTGTCGAGTTTTAAAATTCAGCACTTCTTCACTTGATTCTTGGACAGACTTGTATGACTTTAATACTTGAACTTAAACCTTGTTCTTGAAACATTAAACACATCTTAAATCTATCCAATTACAAGTAAATTGTATTTTATCAAAAGATTAGCCAATTCTATATTAACATATATTCCCAAGATAATTCACATATGTCCTAATACTTTGTATTCTCAAGGTCACCTGTGTTTATTACCTCAAATGAGAGTTTTAATGTTGGTGGTACATTCAGACTCCTCGGGAATTATCTGGGGTGAAACTCCCCTTTATGATTCATAGAGATGGGCCTACCTGTCCTTTCTAGTATGAGCTTTCAAGCCCTTTGGGCTCGACCCAGAATTAAATCCACTCTCCACACAATTATTATTATTAAATTTTGTCTGTCCTAAAAATCAATAATTTTAAAATTCTATTACAAATAGCTTCAAGTAATTTAAAATAAAATTTAATATTTATTTTCATTATTTTGATTATATATCATAGTTTTGTGTTCTAATATAGTAAAATTTATGTACTAGATATTGTTTTTGCGCCAAGTGGATCAATATATGCATGTATTATGCATGTTAAAATTAATGTTTTTTCTTTATCATGTAACTCATTAAGATAGTTATTTTAGTTTTGGTAAAATTATTAAAGTTTCATGCAACTCACTAATTATTAATATAGTTTTGAATTATTTATAGTAATGTATTTGGCATAAAAATTGAATACACGTATCAACTGATATAATGTGGAAATGTTTGAAAATTTGAAACTAATATATATATATATATATATATGTATGTATGTATGTATATGTATGTATGTATTAAATTATTTCTTTTTTTAATTTCCAATTGAGTAGTATATATACTTATCTTAGGTATGTCTAATATATTTGGTATAACTTTAAAATCTAATCAACCAAATATTCATTAAAAAAAAAAAAAAACTTAACACACACACATATATATATATAAGATTAAGATTGTAAATAATATATAAAATATAGAACTATAAATATCGATCATAATTCAAACGTCATACATGATATAGAGAAACATTCGCAAACTAAAGAGTATTAAAACTTAGTTAAATTGAGCTATTTTTGTATAAGTATAAAAGAGAATATTTTAATACTTTTTCATTTTTTTAATTATAAAAAGCATATATATTTCAAATATTTTAAAAAATACGGTCATGTTTAACTTTTTGTACAACATGTAACATGTATACTTTTCTAACTATTTTTTGAGTTAAAAGAGTACAACATTGTTATAATAATTTTGTCATCACATGATAACATTAAATCGAATGCACCTTCCCACCGCACTCGTGAATTGGATAAAAGATGAGAAAGTGCTAGTTTAGCTGAGGTTTCTTTATTAACTTAATTCATTTACGTTTCCATTTTCATGTTTCATATTCTCTTCATTCCTCTCACAAGTGGTATAGGCCCTATCCAAGTACGGAGCTAGAACTTAGAGTTAGGGGGGCAGCTTTGTTACTGGTTGTATTCAGTTGCTTCAGCCTCCGACTTTGTTGTTGCTTAGCTGCTTAGCTGCTAATTGTTTAAATTTTTTTAAAGGGTTAGATTGTTTGTTTTGGCTAAAATTGGTTTACTAAGCTTAATTTTTTTTAGTTTTATTATTGGTAATTTTGTTGTTCGACTAATTTTTTTGGGTTGGTATATATTTTTTTAGATTTGGTCTTAAAAATGAGAAAAATGCTAGAGTTATAAACTTTTTTACAAATTCCTTATGTGATGAGTGGTTATTGGTAAGTAAAAAAAATAATGTAAGTGGTGGGCCCAACTGCGANAGCTTCAAGTAATTTAAAATAAAATTTAATATTTATTTTCATTATTTTGATTATATATCATAGTTTTGTGTTCTAATATAGTAAAATTTATGTACTAGATATTGTTTTTGCGCCAAGTGGATCAATATATGCATGTATTATGCATGTTAAAATTAATGTTTTTTCTTTATCATGTAACTCATTAAGATAGTTATTTTAGTTTTGGTAAAATTATTAAAGTTTCATGCAACTCACTAATTATTAATATAGTTTTGAATTATTTATAGTAATGTATTTGGCATAAAAATTGAATACACGTATCAACTGATATAATGTGGAAATGTTTGAAAATTTGAAACTAATATATATATATATATATATATGTATGTATGTATGTATATGTATGTATGTATTAAATTATTTCTTTTTTTAATTTCCAATTGAGTAGTATATATACTTATCTTAGGTATGTCTAATATATTTGGTATAACTTTAAAATCTAATCAACCAAATATTCATTAAAAAAAAAAAAAAACTTAACACACACACATATATATATATAAGATTAAGATTGTAAATAATATATAAAATATAGAACTATAAATATCGATCATAATTCAAACGTCATACATGATATAGAGAAACATTCGCAAACTAAAGAGTATTAAAACTTAGTTAAATTGAGCTATTTTTGTATAAGTATAAAAGAGAATATTTTAATACTTTTTCATTTTTTTAATTATAAAAAGCATATATATTTCAAATATTTTAAAAAATACGGTCATGTTTAACTTTTTGTACAACATGTAACATGTATACTTTTCTAACTATTTTTTGAGTTAAAAGAGTACAACATTGTTATAATAATTTTGTCATCACATGATAACATTAAATCGAATGCACCTTCCCACCGCACTCGTGAATTGGATAAAAGATGAGAAAGTGCTAGTTTAGCTGAGGTTTCTTTATTAACTTAATTCATTTACGTTTCCATTTTCATGTTTCATATTCTCTTCATTCCTCTCACAAGTGGTATAGGCCCTATCCAAGTACGGAGCTAGAACTTAGAGTTAGGGGGGCAGCTTTGTTACTGGTTGTATTCAGTTGCTTCAGCCTCCGACTTTGTTGTTGCTTAGCTGCTTAGCTGCTAATTGTTTAAATTTTTTTAAAGGGTTAGATTGTTTGTTTTGGCTAAAATTGGTTTACTAAGCTTAATTTTTTTTAGTTTTATTATTGGTAATTTTGTTGTTCGACTAATTTTTTTGGGTTGGTATATATTTTTTTAGATTTGGTCTTAAAAATGAGAAAAATGCTAGAGTTATAAACTTTTTTACAAATTCCTTATGTGATGAGTGGTTATTGGTAAGTAAAAAAAATAATGTAAGTGGTGGGCCCAACTGCGAACTAATAAGAATTTGCTACCTCACTTATCTGTAAAAATGATGTAGAAATTTTTTTAACTATAACAATACTGTTAAAAGAATTAATGATATTATTAAGGAGACATAAAAGTGTAATTTCATAAAACAAAATTGCTAAAATTAGTACCTATGCCCAAATACCCCTTGCGTGACAATATTTGGGCCCTCAATTAATTTATTCAAGGGTTATATCTTGATCCTACCAATGGGGCTCTCAGCTTAGCTTGGTGTGTCCTCTCTAAACATTATCTCAGACCCTTTCCCTCACTTCCCTCACTTCCCAAGTGTTTCCCTCTATCTTTGCTTTCTATCTCTCCTTCCCTTAGTTTCTTCCCTCTTTTTCCCAACCAACCCCTAGTTCTCTACCTCTTCCACCTTTTATAGCACCTTGTTAGTGGGTTGATCATCATTATTTTCCTGTTACACATGTCCTCCCATGTCCATGTAAATCCCTAGGGATCCTCACGAATTTAGAGGATTCCCTCGTAACTTGTTCCAGACGCCATCTAGTGTTCGACGGTGAATTCTCCAAGGGCATTATCTAGTGTTCGGTTACCGATCAGACCAACTTTGTTTTCTTGTCGGGCCACCTAGTTGGTACCTATGCTGGGCTAAACACGATCCCGGTCAAAGAGGTGCTGCCGACCATTGTGTCCCAATCCTAGCATGCCTCCTAGTGGGATGGTTCTAGCCCAACGATCCTGGACTTCGGTCATGCAAGCTGCTCTAGGTCATTCAAGCCCAAACCCTTACAAATGTGTTGTTCAAGTCCCTTTAGACCATTACCCCCACAATACCCATATATATAATAATATATTTTAAAACAAATTTGGGGGGAACATTGCCCCCTAAGTCCAACCATGGTTCCGTCCATGGCCCTATCATGGATTTTATATAGGAGTTCACACCCCATATGAGGGGAAAATACACCTTGTTTTAGGTGTATGCTTCTTCTCCCTCACCGCTGGTGGGTCCCTATGATTATAAGGAAGAGGAAGAATACACTCAAAAATAAAGATACTTCCTCCCATATGAGAGGAGGGACAAATTCTCCCACGGAATTGGAGTGAATAAGCAAATGTTAATTATGTTTTAAATTTACGTCTAGCTAGCCAAAGCACGAAGATATATCAATATGCAAATGTAATTGATATATTAAGGGAACTCTAATTTCTAGAGATGGGCTTCAATAATTTCTATACTTTTACTACTATAAGCAAGTAATGATGAAAAACACGTACCATGAGGAAATAAGGCATGCAAACCATATTTTCCGGTTAGCAGATGATCTTTCCAGCTCTTCCATGGAACTAGTGCAAATAATGTTCGTAGCCTCTTAAGGGTAATCACCTTTATGGAAACAAAGCTCAAACTAATGAAATTGAAAGAGGAGAAGGATAAAGAAAATAAAAGATAGCATAGCTAGCATGAATCTATATACTAAAACTGAATTCTATCTTAAAGTAGAGAGAAATAGTTATAACATATAATAGTAATACTATATAAAGTTATGAATCAATAGCCACAATTGTATTGTACTTAATTTGTATTATAACTCGTACTGTTCTATTATAAGTTGACTTATAGAGATAAATCGTGTACCTTGTTTTTGGCAAATTCAGCTTCCATGCTGAGAATACCAGCTACAACGTCCATAGCCACAAGTACTAGACAAACAATAAGAACACCTATTTTTGCCATGTCTGCAACTTTGGAGCTACCAATAGAGATATATCACCCTTTGAAGAAGAAGAAGGTAGAAGACAAACATACTAATTGATTATGGATGGGCTTCAGTGACCAAGGTCAAAGCCATGTTGCTCTTTGGGGGGCCATGGCCCCTCCAAAATTTTAAATTTTCTCCACAGCATATATAACAAAAAGATATAGGCCCCTCAAAAAATGATAACCAGCCCTCCGTTTGTTCAAAAGACTTAAAATTTTGTCTAATAGGTGAAACTTCTCATCAAATAAAAGAATAGTTGAGCTCTCCAATTATCCAAAGACTTGTAATTAATCTAGTAGACAATGACCTACTCTCTACAAATAGAATAGATGTTAGCCCATTTCAAAACAAAGCTTTTACATTTTTCTCTTCATTCTCAGTCTCAAGTTAGGTGCCTTTTGCTTTTTTCTCTTCAATGTTGCTGCCAGCCACATTTTTTAGTTATAATTAACAAAACAAAGCTCATCTCAACACCACACAAAACTAAATGTCCTCACAACTAGAAAAAACAAATCTGTCCCTTTTTTTTTCCCATCTCATTGTTGCTATAGTAGAGTGAACTTGGAATTGTGTGAGGATGTGGGTTTGTGTTGGGGGATAATTCATTAAAATATTTTTAAAATAAATAATATGAATGATGAAATGGATGTTGCTTAAAATAATAGTGGAATTTGTTGTAACATCTATATAATTGAGAAAAAAAAAAACTAAGGCTCTTTTTAGGTTAATTCTTGACTCATATTAAAGCTTAAACAAATATGAGTAAAGTCAAAACAAAATTGATGCATTCCTTAAGGAAAAAAAAAAAAAGAAAAAAAAAGAAGATATTATTAGTAATTTAAAATTTTGGACACCTGTTGCAACAAATGTTTTTTTTTTTTTTTTTAATTGCAAAATGTTCTTCTTTAATGATTTGATGACTGTGGATGAATTTAAGATGCCTTTAGCAACATTTAGAATTCATAATTTGATGATAATAGAATAATTTTATTCTATGAAAGATTATCTTCATACATAAATTTGATGCAAAATATTCTTTTTTGGATATTATGTATGTCTATAGTGAACTAGACAATTTATGGACATATATATTAGAGTTAATAACTTTGTATTCAATATATTTATGAATTATGATTATTGTATAAATACTATAACTTGGCTCCCCTAATAAAACCCACAACCTTGCCACAAATTACCTATATGGCAAGTTGTGAGTGATAGAGTAAATTATATTAATGGGTCCACTACTCCACCACTCACAACTTGCCATGTGGACAAATTGTAGGTTTTTGTATGATACTAGTATTTTTTTTGTATAGGGGTATCCATTTTCATTTTTGTTAGAGCAATTTTTTTTTTTTTTGTTTTTTTGAGGAAACAGAGCACTTAATGTGACAAAGAAATTTCAACTACTTCTTTGTCAACCCACCACTTTTATTATCACTCATTGCAAGTTTGGATTCTTTTCATGGTTAGAGAACATTATTTGTATTTTTGTAAAGTGTAAACCCCAAATAATTACACCCAAATAATTTTGTAATTCATTTGATGGAATATACATGAAGTAGGGCTGTTCAGGTGAATTGGTGACCTGTTGGAACCGATTGACTCGGCGCCACCCGAACCGAGGACAATCCGTTCAAAGCAACCCGTGGACGGTAGTGGGTCTTCGACGTCAGAACCCGAAAGGTGTAGGTTGAGTTGCAGTTTTGGGTTCCAAAACCCAACGAAAACTTAATTGGCCTAACAGTATTATGATCACATCCTTAATCCATCAAGATCCAAACCAGATCTAACAAGATCTAGTCAAGATCCGTCGAGATCTAGTCCAGATCCTTCGAGATCCAGCAAGATCTTGACGAATCAGGCCAGATATCAACCAGATCTACGAAACCCAAAACCGACCGGTACAACCAGAAACCCAAAACGACCCGAACCAGTTGATTCGATAAGAATTCCAAATCAATTTCAGGTTTTGATTTTATCCACCCGAAAATATCAGGTCGACTCTAGGTCAGGCACAAACCCGACCTGGCCCGACCTATGAACAGCCCTAACATGAAATGTTTGGCTTACCTCCCGTATTTTTTTAACTAGACATCTCCTATTATTTTAAATATACATTAGCAAGTAGTAATGGATTTTAATCTCCACATTTTATTTAATTTGTGAGTGATGTGGTAGTTTCTCATTAAAACAAAATGAGATTCTAATTAAAAAAATAGTGGAGGTAAGCCGAACCCATACATGAAAGTACTCTTTTAATTTGGATCAATGATGTCAAAAGTCATACAGCTTATTGAACATTAAAAAACAATAATTTTTGGGAAACCATGGTTTGAGCATTCCCTTCCACAGTTTTATTGTGAGATTTTATCTTTTTTTGCCTTTGGGTGTATCACTGAAAGCTTAATTTATATTTTATGTATAATTTTATTATACAAAAATTTAAAAATATAATATTTGATTGATGATATAGTTATTGATCTTTAATTATTTTCAAATTTTACTAATATAAAAGATATTAGAAGAAAATTTAATCCAGTGGATTTGTCAAAAAATTCACGAAAAATAAATAGTACTCCCAAAGAAATGAGGATGTTATATGTTGTCTTACAATATTTTTTATAATAAAAAATATATGTGAATTGGATACAAAGTGAGAAAGTGCTATTTTTAAGGGGTTTTTTTTTTTTTTTTTCCAATGAAAAAAAATTAAAGGAAGAAGAAGAAACAAAAAAGTAAAGAAAGAAAGAAAGAAACTTAAAAGTCTATGTGCCCATAATATAGTATACCTAATAAGAATGATACTAATTTGGTTTTGAAACCTGGACCAAACCGTACTATCCGACCGGGTTAAGTGGAAATCACCTCTTAAAACGATTCTTTAAACTCCAAAACCTATTCTAAACAAAAAATCTAGTGGACCGTGTGAACCTCAGTCGAACCTGTTTAGGCCTAAGCTCTTAAAAAAAATAAAAAATAAAATAAGTTGAAAGATGACGACAAGAACAAAGATTAAAAGAAAGGGCATTGTCGTTTTGCTGCGGAGTAGACCCTTTGCTGGCTGTTGATGGCTACCACGTGACTGGCAAAAACTAAAAATGTTGATGGCTACCGTGCAGCTAGCAAAATTTGCTCATAAGAGCATTCATAGCAGCGAACCCAAATTTTTAGCTTTTTAGCACCACAAAAAATCACTTTATCTATTTTACATTCTCACATCTAACAGCAGTGGTTTTATTTTAGCTTTTAACACAATAAAATAATATAAACACTACAATAAAATAATATTTTATTCAACCACCAAAACACAATCACAACCAAAAGTAGTATGAACACATGGTGGACATTGGGAGAGAGTAATGAGAAGAGAGACAAAAACAGTGTGAACGCAAATTTTTTTTTGTAATCTTTCAACTATGAACGCAAATTATGAAGACGAAGCAGATGATGGCACAGAAGAAGAAGTCATGAACTCAAGCTGGCTTTCCAGAATGTTTGAATATGGGATTGTTAGGCTAATTAAGCTAACACGCCATGATCAAATTATTCAGTTCCCACAGATCATACAGCAGGTTGTCAGAAAAGTCAGAAGTCCATTTGTCTCCATTAGATGCTGGAGCACTCTACCACAATGGGATGGTAACAACTGGATGACTGTCATTCCCTCCAGACACCTTGTTCTCATCAATGGTTATACCTATCAAGGTCCCTGGTTTGAAGGAGATTCTTATTTATCTTTCCAAGAACCTCATAACCTTATAGACTGTTGGCGTAACTATTTCACCAATGAGATTCTCACTGTTGCCCAAGATTTGTGGGCAAATTATCATTTTGTTGGTAGCACAAGAAGAATTTCTGTCTTCACCACCAAACCATATTCTGAAGCAGCCATGAACCTCCAATGGATTAATTACAATAATGATCCACGAAGTTTCATTGCTAAACCACCAGATTATGAGGCCCTGAATTGGTGTGGCGTCTGTAACCAGTTCCCTACCTTCCATGAACACGACTATAATCATAGTCCTCCTTCAGAGTATTATGATACGGACTAGCACCCATCCAGCAATTCCTGCAGAAAAAATAAAAGACAGTAGAACAGACTTCTCTTGCCTCTTCCGCAGTTTCTGCAGCTTCATTATTGGATTCCCTAGTTCTGAATAGATTCTCCAAATAGCACCAGTCACTATTTGGAACAGTTCCCAGTCCCGGTTACTATGCAAGATTCTGCACAGGAACAGTACCCGGACAAACCACTATTCATCAAACAGTAAAGATGAACAGTAATCCTGAAAAGCAAAGGGACAAAGTACTGTTCATGTACAGTGACCGTTACTGTTCACTCTACAGTACCCCGACAGAAATTCACGGATTTACTGTTTGCTTTCGGCTGAAATGATTTTTCACCCGAGTTAAAGTAATTTACCCTCCGAATTTCCAGCAGTCTTCAGCAGCATCCGATGCTCCCTTCCTCTATATAAGGCAGCCTCCTCTCCAGTCTGAAGTAGGTCCGAAAAAGGAGGTCCAAAAATTTGAAGGTCTAATTTTAGGTCCACTGAAGTCTTTAGCTCAATCCAGCAAAGCACTTCACAAATCCTCCCTTCTCATTACAACCCCTAAGCTTGTAATCAGATGGCAATTTTATCTTGTATCCCAGTTTACATTTGTAACCTGTACCTTTTATATTTCCGCACACAGATGGCAAGAACCCATCTCCTGTAACTTTCCCCCTTTTGGTATCAGAGCCCGACTAAAGCCTTAAGTTGGCCTCTTACGTCGTTGGCAGGAACTCTCACTTCCCATACAGAGATAAAGGAGGGCTCTCCGCCTGCCTTGGCAATGGTATTCCCATTCTGTCCCGGGTTACGCCATGGCCGGCTCTGATAGGTACCATGGGTGTTCCCTTGTAGGATGGCTCTGGTCGCCCTGTACTAGTGGATATGTAAGACCTCGCGAAGGCATTGGTTCATCAGGGCATCTTTCCCCCTTTTGGCAAGAGATGGGTTCTTGCCATCTGTGTGCGAAAATATAAAGGGTACATGTTACAAATGTAAACTGGGATACAAGATAAAACTGATAAAACTGCCATCTGATTACAAGCTTAGGGGTTGTAATGAGAGGGGAGGATTTATGAAGTGTTTTGCTGAATTGGGCTAAAGACTTCAATGGACCTAACATTAGATCTTCAAATTTTGGACCTTCTTTTTCGGACCTGCTTCAGACTGGAGAGGAGGCTGCCTTATATAGAGGAAGGGAGCATCGGATACTGCTGAAGACTGCTGGAAATCCGAAGGGTAAATTACTTTAACTCGGGTGAAAAATCATTTCAGCCGAAAGCAAACAGTAAATCCGTGAATTTCTGTCGGGGTACTGTAGAGTGAACAGTAACAGTCACTGTACATGAACAGTACTCTGTCCCCTTGCTTTTCAGGATTACTGTTCATCTTTACTGTTTGATGAATAGTAGTTTGTCTGGGTACTGTAGCTGTGCAGAATCTTGCATAGTAACCGGTTCTGGGAATAGTCAAAAGTAGCTGTATATTGTATCTGTGGAGTATAAAGTATACTCCACTAGTGTGAAATACATTTCAATATTTAACTATTTAGCATCACAGTTACTGGTTCTCTAACCTTAGGTCACGGGTTCAAATCCCGTGAAAGATGTGAGATTTGTAGCTAGACTCTAGGTGTTTCAAGAGTAAGAGAAAAGTAGGATTTGAGAATTGACTATTGAGAAGACTATGTAAGATGAAAAAAAAGATAAATAAAAGTGAGATTTGAAAGCTGTTCACGTGGATACCTCACAAACAGTGGACTTGTGGTTGTGAATTTTTGGGTTTTATTTATTTATTTATTTTTTTATTTTTTATTTTTTAACTTAAAGCTTGCACACCACACGAGATTGGAAAAGAAGTTTTGGACCTCCTACACGATTAGTCTAATTCTTAATTCTAAAATGTACAAACCCACCAATTTGTACATTAATTTATTAAATTTATTTATAGCTTTACATTGTCTTAGGTAAGACTTAAACTATAGCTTAAACAAATATACACAATATTATATTCATTTACAACAACAACAAAAAAAAAAAAAAAAATGTATAACATTATTGACGCTAATGTCCCCATTATTAAGTTGCTGCTCTTTTTAAAAAAAAATTAATTTCTTGGGAAAATGTCTGTTAAATTTTTTATTGGGTTTCATAAATTAATTTAATGTGAAATTTCTATTAGATCTCATATTTATTTGGATTTTTATGCATTTTTTCAATTTTTACTAATTTAATATATATTTATATATTTTAAATAATTATTAAATTAATTATGATATCTTCATGGTTCGATCTTAGTTTAATCTCAATTCAATTTTAAAATTTTTGATTTTTTTTTTTTTTACGATTTATTGAAAGGTTTAAGTTTAAAAACAGGGTCGGCCCTTCCCTTAGGTGAGTTAGGCAATTGCCTAAGGCCCCTAAGTGGAAGGAGGCCCCAAAATTTTAGAAAAGAAAGGGTAATTGGAGCAAAAAAAAAAATAGTGTCAGATTTTTTTTTTTTTTTTTGAGAAACAAAAAAAAATTAGTTTCAGATGAATTATAAAAATTTAGCACATCTTTCTAACCAAAAAACAAAAATTTTGATAAATCCGGTTAAACATTGGTTCTAAACAAAATCATTGTTCAAAAATAACATTATTATCTTCCAGACAAACCAAAAATCAACCAGATAAACTACAAATCCAGTCTAAGAGATTAACCACAAAACAACCACAAATCAAAACAAATAAAACAACTCAAATCCCTAAAATTTTTAGTTTTACCATTCCCCTCAGCTCTGCTTCTTTCTCTCTGCTTTCCGCCTCTCTCACCTGAAGCAAGCTTGCCTTTCTCCGCCTCTCTCAACTGCTCAGTGCTCTGCCGCCTCTGTGCCTCCGCTCTAGGTTTTGAGTTCTCTGCTACCAGGTATTATTTCATTATTTGGGGGCTTGGCGTTTTTTTTTTTTTTTTTTTAAATGAATGGGCCCTTGGCTTCAGTTTCAGCCTTTCTCTTCATTTTATTTGCTAAGACTTTTAAGATAAAAAGATTGGGCTGCCTGCCTCCTGCCTGGATGTTTCACGTTGTTTGGGCTTTCCTTTTTTTTCTTTTTTTTTTTGGGTTATAAATATTAGATATGATTTGTTTTGTGTTTTTTTGAGGTGGGTCTTATTAATAAGTCTTGTGTTACGGCTGTGCTTAAATTTTTGTTATGTTTGTGCTTAATTTTTTTTTTTTTAATTTTAATCTTGTATTTTTATATATATATATTTTAGTTAGTGGTAATATATTGAATAAGTCTTTATTTATACAAGTTGAGATTACTAAAAACTTGTTATTGTTCGGTGAAACTAAAACAATACTTTTTATATAAATCAAGTTCTATTTCTCATTTGCTCTACACTTGAAATTTATTTTTTATTTTAGTCTTTATAAAAAGATTTAGAAGATAATGAAATGATATAATTGCAAGATAACAATAATGTTCAATTTTGCAATACAACAAATCTTGATAATGAACTTCAAAATAATTTAGAAGAAATGAAAATAATGATGAAAATGTCACAAATGAACAAGTTCACCATAATGATGTTCAACTAGAAGAAAAAGAAAATAATGATGAAAATGTTACAAATGAACAAGTTCACCATAATGATGTTCAACTAGAAGAAAATGAAAATAATAATAACATGTTGAATTATATTCCTTCAAATATTTATGATCCAAGTAATTGGAAAAATGTTGACACAAAATTAAGAGATTTATTAGTAGAAAGAAGTCCAATTAGAGACAATGATATAATTTTTCCTAGAGGTGATGACACTAGACATTTTTCTACTATTCATTAGACTCGAATATTATCAAATAGGGAGAAGCATGATAGAAAATGGCTAGTGTATTCAAAAGATACGGACCGAGTATTTTGTTTTTGTTGCAAGTTGTTTAAGTCTAAATGTATTGGCCAACTATATAATGAAGGAACTCGAGATTAGAAAAATATTAGTGCTAAAATTAGAAACCATGAAACAACTAGAGTATGTTAAAAGAACTTGAATACAAAAATTTAATTAGTCAATTTGCATCTCAACAGATAAGAAAAATATATTTTAAATGAAATATATTATAATATAAAAATATTAAATAAATATTAATTTAATTAATATATAAGTATAAAAAATGACTCATTTTTAGTTCTCGCCTAAAGCTCAACATGTCTAGAGCGGCCCTGTTTAAAAACCATATTACACATCAAATAATGGCAGAAGAGAAGGAAAAAAGCAAGAAGAGAGAACTTTATATTTGTCCATTTGGTGCGTCCATACTGAGGATCAAAGCAACTTATCCAGCGACACCATGATCATTATGCAATATTCGAATTCGAAGCCTCCATCCGCAGTGAACAGGAGAGGGTCGTATAGTTTTTTGTTTTTCTAATTTTAATTTTTTTTTTGAGAAAGTAATTTTAAATTTTTTGTAGAAGTAGAATAGAATCTTGCATGAATTCCCTGGCATGGTTAAGTAGTCATATCATATGTCATAGTCATACAGCCGTAACAATAAAATTGAGTATGAAATCATTTTGTTTTTGTTAAGAATTGGGTCCAGCAATGCCGGCCAATTGATTTGGAGACCTAAGCCTATCAAAAAAAAAAAGATTTGGAGAACTAAGACAATATCTTCAAATGCAGCATTTTTGTTAGTGTTTTGTATCATAATTTTTTTTATTAAAAAAAAAAAAATCAACCTTTTTACTTTCCAATATGGATTTTTGTTTTTTGAAAAATGCTAAAACTATAACAAATTTTACTACAAAAAACTTACAAAGTGATGTAGTAACTAATTTGATTAGTGATACTTCAAAAAAATACTAGTAATAAACAAGTATTTGAATGAATGATACTAGAAACATTATAAATTTTACAACATGGAACTTATAAAAGTAATTCAAAAATGAATTTAATAAGTTGTTAAAATCTACAAATCATATTCATTATCACATCAATTTGTAAAAGTTATGCAATAAAATTTATAGTATTTATAGCATATTCTTATTCAAATTACTTTGTAATTAATGACACATCTATTTGTAAAACCTATGTATTTAAATTTGTCTTATCTATACCATTATTCAAATTTATGGGCTTTTTTAAATATATCCAAATCTCCATATATAAACTTAATTTTTCAATTTTTGGGCTTTTTTACCTAAGTGGCGTAGGCCCAGGGCCACCTTGGGGTCTAGTACCCATGACAACTCCGTGTGGGCACGCAATGACAGGAACTATTGATTCGCATAATTGGTCATCAGCTTATTGTGCTTAGTTGAAAAGCCAATGGGAGCTACCGCGGAATTTAAAGTCCAAATATTTCAAAATACCCTCATGGGGCTGCACATCAATGGTTGCCCGTTGAGATCTGCCATGGGTTAAGCGTTCTTGTATACTCAACCCAAGCCGGCTCATTTTGTTTCCATGTGAGTGTGTTAGAGGGTGAAATCGAATTTGTTTGTGACTTTGAGAATCTTGATGTTTTAGTGAATCTCTTTTGAGTTTATATGGGCTGAAATCAAAGGTACACCCCTGTGAAGTCCTAGTAGTGAATCCAAGGCCCAATAGTAGAGAGGGAGAAAAATCCAAGGCCCAAGTCCTAGTAGTGAACCAAACGAATTAACAATTCTTTTTTTTTTTTTTTAATTATAGTAAACAGTAAACACCATCAAAAAAAAAAAAATTTATCGAAGTGATAAGTTGTGAGTAATTTAACATTACCTTCATAAGGTTTATGATTGATTCAATTTTTCACATACTTGTTATAGAAGTTGAGAAACCCAAAAAAGGCGTTTACATAAAATTTCTTGTTTTCTTTTCTTCCCAATTCCACTGAACTTCATTTATTTATTTAGGGTTGTGTTTTTATCTTTCAAATTTTAATAACACCAATCTTTCCCTCCTTTTTCTTTTCTTTTTTTAAGGTCTTCTTTGCTTTATAGAATCCTGCTAGATAGAAGAATAATATTCCTCTTCTTTTTTATTTGATGAACAAATAGTGACCTACCTCTTCAAGTTGGCATTCCCCTGATCTTGATGCAATCTTAAAAATATGAGAAATAATATGTCTACAACAATTTTACAACAAATCCTAAGTGGCAGGTTGTTATTGGTTGTTATTGTTGGGGCAAAAAAGTAATCTTAGTGTTAGTTTTAAATTTGAACCAATAACAACTAACCACCTGTGATTTGTTGTAAAAATGTTGTAAAATTGTTGTAGACGTAGCATCTCTCTAAAAATATATATATCCTAGTCAATGATTTTTATATTGAACAAATTATACAAATTTTAACCACCAAATAGAAACAAGAAGAAGAAAAAAAGTTTTTTTAATTCCAGAATCCCTGGTAGATTCTAATAAATAAATAAATAATAAAAAATTTATAAAAATTTATTAAAAAAAAAAAGATAAGATAAGAGGGCAAAAGTGTAACATAGAATGCTCATGTGATTGCATTAATGGATAAAAGAATACTTTAATACCTGACCTGTACTTCACCAATCCGGGTTGGGTGGCTTAAAATTTGACCCGTACTCGACCGAACGTACAAGTTGGACCCAGCAGTTCGGGTGCGGGTTGAGTGGGTCAAATTTGTCGATAAGGCAAAATTGGGCCAATTTTATGGATTTGCTTGAATTTTTTTTTTTTAATTCTATTTTTACAGGCCTTTTTGGCCCAAATTAATGGGCTAACTTTTCACAAAGATTTATATTTTTTTAACCTTATCAAATGGGCCTCTTTTTACCTCATTTATTTTAATTTGGGTCTTCAAGCTTAGCTTGTATGTATACCTTTTACATCATTTATCTCAAATTGAACCTTCAAGCTCAGCTTGTATGCCACTACACAACTTTGAATCTTTTGGACCTCCGTTTCTAGTTCCCACATATAAACAAATGGAGACAACAAATACATAAAATGGCATGTAAAAACCTGGGCAAAATAGCAAACAAGCAAATAATAGCACATTTTCAAAATGTCTTAGCCTAAGACCTGGGTAGTACCTTAAAAAACTAGAAACAAATCAAGAAAATACAATAGTTTTATAGGCATAAAAGCCCATCTCAATCTCAACCTATTAAATTTGCCTACCATTCCACACATGTAACAAATTCCAACAAACAAATTCTAACAAATAAATCAATCACAAACACACAGCAAGTATGGCAACAACTGATAAGAAGAGCATCCTGCAAGTCTATAAGCCAGTAAACTACCAAGGCTGTAGGCTAGTTACAATATTTCCTACAGTATATATAATTAGTTACAATTATGAAATACCCAAGTATTTCCAAAAAATAGCTTTTCTAAATCATTAATGAACAACTACTCTATTCTTTATAGTTAAGTCCATGACTTATAGAAAAGAAAACCTATAAACTATAAGTTTTCCTTTCCATAAGCAAGAGTTGATTTCTAAGTTAGAAAAGCAATATATCAACTTCCCAAAATGCATCCAAAAATCTGCCTCCTATACAAAATATGTCCTTCCTCCTTCAATAAAAAGGGCAAAGAGATATTTATCAATAATAGCAATAAGCAAAATTAATGAAAGGGCAGTAACGAAACTCAATAGAAATAACAGTAAGGGCAAAAACTTGCTCGCTTAGTGATTAGTCATCAAATCAAATCAGAACAATTAGGGTTTCATCTTTGAACCCAATCTCTTGGTCAGTTTTGGTCCCCTAATCTTTGAATCAAATAGAAAAGTATAGAGAGATTGACTACACTAGATACTATGTTTTGTAGTGGAATCAGGATTAAAAAAAAAAAAAAAAAGAATCAAACAAATGAGCAATAAAATACAATCAGATAAACAAAATAAAATTGTGTTAGGATTTAATTTTTTAAATTAGGGGTTCATCCTTGAAAAGTGATAACTCAAGTCTTTGACCCAACAAATCAAATCAAAACAATTAGGGTTTCATCTTTGAATCCATTCTCTTGCTTAGTTTTGGTCCCTTAATCTTTGAATCAAATAGAAAAGTATAGAGAGAGTGACTACATGCAACTCCACGACTAAGCAATTTCTCACAACTATGATCTTTAAGTTTAAAATAATTTGAACAAGATGATAAACCCATATCTCTAAATAGAGAAAAAGGGAGATGTAAAAGGAAGAAAATATACCTAAGACCCAGAGGCTAAGAAGACTTGACCCACTATGGAGAGATTGAGGCGAGGAAGCTGCAGTGTCAGGTGTGGTGATGAGGCAAAGGCGGCAACAACAACTAGGGTTCAAAGAGGAGTGTGGAGAGTGGAGTGAAGAGCGGAGACCAGAGAGAACGAAGGCTATAAAGAGAGAAAGGATATTAGATTATGAGAGAGTGAGATGTAGATTGAGAGGCTTAAGTTTAAAAATATGAGGTCGTGTGGAAGTGGAACTGTGGAAGACATCTGAAAGCATATCCAACAGGAGAGCTAAACATAAAATCCTCTCTACTATAGAGAGTAAACCCACAAAATAGGCCTCCAATGGACTCTCTATACCCAGAATTTTTTTTGGCTCATGAACAGTAGCTCATCAAGTCTGATGGGCTACTATTCATTCTTCAAATGTTTTTTTTTCCCATTATAATAATCAAGTATTGACTAAAAAAATGTTGGAAGGTGTGTAGTTGTTAAAAAAAGAATAAATAATGAATGAAGAAATAATATTTAAATGAGATAAAGAATGGGATTGAGAATCTGTTGGAAAGTGAATTTGAAAAAGTGGGTAACTAAAAGGTAAAAGTCATTGTTCATTCTCCAAACAGTACAAAAATTTGCCTAATCTGCTGGAGATGCTCTGAAGCCTCTTAAACTCTATTTTTGATTTGAAATTTAGCCATTCTAATTTGAGTTTGTTTGCATGTAAGTTTTAGATAGCGTGTAAGGTTTAATAAGTCAGTGCTTAGTCATATCACTTTCAGTCTTCACGTGTTCACCTAAAAAGAACTGAAAAGATATTTTATATATATATATATATATATATATATTTTTTTTTTTTAAATTTGAAACCTTCGGTCAGGTCGGGTTATACTGGTTTTTTATCCTTAACCTGCTACCCGAACCGAATATTTGGTTTTTGTGAGGGACCCAAATCCAATCACCATGGGCTTCGAGTCCAACACTGGGCTTCAAGTCGGTCGTTTCAGTTAGTTTGGTCAGTCCTTTACTCATTGGACAGCCCTAATGAGACATGATATTGCATCTTTTATGTATAACCATAAACAAAAAAAAAAAAAAAAAAAAAAAATAATGCGCAAGAAAATCTCAAAATTGTAATCTTAATTTCATAACTAATTACTACAATTGGAGAATTCTCAGTTTTGCAAGCATGGAGCATATAATAAGAATATGCAATTCAACAATTAAATTTTCAAAATACACATATAATAAAAAGATATGTGAAGAGTTTGAAGGTTCCTTATTATAAATCAGTTAAGTGTTGGTTTGATATAACTATTTTTATTACTTAATTTTGAATAAAAATAAATTGGGCTAAATATAGTTTTTTTTTTTAGTGAGATTTTAAAAACTATACATAAATAATAAAAAATTAAAAAAAAAAAAAAAAAAGTTCAACCCAAAAGCATATGATTCATCATTGTAGAAAATTACTAGAATATAAATAAAGTCTCACCTATTTTGGAGAATTCAGTGATGAAACATTAATGTAAAAAAAAAAAAAAAAGTTAACTGATGTCATAAAGAGTATTTATTTAGGAAAAATTTTTAAAAATTTTTATTAGAAAAGAAAAAAAAAGTAACTAAATTTTCTAATGGTTTTTTATATTTCTTATGCTCATGTTAACAAGTGCTCTTAGGGAAATTGTTAATAAACTATTTTAGGAAAATTTTGACACCACTTTTATGGTAAATAGAAAAAATGTTAAAAAAAATTTTTTTCTCATAAAAAAATTTTGAAAATATTTTCTAAACCAATGTCCTTAGGACATCTCTTAACTTTTTTCTATTTCTTATTAAAGTAATAATTAAAACTTTCTTAAAATAGTTTATTAATAAAATGACAAATTTTAGGTATGGTATCTTAGGTTCCCTTATTAATTTTTTTGAGAAACAAACACCCACACAAAAGGGAGAGAAAAAAAGGGTTTTAACACAAAGGCACACAAATGTTCCCCTATTAAAATTCAATTATATGCCTTTTTTCTTATGGAATAAAAGTATATTTTTAATTAAGTAACCACATGGTTGAATTTTAAGAAAGCAATCTAGGGAGCAACACATAAATACTATATCTACGTTTTGCCCTTAATAAAATGAGATAGGTCCAAGTTACACATTTTTTAAACCATAGATCTCTCAAAGATCTAATGGTTGAAAAAATATCTTTAAATATTATTACTTTCTATCTAATAACCTAATTAATACCACAATATTTTTCTCTCTCCCCTTATTTATTGTTTTCCACTTATTAAAAGGCACACCACACACCACCATTTTCAAGAACCTGCAAAACACAAACTCATCTCCAGAAGAGCACCTTGCCATTGCCAAAAGTGGGAGTTTCAGCAAAGAAACAATTGCACGGTACACTAGAAATTTGTTAGGTTGGCACTGTTTGCAAATCAAGCATTTTAGAGCAGTTTTCCTACCAAACTTAATTACCATATATTTATAAGACTTTCTAAAGAGTTTTACTTTAGAAAGAATCCAAAAGAAAGTTAAGTTAAATTTTAATTTATTTTTAATGATTCCTCCCATATGTAATCAGTAATCATATAGGGAGAAGACTTGTAGTATTCTCATTTAGATACCCATTAGAGGAAGCTTGAAATACCATGGATAAGTTTCAAATAATCCAATTGCACACAACATAAAATACCAACATACAAGGAGGCAAATGATTAGCACAATAAGCCTTTTGTACTCCAACTAAACGGATATGGCTGGGAGAAATCCAACCCATCATATGTGATTTATAGCAACCTCTATAGTTTGCTTAATTAATAAAATTTCTACCGTTCACTTAAAAAATTGAAAGTTTGAGATAACATTTTGGCCTTTATTAAAAACAAAAAATGAAGTGTTCTTCAACGGGGTGGAAAGAAAAAATAAAAAAGAAAGTGTGGAAAGCAATAAATAAGGGAAGAGAGAAAAATATTGTGGTATTAATTAGGTTATTAGATGGAAAGCAATAGCATTTAGAGATATTTTTTCAAACATTAGATCTTTTAGAAATCTACGATGTAGAAAAGATGTAACTTTATTAGAGTTACACCCCCAGATATAACTTGAACTCATCTCTAATAAAATATCCCAAACAATGCTAGAAACATAGTAAACTTCACAACATACTATGCGGTAGACTGTGTTTAGAAAAAAATAGTTAACTTTATTATATATGTCTCAGTTTCATAAACTTTTTTGGTATTCAAAATTGAATTAAACAAAGTAATGCATGTTGGGATTAGGAGTCAAATCTAATAATAATGAGTTCTTTATGCGAACATCACTACATGTTTTCGAAGTATGGGTTTTCATTATGGTTGTTCCCCTCTAATCCACAATTTAAGGAGCTAAATACAATTATAAATGCCATACGCTGATAATTTCGGCGCAAGAACTTTGGTTTGGGACTTTGGGTCCGTACTTTTTGAACTTTGAATGGGTGTTAAATTATATGTACATATGTAAGGACTAATTTCTTGTGTTCTTTTTTATTTGTTTTAGTAAAAGTGTCATGTTAACAAGTGTCGTAGGGCATTGGTTAACAATAGTAACAAGAAATGAGAAAAAAAATATTACTGATTTTAGTGAGGTTATTTTGTGTTTGTATTTAATCCGTGTGCCCAAAGCCCAATGGTTTCATAGAGTGCTCACAATTTTATATTACAAAAGCATTAAAAAACACACATACATATATAGTTTCTTTAATGGTGTAAGTTAGATTCTTTAATTAAAATCAACTACATGATTGTATTGATTAATGCAACACAAATAGTATTTTATCTTTTCTTAGAAAAATAAAAAATTTTAATTATTTAATTTATTAGTCAATACAGCCATAAGGTTGAATTTAATTAAGAACACTAAGGTACGACTTTATTTTTTGGGGTGCAAAGGTGCGACTTCTAAAAAGTAAAAACCAATACTTAAATTTTGTCTGAACCAAGACGTTCAGGGTTTAAATTATTCATGTTGTCTTCTCTTTGTTGGAAATATTTTAGTGAATAAATAAGTTTTGATATAGTAAATAATATCCCCAATAATTAGCAAGGATATAAAATAAAAAGAAAGTTTAAAACAATCTCACAATGCTATAGAATCAAGATGCAAAAGTATTGTCCTTAAAGGTTGATTTATGCCATCTGGAGTAAAACTCGGCGCGATTGATTTTTTTGGCCAAACAACCCCTTAGGATTATACTATAGTGTCAACATTCATAATGGACGTACTTTCACTCACAAAGGTTAAAGAACAACCTTCTATTGCCTTTCTTTAGAACAAATATATATTGTAGAAAAATATGTGGGAGAGAAAAAGAATAGAAATTATATATTTATAAATATAGAGTGGTCAAAAGACTTATAGGAAAGGGTGTAGTGATGGTTATTAGATAGGCTACTCATGACAATAATAACTTATAATTATTGGTAAATAATAACTCATAAAAGCCCAACATGTATATTATCCATTATTGTACAACGACTATTTTTCTCATAATTGCCAACGTCTATTTTACTTATACATTAACAACGGCCAAAAAATAAATAATAATAAAAATGTTTGGAACACACACTCACACCAACACTCTTAACCCTAACTGCCTCTTGCGGCTAGAGGTTTATAGAAATATCATGTCTTGCTTATGGTACAAGTCTTTCTCCCCTCTTAATACTTTCCTTGTTAAATGCAGAGAGCCAGAAGCACAAGTATTGGTTGGGACTTGGGAGCATCCGAGCATGAAAAGTAGAGGTGGGAGACCTTCGCAAAATTGTTAACAACAGCAGCGTTCAACACCAGAAGCTAGCTATGGAAATGACTCTAGTGAAAATATGGGGAGCTCAAAATGGAGTGACCGCTAAAGACATAGTATACAACATTTTACTGTTCAAGTTCAGTGATCCTACTGACAAGGTTTGGATGCTATATAATATATAGCCCATGCTCTTTCAATAAAAACTTCGTTGTGTTGCTGGAGGCTATAAAAGTTCTTGTGGGGATTAAAAGTTCCAAGAGGCGAGGCTAATGGAATTCCCTATTATGCTTTGCAAGGGATTAATAAATTCTATGATAAATTAGTTCTAGTGGGAAAAAGTGAGAAAAAGAAAAATGATTGAATGAAAAGGGACAAACAATGCAGTGTTGGGGCCATATTGTGAATACTATATATTAGCCAAGAGTAGTATTCGACCAAAACAAACCCACACACACAGCACACAGCACACAGCACACATGCATAAATAAACGTTAATGTTTTAATACTAGAGTAAGTTATAATTTATAAATATATTGTATATAAAATTGTCAAATTTGTTTGAAAATGGTTATATAGTTTTTTTGATAATTTGATAGTTAGAATGGAAAGAAGAAATTTCAATCTTGAATGTCTTGAAAATACCAAGAGATGCTAGTCAATTGAAAATAGTTAATTATCTAAAGCTTAGTTAACATTTCTATCTTCTGTGATGCAGAAATGATTATTTGTTTTATACAATGAAAACATGAGCTCTCATATTCTTAATTGAGGTCATATTCCCAATGATATATATTTGTTTTTTAAATTGCATTCAACTGTTTTAGTCTATCTTTAAAAACTTTTGATTTTGAATAAGTCATATTTAGTAGATGGTCAATGATTTGAAAATATAAGATTAAACAAAGGATTCTTTTGAAAATTAAAAAAAATTAGAGTCCCATCCCAAAAATATTGTGAATTATGAAAGGAATATATAGCTTCATGTTTAGTTTTTATTTTTATTTTTACTAAATTTATGTCTAGTTAATAATCTTTTTTATTTATTGGTGTGTATATTAAATAAGTATATGATAAGACCTGATTAAATCATGGGTGCCCCATCCTCGCATTGCGTTGAGACATGAGCAGGAAAGGTAGAGGTGGAGTGATGGAATTATGCCTTCATTAATGAAATGATCCCCATATGAGAGAAAGAGAAAGATAGTTTTGGAGATAAGCAGTAGAAATGTAATATATATATATATATATATACAGGCCCACACTTTTGGGACAAATTGGAGCAAGATGGGCCATGTAAGGAAGACAAATCCATTCTCTAAAGAAGACCCGTGCGAGAGAAAAGGAGAGGATGATAGATTAGGGACAGGGCAAAGGAGTTTTGCCATTCCTACTCTAGAGAGAGATACTATATATGAGACAAATATGAGATAGCAATAGCATCACTAATACAAGAGCATTTTGAAACTAGGCCCACACCTTATATTTATTGGTCCAAAATCAATAAAATTTTGGCAAAAATACTATTTTGATCTCTACATTTTGAGATTATTGTCAATTTGGCTCCGACTTTTAACTCATTAATGAAAATTGACTACAAATTAAAAATAATAAGGATCAAATTGACTGCTATTAAAATGTAAGGACCAAATTGATAATAATCCCAAAACGTAAGGACCGAAATTGTATTTTCGCCTAAATTTCTTTGTTGTTTAGAAAGAAAAAAAAAAAAAAAAGATTAAGGCTATGTTTGGTTGGGTGGAACGGTAGGGAAGAGAAGAGAAAAGAATAAGTGAGGGAAAGGGAAAAAAAGTTATTTCTTTTATGTGTATTTGAATGAATAAAGGAAGAGAGAAAGAATAAGAAAAATAACAATAAGAGTTTATTATACGATTCTATCCTTATAAAGGAGGGATAGGAAAAAAGGAAAGGGAAATAAATAGTTCCTTTGTGTATTTGGATGAAGAAGGGAAGAGAAAGAAGAGGGAAAGAAGAGGGAAAGAATAAGAAAAATAATAATAAGAGTTTATTTTACAATTCTATTCTTATAAATTATTAATTAATAATTTATTATAAGGATATAAATGTAATCTCACAAAAATTTAAAACTCTCAAAGGGTATACGAGTAATTTTATGGATTTGGAGGGAAAGTAAAAAAAATAAATATTGGTGAACCCATGGAAACAATTTCTCTCCATTCTCCTCTTTTTCCTTTCAATGAAACAAAGGATTATAAGTCTTTTCTTTTCTCATTCCCCTCCTTTCACCCAACAAAACTTAGTGGATGGAAAAGTAGAGAGATAACTTTTTTTTTTTTAGAGGAAAAATAAGATGATATAAAATGTGGTTTGTATAAATTTATTATTGTGTCTGTGGGGGATAAGAGGATCAGGCCCAAGTTAATGGGCCGAATACCCACGAGAGGACTGTTTCACATCCGAAGAGAAGGATGCGGAGAATGCAAGGCCCAGGGTGGAGTGGAATTCTCTTGGTAGAGGATCATTGCTGTCCGAGGAGGATATCTCCAGTCCAAGGAGGACATCTCCTGTCCGAGGAAGATGTTTTACTCTGATATGATATCGGAGACTAATTGAGTAGGGGAAAAGCCTGATTGACTGTCCGAGGACTCCACCTGATCAATTTTTTTTTTTTTTTTTTTTTTTGTGTTGACGGTAGTTTATGGGTTGCCGGTGTGGTGGTGGTGGTGGTGTGCAACGGTGGTGTTGATTGTGGATCTTGGACAGAAGGAAAGAGAGAGAAGGAACAAATAATGAATAAATAATGTGTTGTATTGGATAATGGAAATGGTGAGATATATTATTTTATTATGTAAAAATATTATTTTAATGAGTAGGATTGAGGTATAAAAGTTGGTATGTTGGAGAATTGTGAAATTGTATTGTATAATTGATAAAGTGACTTTTTGAGGTGGTAAAATAAGATAGGATATAGAATCCGGTTGTGGATGCTCTTAAAAGCCGACAACCTCAATTGGGTTTACGGTCTTTCTTCTTGGAAAGTTCTTGATCTGGGTGGTGTTGATCTTAGCAATGCAGAGGATTGGCTTGATGCAGTAAATATGCTACCTACTCTAGTAGAGTTGAGTTTATCCTTCTGTAAACTTCACAACTTCCTCAAAATTTGCCTCATGTGAATTTTACTTCTCTTAAAATCCTTGATCTCTCATATACTGATTTCTGTGGGGGATAAGAGGATAAGGCCCAAGTTAATGGGCCGAACACCCACGAGAGGACTGTTTCGCATCTGAAGAGAAGGATGCGGAGAATGCAAGGCCCAGGGTGGATTGGAATCCTCTTGGTAGAGGATCATCGCTGTCCGAGGAGGACATCTTCAGTCCGAGGAGGACATCTCCTGTCCGAGGAAGATGTTTTACTCTGATATGATATCGGAGATTAATTGAATAGGGGAAAAGCCTGATTGACTGTCTGAGGACTCCACCTGATCAAGATAAGCTCAAAGCATATTCAGGAACGATAAGGATGAGGAAATATCTGAGGGAAAGGCTGCTGCCACCGTATTCAATGCATTGCAACAGCTTTTCTTGCCGCATTTATGTGGAGGAGACCTCTGAATAGTGCCTCCTAACCTACCGCCACTCACACAGAGATGAAAAGAAGCTGCCTGATGTGACAGGTACTTGAGCAAGTTCATGGATGGGGAGCACGTGGACGATGGAGATGAGGGTGAGAGTGACTATATAATAGAGGGAGAGGGTTTGAAACAAACCATGGAATGTATGGAAACAGATGAAGAAATAGTGAAAAGAGTGATAATCCTTTGTTATGAATCCTTTGCTAATTCTAGTTCTTTGACCCATACTCTACAAATTAATTGTCTTTGGGTTTACGTAGAGAATTTAGACCCTACAATTGGCGCCGTCTGTGGGAAGAGCTTGAGAGTAAGGGAAGAGTAGCAACGGTTGGTCATGGCTGGTCAAGGGCAACAACCGGCAGAATCTGGGGCCTCCCAACATATTGACCCTTTTCTTAACCTGGAGCGGAGGCAGGACCATGAAGGTAGTGTGCATACTACCCACACTGATCGAACCCAGCCTCGAAGTGGAAGTCGCGTTCCCCATGCAGAGAAAAACAGTATGCAAATAGAGATCGAAAGATTGAAGAGAGAGTTACGCCATGAGAAGAGGAAACACACTGTAACACTCCCTGATGATGACTGGGACGACGGGCAGGATATTACCTATGAGCAGAACTCTCAAACTCCAATCAGTGAGACTTTCTCGTATGAGGCTGAGCGCCCTCGTGAGAAGCGATCTCGAGGACCACCATATGGAGGGGTGGGCAATGATGCCATGAGTAAGGCCCTGAGTCAGATTTCCAGGTCACCCTTCACCCGTAGGATCGAGGGAGCGGAGATGCCTCGGCGTTTCAACCAGCCAACTTTTACTATCTATAATGGCAAAACTGACCCTGTGGAGCATGTTAGCCATTTTAACCAAAGAATGGCTGTCTATGCCAGGGATGAAGCTCTGATGTGCAAGGTATTCCCCTCCAGTTTGGGTCCTGTAGCCATGAGATGGTTTGATAACCTGAGGGCCGATTCCATCGATTCTTACCAAGAGCTTACTCAAGCTTTNTCATCGTGTCAGGCTGTCAGCTTATCTATGGAAGAATTATTATCATGTATGTACCATTCCCAGCTGATCATTTTGCTTTAAGGGACCACGACGCAATCAGTAAAAACTAAAAAAAAACTTTGGTTTTATCTACTTTATTGATATATAATTCATCTAGTCGTAAACTCAACTGCGGAACTAACATTATCATGTACCTACCATTTTCAGGTCATTTTGTTTTACGGGACAGACTGAATAGACAAATCACATTTAGCCAAATCATGGTGGAATTTTGAGAATATTTCTGCCACCCCAATCTAAATATGCTTTGTAATATGCACCATCCTGAGTTGTGTTTGTGTAACCCAGCATTGGATATACTCTTTATTATCTTTCTAATATGATAATAACTAATGTAAGTGTTAACAGATACAACGAGGGACAAGAGACCAAAAAAAAAGGAACTTATAATTGGATCCAATGCCAGAATAATCGATGTCCATAGTTTTTTTTTTTTCTTTGTCGGAGATAATGCCTTTCAAAGGTTCCAAAACTTGGTGGTTGGTGGGTTGCATTGCTTTTATTTTGTGGATGAATTACAAGGCAGTTTTTTTTTTTTTACTTATCTCTCTTGTAATCAGCAATTTGAAGCCAATGCCTTAGTTCCATATCAGTTACAACATATAGGATCGAGAGTAGGTTGTCATTGTATAATTTTCGAAAATTTTATTAACTTAGAGATGAGAGAAAAGGAGAATTTAACCGCGCACCAAAAAAAAAAAAAAAAAAAAAGGGGAAAGAAAGAAACTGAGACACCAAACAAACACTAAATATATTACATTAATTATGGGAATATAACATTTTTCACAACTATTAGATATTTTTATTAGCTAAATTGGTAAGAGATTAAAAGTTCAATTCTCGTTTACACTAAAAATCGATCAGTGTCTTAATTTGATAATAAAAAGTTATTATTAAGAATATATACCATAAATTGAGACTCAATAAAAAAATAAAAATAAATAATAATAGAAAAAATGAGTTTTGCAACAAGCTGTTATTAAAAAAGCTGTCGCTAACGTAACATTACTCATATGTTAATGGTTGAGTACGCAAAAGTCTGTCCATGCAACAAATAGTCTGAGATATCAGATCCCCCACCCCTCAATTTTCTATTCAAGAACGTATTTTAGTTTACGTGGGATCCCACTTTGTATTCAAATCCAACAATGATGAAAGAATGTGGCGCTTGGAGGACTTAATCATGGAATATAGTACGGTGTTAGTTGATTCATAATTACAGTCAATTAGACTCTCTTCCATAGGTGGGTCATATTGCTGTAACACTTGGCAACATGGCCACTTTTGGAGAGATATATATCCAGACAATTACTTTAAAGAAAATTTTTCTTCATAAATCAATTTGATCAGTTACCTCTCCTCTCTAGGCTCACCTTCCTTTTATTCCATCCATTCACCAAGTTGATTATCAAACTTTGTCTTGGAAGAGTCTAATATTGGTAACTTATGGCATCAATGATAAGAAAATACTCATACCTGCTTGCTGTGAAGGGTATATAACAAATAAAATTTTGTTTAAGCCAGTTAAACTACAACTCTCTTAGTAAAATTATATATTTTTTATAAATGCTGATGCTAGTTAAAAAACAAGTGAATAGGTACATGGCGAGGTTTTGAAGTGCTACACTGTTCGCTAACCAATCCAGAGAAAATATAATCACATGGCTTTCAAACATACAAGCAATGATATTGCTGGGCACGACTAAATTTAGAACAAGTGAGCAAAAACATATCTAATCAGTGAGACACTCAAAAGTGCTCATTTGAACTAATTACTAATCAGAGTGACTCAATTAAATTCTAAATACTACAAAAGGATGGAATGGAATTTCTTCAAAATCTGTAAAAAGCAAAGCGCACAGGTCCTCATTGAGCAGGCATCGTGCTTCATGCTGCAATGGATTGTATGATCAAGAGCAGCTAAAACAATTCAAGCATATTAGATCAATCAAAGTATGCATGACTAATGTATTATGCAACAAATCACACAAGTATCTTATGGCTTGTTTGGAAGTTTAGAGAGGGAGGAGAGTAGAGGGGAGTAGAGGGAAGGGGAGTAGTGGGGAGGAGAGTAGAGGAGAATGATTCACCTCCACCTTATTTGGATGTTTTTAAAATTAGTAAGGGGGAAGCCATTCCCTTTGTGTAATTTTGTTAATATAATAAGGATAAATTAGGTAATTTACTTGGTCAATAGTTTATGTACTCTACTCCCCCTCCAAATCTCTCCAATTTGGGAGAATTAATGGCATGTTTGGATGTTTAAAAAAGGAGAGGGAGTAGAGTAGAGGGAAGGAGAGTAATGCAATTACCTTGTTTGGAAGTTTTTTAAAGAATGAGGGGGAGGGGTTTGAAGGAGTTTGGAGGGATTTGGACTCCCTCTAACCCCCCAATTTTAATTCCCCCAAACTGGAGAGATTTGGAGGGGGAGTAGAGTATATAAACTATTGACCAAGTAAATTATCTAATTTACCCTTATTATATTAACAAAATTACACAAGGGGAAGGGCTAATTATTCCCTTCCCTCTTACTAATTTTAAAAACATCCAAATAAGGTGGAGGTGAATCATTCTCCTCTACTCTCCTCCCCACTACTCCCCTTCCCTCTATTTCCCTCTACTCTCCTCCCTCTCTAAACTTCCAAACAAGCCATAAAATTGGGGGACTAGAGGGAGTCCAAACCCCTTCAAACTCCTCCAAACCCCTCCCCTTCATTCTTTAAAAAACTTCCAAACAAGGTAATTGCATTACTCTCCATCCCTCTACTCTACTCCCCCTCCTTTTTTAAACATCCAAACATGCCATTAGTGTTTGAAATTAGAAACAAGCTTTACTATGTACTAATCAAGTAATGTACCACACAAAGTAATGCAATGAGGATATACTTACCTAGATAGATGACATTAAACAATATTAGAAAGTGAAACTAAAGAATCATTAATAGCTTTGGTAAATTAGGATTTAGGATATAATTCTCCACTGATATTTCAAAATGAGTGAAGTAAAAACTGATAATTACAAATTTTATTGAATGTGAACCACCATTAGGCAACTAGCCATATATTTCAATTCTGACTATCTTCCTCTCTCTTCTCCTCCATCTCATTCCCTTCCATGATTACAAACATACCCGAATTAAATTTGATTTATTTATGAATTTTGCTCACTTCATTAAACGACAAGAATATGAGATGGCATATGTACTTTCATGGGAAGCAATAACAGTGCCAATTAATATGAAGCACTTGAATGCATCCGCGCACACATATGTTATAAATGTAACTGTTCAGCTTTCCGCACATTCAAACATTCCTATGAATATAAATAAACAAAATAATAGCATGAAAAGAGAAAGATCAGAGATAAAGAAGCAAGATAGAGCAAGAGGGGATGATGTAGGATCATGTAATTCAAAGTGTGAATTTGGATGGACTTACTTATATGGACAGACTTAATTTATTCGGTTCATTAGGTAAACATACATACAGCTGAATCTTGAAAAAGTTATCCATTAAAAAGTCTAAAATTTTCCATAAAACTTAGAAAGGGTTAAACTTGTTGTGAATAAATTATTTTACATATGTTTGCACACACTCCTAAAGCAACTGGACTTCCAAGTTAGACCTCATATGATCACCATTATTCCCATTTCAGCTTCTTTTTCCTGTCAATACTTTCGTTCTGGTTATACAAATTAAATATACCGAAATCAAACTCCATAGAACTTATAATTTATAAATGGCGTCTTATAGCCAGCCTAGTGTGTAGTCAATATCAAAGTGTATAAAGAGACACAGAGAGTACGGGTAAGGAAATGGGAAAAGGTCATAAAAAAGGAGTGGCTTCAAATTGTAACAGCCTTCCACAGCCAAACAAAAACTCACTCTGGAGTGTTCAATAACCCATTTAATAAAATTTTTAATGACTCTAGCATCATTGTTACAAATAATACAACAAAGAAAGCCTTGCCAACCCTAAAAAGGCCATGATTGATGAAGACTAAGCACTCTCCTTCATGAATGTACACAAGATTGAAGATTTGAAAAAGATAACTTTAACATCGTTAACAAAAAATCCGAAGTGTAAGCTAATCTTTAGTTTCATCCTCGGAAACAAAATCTTAGAGTTTCAAAGAGAGTTGAAGAAGATATGAGCATTAAACAAGCACAACAAATCAAAAATGTTCCTCATGAAATGGGCAGCTTACACATTCAGATGCCAGAGGACAACTAAAGGAACTCCATGATTTTTATGTACGAAACCAACAAAATGATTGTACGTTCTACTTGTTGTGTATTCCAAAGACATCAGAGAGAAGTAGTAAAAAGCTGGTCAATTATCTTAAGCTTGCGTAGATTGATAGTATATTAGATCAAAATAAACATCAAGACCCTAAAAGAAAAAGAAAAAGCGGTTCAAAAACATCCAAATATCTATTAACAAAAGGCCATGATTTCTCTGTGTGACAATGTTCCACCAAAGTACAGACATACCTGCTGAGACCCAGGTGTTTTGCAGTACGGATAACCTTTTGAGAAAGGTTCAGAGAAACCTCCAAATCCCTCATCACTGAAAAGAAAATCTTTAAACAATAGAGATCACAGTATTATTGCCATATGGATCATGTACAACCATTCTTAACACAACACGTTACAAGTTGAGGTTAGCCTAAGCCAACACAAATGACAAAACCCTAGCCTCATACAAAGTTAACCTTACCAGCATGTGATGGACTAAAATATTTAGCCAATAGCAACAAAAGCTGCAGTTGCAACTATCAAAATTAGTGGTTTTAAATCCGAGAATGAAAACTTCTATAAAACATAAAATAGGGCTCTTGTTTTAAAACAAAAAGAGATAATTTACTTTACCAGCAAAAAGTTTAGCCAATAACAACAGAAGCTGCAGTTTAAACTATCAAAATTAGTGGTTTATAATCCATGAATAAAGAATTCTATGAAATATAAAATAGGGTACTTCTTTAAAACAAAAATAGATGGTTTACTTTACCAGCAAAAAATTTAGCCAATAACAACAGAAGCTGCAGTTTAAACTATCAAAATTAGTGGTTTTTAATCCATGAATAAAAAAATTCTATGAAATATAAAATAGGGTACTTCTTTAAAACAAAAATAGATGGTTTACCTTCACCAGTACCGTTGGTACCTTAATTATGAGACCGGTCTTCAGTAGTAACCTGTTAGTAAAAGTATTAGCCATTTATTGCCGCTGCAGCATCATCAAGATTCCCATTTCAAAGGCCATTTGGAGTGGACTGTGGAGAAAGCTAGGTGACCACACCCCACAAAGCCCTCAAAAAGTTTGTGAATCTTGATGATGCTCCATCCGCAAACAGTGACTGTTTGTATTTAAGATCTACTTTGTCATTCTCAGTCCATGCAAGAGATAGAATGGAATGGAAAGGAAAGGAAAAGAACCCTAACCCTAAATCTGATCCCATGAATGAAAAGCAAAGAAACATAAAAAATAATGCGTTAAAAAAGTTCATACCCATGTTTAGGTCTAAGATTTTAATGAAAGACCCACTTGGTATTTTGAAAAATAAAAACTCTTGTATGCATACAAGAAGAAAAGTTTAAAAGGCTAGGTAAAAAAAAAAAGCTCACAAGAAAGGGAGAGAGAGGCATGAGATGGAAAACTGAGGGATGAAGAGAGGTGGTAGGGCATAAATATATAAAGTTTCTGTGAAGGAAAAGAAGGTAGGAGTATTGAATAAGAGAGAGGACTGTTTGGTGTCTCACAGATTTGTCAGAGAGAGAGAGAGAGAGAGAGAGAGAGAAATGGCTGTGTCCACGGCTTACAACAGTTATCCATCGCAATCCTAGCTACCAAATTTACCCAAATTTTAATCCTCTCTGACTCAGTCCCTCCTCCACAGATGTCAAAAGAATAAATACTAGGCATATATATCCAATCTCTCTATGAGAAAATATTGGTAAAACGAAATTTGAAAACTTACCCAGTAAATGTAATGGTCTAGAAATAGTGTCTCTAATATCTTTGCTTGTGTTTGCGTCTTCCACAAGCATTTTCAAGTGGGGGCGGTGGAAATTGACAGGGCCTTGCGACCCTGACCCTGACCCTGACTCAGCCATATATCAAGGGGATGTCCCCCCACTCTCTCTGCCATTAGGGTTTCAACTCCCTTGTGTATTTTGATGCCCTCGTTTGCCACTTTTGGATGCTTTCCAAGTTTTAATTTTAAGACTACCCTTTGCTAGTTTATGTCCTCTTGTGGTTTATTTTAAAGTTTTGATCTTTATTCCTTTTTCTTTTTTTTTTTTTGATGAGAAGTTTTTTTGATATTTATTCCTAATCATTCTTTAGTCTTATTAACTTATATAGTACACATAGCTGTCTTTATTTCTTATATTAAATTGACACAACCTACCCCACTGCATTTGAATTCTCCTTTTTCTATAATAATCCACCTTTGGATCGATCTAGACTAATCTCTATTGGGATAGGTATGTTCCTCTAAACGACAATGTTATGAAATGTACTTAAAGTTTCCTCCCTTCCATCTTCTATAAGGTCATTAATTTCTTAATTTTCTGGTGATATACTTGCCAGTAAGCTGTTGAGACAACCAATTGATGCTCATTTGTAATACGGTGATTTGAAGCCCAGTATTACTGCAACAAGAGAGTTTTTAATCTTTTATAAAGTTTATGACTATTTCAAACTTAAGCAAGTTTCCTAATAAAATTTTAATTTATGATATTTTCTCTATAATAGTTGATTTTTATCATCGAGTCAAGATATCAATTAGTTTTTTATGTAGTCGAGTTTCAAAGTCTAAATCTTTTATTTAACAAACAAATATTTCATTAGTTGCTAAATGGAACCCAAAAGTTTATGTCTTTAATTAAGAGAGTTTATTTACGCATATCTCAAACGGTCCAATTATGCATAATTGGCAGTTATTGATTTTAATTTCTTTTATACCTTATTAGTCTCCATTATAAATGCAATTTTGTTATTCTCGATTTCATTTAAGTGATAGTCCAATAATAATGACATTCTTTATGATTAACATTATCTCTAAAAAAAAGTTATAATCTAGTGATAATAATGTTTCATGTCTTTAGTTTAGAACCTATTTCTCCCTCCCTTACTATTTACTTATCTAAAAAAAATCACCTTTATGAATACATATTGGGGCATCACCGGCTAATATACGTGCTTGACAACTTATTATACACTCTCACAATTTTTATGTAAAGTTAGTGTGTGTGTGTGTGTGTGTGTGTGTGTGTGTGTGTGTGTGTGTGTGTAAAAGAATGTGTATAATAACGTGTGAACTAGTTTTTACCCTTTGACACAATATTGTGTCAGGACAATTTGTTTTCTTGACTAACAAATGCCATTAATTCTCTCTATCGTTGAAGGCCATGGGCACTTTATTTTTTTTTAGAGAGTTTCAACTTATGACATTCGCTTCTGATAATAGCTGATAAGAATGCAAAATGTCATAATTTTCTCCCTTAATGTTTAGTCTTTTATACTTATTTGGTGCCTAAATGTTTATTGTATTTTGATTTAGGATGCAAATTGAGGCATAAAGTGCAAAACGTAGTTAATAAGGTGATTCTGGACAGCTTTGATATCGCTTCCTAATCTAGGCATAACTCTCTCATCCGAGCTCCGATTGAGATGATTCAAGATTCTATGGAACGCCAAGGCAAAGCTCTACAACTTTCATGTTTTAAGTTTTGAGAGATACAGGCTGCATCAAGGTCAAAATTGGGCTTGAAGTTGCTGCACATGCACTGCTGACGTTCTGGAATATTCCTTTGCCTAAAATTCTAATACGTGAATCTGATGTGGTTTATTTTTGGAAGCCTCCAAATCTGATGCACGAAAATTCCAGCTGAAAAACACCACTTTCTCAGTTATATTAGGACTTTGTTTTATTTTTAATATTTTTCCTTAATTAGTCAGATTTGGATATTATTATTTAGAATATTTTTAGGAGTTTTTGTAGACTTGGAAAATGGGAAATTAACATGTAAAGGGGGGAGGAGAAATCAGATTTGGACACACACACACACGCCTCTCTCTCCCCTTTTCTCTGATTTTCTCCTTTAAGTTTTCATCATAGCCCTGCGTGGCTAAAACTTTTATACTTTATCAAAGGAAACTGAAGCTTCGAAATCAATAAAACTGTGAGATCTAATTTGTTTTTATTGTTTAATTTATGCTTTGAATATCGGATGTTCTTCTGTGCATATTTTCATAATTGTCTCATTTAATTACTAGGAACCTACTAGTTTATTATTTGTTGCAATCTACTGCTATGTTAGATAGCAAATCCGTAATTGTTTGATCTCTCTAATTTGTGAAGCAAACAAGATTTAATGATTTGCTGCGTCAGAAATTATTAGATCTTAGAAAGAACGCTCGACTAAATTAAATACAACTACTTTTGCTTGTGTTGTTTAGTCTCATCGATCTCTCTAATTCTTAAGGCTGCTACTAGATTAAACTTTTAGTGCTTGTCTTGGGTTGTTTAGTAGTTAGGGTTTATTAAATCACTTGTTTTCTAATTAACTGTGACTAAGAAGAGATAGGAAAATTGTTTCGACGATGAATATTCAACGTGTGAATTGATATATACTTGCATCAATAATCAGTTGTAAAATTTCGATGGTGGATGTTGACTTAGACCAAGGTTTGTTCTCTTGATTAATTTCGATACTTTAATTTGAATTATTCCTTAGTTGTTTTTCTTACAATTGTTTTCATTATACTCAAACTCCCCCCCCCCTCCTTGTTCACGTAGCATAAAATTAGGCTAAATATTCTCCGTATGAACGATCCTTGCTCGCACTACTACATATATTTTTAAGAGTATAGATTTTATTTTTGGTTGTCTGCGCCAGCACACCAATAGCTCTTTATCATCAGACCAGGACACTAATCAGTTTTTGGTGTAGACAGGGGAATGAACCCCAAATTTCTTATACAACCATCAGAGATTTTATCAATTGAGTTAACTGGAACCCACTGCCATGGGCACTTTATGCGCTTGCAAATGGTGATTATGTTTTCATTTTTATAAGAAACTCCTTGTTTATAATCTACCAATTGTTTAAAGAATATTTGGGGGCCTTATTAATCAAAACGACTTTTTTTTTTTTTTTTTTTTTTTTTGAGAAACGACTTTTATATGCCTTTTATAGAGGGGTAAAAAAAAAAACTCTATCATTCAGACTTTAAAAGCATAATATAGAGTAAAAAAAATAATGTGCGATGTAACACGCTGCCGTAGATAAGAATAACTCATTACAACATCTTTTTTTTTTTTTTTAAATGTACGCATTAGTTTCCAAGAGAGGGCCATCTATTTTTTCTAACTAAATTCAAGGAGAGGTACTAGGCTTCTTCTCTCTCTCTCTCTCTCTCTCTCTCAATATTGAAGTTTATTAGAAAACTCAAGCTATCTCTCAAAAATAAAAACTCAAGCTGAATTCTTTATCAAAGTGCCTGCGTGGTGTCACAAAGTGATATTTTAAAGTTGAAGAGATATGTCATGGCTAGATAATTTTCACCATACACTAAAATGCACCTGTCAAATTGATCCCCGTACCTTCTTCTAGACCTTGATAAATTACGTAAATCCCCTATATAGAAAGAGAAATGAGAAAAATGTGACTGCATAGACGCAACTTATAGTATTGTATGATGTGTATCTAGATGAAAAAAAAATGATGTTACTCAATCAGAACAGACCATGCTAACGGTGAGAGAAAATGTCGTGATGTTGGCTTTATAATTCTATATGAAAATTGGCCATACCGCAATACCCAAGAGCCAAAATATGCACATGCTGACACATATAAATTAACAATGGTAGTAGTACTAGAGGTAGAAGCCAAGGATCAGAAAAATACTTGTTCCCTTCAAATTCATTGAGAAGGCAAAGTAAATTTAGTGGAGTCAAGGGGTTGCCCAATGACTTTTTTTAATTTCAAAATGTGACCTCAAGGTTAACAGTGCTAGTTTAGAAGGTTCTTCAATGGCCATTTTAGTTTCTTCACAGTTAAATCAGAAAAAACTTAGACAAACCTCGAAGAGAGAGAGAGAGAGAGGAGAAGCTTGATGTGACATTGATGTGGCTGAAATTGTGCGGACAAGAGAGAGGAACCACGGGACAAGCGTTGAACACGGAGAAGTGGAGCTATATGATATAATACATATTTCCATTGGCCACAGTTCCCCACACAGAGACACATCCTCCTCGTACAATCTACTTCTCATAGTCTCAGATCTTTTTACTTGATCACCATGTAATCTAATAGTGTGGTGTGGCACGTAAAAATAGACCTTTTTTAGCTACTAAACAATCTCTAATGGTTTCTTTGTTTAGCCTAAACCAACCATGATCTCCTTTTTCTTTTCTTGTTCAATTGCTATAAGGTTGCAATTTTGAATTTGAGTTAAATTAAGGTTATGAACTAATTATGATATGGCAGTTTGTTAGGAAAAACTTATCCCTTGAAAAATTGTTGATATAATTTTGATATGCAATATGCTATTTTTTTTTTTTTTTAATTTTTATCAAGGACTTGGCCCAGGTTTGACCCAATCAATTGAAACATCAAAAAGAAATTGGGGAATAGCCAAATAGGTCTTGGGACACCATTTAAAAGTTTTTTTTTTTTTTTTTTTTTTTTTTTTTTTTTAAAGAAACAAACACACACACCAAACAAAAAACAAAGAAGGAAACTCTGGTTCCTGACGCCTGAGGCTCTTTTAACTGTGTCTTTGTGTTGGTTCAATTGGTTCATTGGATGGAGCTTGAGACTTGAGAGCAACACTTTATTGGGAGGATGAGAGAGAGAACAAGATGGTATCTGGTTCCTATCCCAATTCTCAAGAGAGCGAATTTAAGATCAAGTCCCACCTCAGGGTTGGCCGGCAATGCCATACAGCTTATTGGCTTTTCCAGTGAGCCAAAAATGGTGATAATTACATGACATACCAACTAACAATCCAAGATATCCCTTAGCAAGAATGTGAAAGAGGCTAACCTATTTGTTGACATAATTACAGTTACTTCAAAGCCAATACAATAAATACTAGCTAGCAGAGAACTAGACCAAGAAAGAAACTACTATACATAATCAGAATAAGACATACATCACTGAGACAAAAATTTATGGCTCTTCCCTTATAGGCTTATAGCGCCAAATTTGATCACACTCTCCTCACAAATAGACCTTTTGTTTTATAATATATTATCAGAGACAGACTTGAGAGATAGAAAACCATGTAATCTAAACCTGTTAAATGCTCTTTCAACTTGGCACACCAATGCTTGTCATGAAGACTAATAATGCTAGAGATGGATTTGATCTCTTTCAAATTAAATATGACATGAAGAGTAATACTTGAGATACATAAAAATTTCATAAATTTATTCACAACTTGTTCATATCACAAATTATTATTGATGTAAGATCACTTACACACCTACGGCCTACCAACTCAACTATTGTGAAAAAAAATCATGAAGGCTATTGTGTAAGTAGACTTATTAATGCATATGAATTATATCTAAATAAATTTATGAGCATTCATTAAATGACATCATTATATCCATTAAAGTGTTTGTAGGAACTCATATATACTAGATAAAATGGTAAGCTTGGGCTTTAGGATAAAGACTTTTGAATTATCGAGCCGGAGATCTTCAACCCTAACAAAATAGACCATAATGTGTGCAGAGGGCACTATCGTCGGTCCTTGATCGGGCAAGGCGACTTGTCCCCATTACCTCCAACCGCCGTTTGTAATCTCCTTGACCGATCAATCTCATAATTGGCAATGAGATGTTCAACTTCACCAACAAATTGGGATTGATATCGAGAAAACTATAAAAAATTTCCTTAAGAAGAGAACCATTAGGACCTGGGTAGTTGATAGTCCTATCTTACATTAGTATTTATTGTGTCTTGTCCACCTTTAGTTGCATTTTTAATTAGATTGAACTTGTACCTTGGTTACAACTCGAGACATGCCATCTTGGATTGAGGACGTCCTATCAGGATTTTTAGAGGGTTTTGAATGAATTCCCTAGGTCAGCTGATAGGATGTCCTCAATTCGGGATGACACGTCTCGGTACAGAAGCAAAGGCAAAGTTCCTTAGGCCAGCCCAACCAGGTTGACCCATGTTGCAAAGTTGGTCTCTAGTCTCCTTTCACAAAAGAACCATTGGCTTATCAAAGGGAATCCTGTTCGATCAACCCTAGTTTTTTCCTCCCCTGATTTCATTTGTTAGCTCATATTCATCCCACTCATTGTCCCCTAAATAATCATCAACTATTTAGTTCTAAAATTTTTGAAGCGTTATATATAGTTTTATATAGAACTTTGCTTAAAGTTTTATCTACATTGCTGCTCTTAGTATCAGAGATCCTATTTCTCTAACTTAACCATTAAACTTCCTTAAGTAAGTCCAACCAGGTTGACCCAAGTTACAAAGTAGGTCTCTTGTCTCCTTTTCACAAAAGAACCATTAGCTTATCAAGAGAATCCCGTTCAATCAACCGCAATCTTGTCCTTCGGTGGTTCATCTTATTCACCCACTCACATTGTCCCCTCATCAACTATTTAGTTACCCCAAAATAATACTAAGCTCCTTAAAGTGCTATATATATATATATATATATTATTTATATTGATTTCTTCCTGAAGTTTCCCATCTACATTGTTAATTTTGAAAACTAAATACATGACGATTATTATGATTCAATAAAGTAATCAATGAGATGAACCTTCTTGTAAATAGCATTATTGTATTTTCTAAGCGCAAAATACATCATTAAGCAGGAATTTAAGATTTTTTTTTTTTTTTTATTGTTTTGGTCTTATTTGGCTGAAACCCTAATAGCAAATCAGCTCTAATCAGTAGATGTATGGCCACAATATTGATTGTACTCCCATTTCTCTCGTCCCTGGTTCTTCTGTCAAATCGCACTTCTTTATGCTTTTGAAACTTGTGATAAAAAACAAAACTTATAGGGGAGATTGGTGACATGGGTAGTCCTCTTCACAATCATATATGATCACATGTTTACAGCTCAGTGTAAAACAAAAGGGTCGATTATAAGCGAACCTCAGGTCTCTCAGCTTTGCTCATACAATCGTCATACTCATAGAGTGAGAAAGTAGAAGACAAGTTGATGTGCTTCCGCATTGATTTACTGAGAGATCTTCTTTTCATACCAGGTGGGGGCTACGTGATTTTCTCGTGCCCTACAACCTGTCTTCTTCATTTTTCATATCCAATATAAAGATCTATTCTCCTATGTACTTATACTACACTTTTTATACGCACTCCAAGAAGGTTTTTTTTTTTTTTTTAGTCAAGTTTTATAATAATGGTGAATTTGTTTTAAACATGAAGTTATAAGTTGAAAATGACATTGATATAAATTTTTAGCAGTTATAGGGCATGTGAAGAAGGCTATCAAATAGGTGACACTTGTGGAAATTAAATAACATTCTTTGGATTTTGATTAGGTTAAGTTTAATACGGATGGCTTATTAGTGATCACATTGGTATAATTTCTAAGGTGGCAGTTGAACTATGGGAACTTAATTAAGATATCATACACCTTGCACATTCTATGGGTTTCATTCGTTTGGTGGTTGAAGTACTAGATGCTCTAATGGTGATCTCCATTTTTAACAGTTTGTTGGAAAATTTAGACCTCGGTTGATAGAAATAATAAGTTTTAAATCCAAATTTTTAATTAAATCTATTATGAATAATCTTTGTTCAAACAAACAAATATCAATATTATGTCAAAATTATGTATAGCAAAATAGTAAATAAGGCAAGATATGATAACTCAGGAAAACGAATAAAACAAACTAGTTTCATAATAAAAAAACTTAGGGAAAACCTTCCAAGAAACAATCCGCTATAGTAAAGAAAAGTTTCAAATCTAGTACAAAACCTTCGTTCTTAAATTTTATAAACCCAATAACTGAACTTACAACAAACACCTTCTACCACTTCAGTGTTGGGGAGATAACATCTTGGGGAGCTTCATTTGAGTAATTAATATAATATATAGAGACACACTTTAACCCAAAAGGCCTAAGTCCAATGGGTATGTGCTCAATTATGTTATATTAACTACTCATTCTTCTCATCTTTATTCAATGTGAGACTTCACTCACACGTGTAACCCAACAATCTCCCCCTCACGTGTGAGTCTGCCTCTCTATGGGCTTCAAGACCTCTCTATGGGCCATGAACAAGTCCTTCTCACTCCCCATTGCCTAATGGGCTTTTCACTTCATTGGCGCGTCATCCATGAGTCTCTCGTACGCCATCCATGGGAACCACGTGTCAACCCCACACGCACATCCATAGGAACCCTGCACGTTCATGTCCATGGGACCCTCGCATCACACCATTATTTAGCACCATTAACAATATTCATTTGTTGGGCTTTTTTCTTTTTTCTTCTCCAGGATTTTTTGTGTGGGCCGTCTAGGCTTTCTCTGTCCCCGCTGGGTAGGGACCATGAACACCTCACCACCTTCGCCGCACACCACCATGGGCTCTGATACCACTTGTTGAGGAGATAAACACCTTGGAGAGCTTCATTTGAGTAATTAATATAACATATAGAGACACATTTTAACCCAAAAGATCTAAACCCAATAGGTATGTGCTCAATTATGTTATATTAACTACTCATTCTTCTCATCTTTATTCAATGTGAGACTTCACTCACACGTGTAACCCAACATTCAGAACCTCTGAACTTTCCAATATATGAATACTCTATCCACAATCACAACTGGGGCAACTGACTTGGAAGAACCTCTTGAAGGTTTTCTTTAGAGTAGTAGGTTTGTGGTGGTTGCTATGACTTCAACTTCTTCACCAATGGAATCTTCAGATCTACTTTAAAACTCTTTAGTTTGGTGAAATAGAGAAAACTTGGTTACAAAACCCCAACCGCATAAACAGAGTGTTTCTCTTTTTGAAAAGCCTTCTAATAAATGACTTATAATGTCCTTTAAATACTTGTTCAAACTAATCCGCGAAGCTCAATGTATTAAGGAGGTATCAAGCTTGTGTCAAGGAGGTTGTAGGTTTCGAGCTTCTATCGAGTGATATCGAGATAGTAGCGAGACTGCTATCGAGGTACATGCTAAAAATGACTTTTCTTGAGCTTTTCTTAAGAAAACTTTGCGTCTTTAACTTGGTTTCCAATTACAACTTTAAGACACATTAAAACTCAATAAAAGACACATTATTTGGCATGGTTTGACATTACCAAAAACACATGACCCTAACATAGTTTATGAAATTTAACCCTTATTTAATTTCATTCATTGATAATTGCAAGTGTGTCTTTCACTGTTTCCTCTAAAGAAATTAAGATCCCCATATGTTTAAGGAGGCTAACCAAAATGCTAATGCTTTGGCTCAATTGGCTCATAGCCAAGCTAAAATTGTCTCCTTCATTTTTATTTTTATTTTATGATATATCATATATCTATAGTGGTGCAACAACTGGGCTTATACCTATTTACGTTACTGTGTACTAGTTTATTTATTACAATCCATTCCTAAAAGGAAAAAAGGGGGAGGGGGGGGGTTTAAAGTGAGATGTAAAAAGTACAGAAGAAGAAAGAAAGTATAAGAAAAAGATATTAACCAACAAAGGAATTCTATTAGAAATCATTGCAAAATTTGTAGGAATTATTTATTTTTATTACTATTTTTGTCTTAGTTGCATATTTTATTGTTAATTATTCATACAGTTCTTTTGAACCTTAAAAAGAAAACATCAAAAGAGAGAATTCCTGTGTATCTTTTCTAATAGCAAAGATACCATTTTCACTATTGAGCTGCAGCCAATCCCCGGACATTTTGATACTCCAATTAAATATCATATATACAGTTAGTTGCATTATTATCAAATAACAATTTACACTTCCATCGTGGAAGACAAATTTATAGGACACCTGTGAGAACTGAGGAGGACTCAATGATATCTTGTATTTGCTGATTTGTCAGAGCTAGCAAGCACGGACTCAACAAGTTCCAAAACCACTTCACCTTAGAAGGTAAATGTAAACTAGCAGTCAGACCAAGGTAAAATCAGATCTGCTTGCTAATACTACAACAAACTTTAAAAAGAAAGTACCAAAATTGTCTTAGACGACTCTAGTAAGATCTTAATACAACTTGACCTTTTGACTAATGAATATCAATGTCACTCTTCTTTTTCTCTGGCGCTTTTTTGAATCAAGTAGCCCTAATTTACTTCATTAAAAAAAGAAGAAGAAGAAGTAGCCCTAATCTAGGCGACAGTCTAGCTAGGTGCTCAAAGGATTTGTCAAACAAAAGCAATCCCAGAAATTTCGCTGGAAAATACTGCATAGACAATTGCATACTAAACAACAACAGAAGCTATATATACAGTGAACTGAATCAGTAGCTTACTCCAAATGGAAATTCCATTGCCCTCACCCTACTTATCGGATAGCCCTCTTTCTGCTTCCCCTTTTCTTCTCTATACACGCCATCTCATTCCCACTGGTTTTCGAGTTTTGACCCTTTAGCAATAATATCAACATCAATTTCTTACAATCTTTCTCATAAATTGCATGCGTGATTGAAACGTTCAATGATGTTAACACTTTATTTGGAAGTTGTTAAATTATGCAAATTTACAACAACCAAAAATTCAAAACAGACCTAACAATGAATATAATTGGGTCATTATAAGAACTAATAAATAAATAGGCCGGGTTAATGTATGCCCTAAGAGATTAATCATCAATTTTAGGAATCTTTTTATAAGAAATTGAAAGAATTGTCCAAAAAATTAATCCATTTTTCATTTTTTCATAAAACACATTTCCTTGGTTTACTAACATTGTACTAAAGGCATATATTAGTAAAACCCTAAATAAATATCTAAATTACAATTATATTATTATTGTTAACACATCTGCTTATAAGTCTCATATAATAAAATTTGAACTTATATTACTCATTTTTCAAACATCTAAGAGTGATGCTAATTAAGCCCTGGATAGTCCTAATTGTTAATCCAAAAAGAAAGAAGACTTTATACTTGGGACATTATTCACAATTAGTCATGAATCATATTAGTTTATATAAATCATTTGCTATAATGTGATATGAGTAATTATCAAAATAGAAGTGGCGACTGTAGTGTTGCACTATAGTACTCAAGTACAAAGAAGTAAAAGTGATTCGGTTTTATTAGTTCAGTGACAGTCTAGAAAACTGTAGCAGTAATGTCGGTAGGATTTTACTAATATATACTCGTAAGGCATATGTTAATAAATTAATTTTTTTAATTTATTAAAAATTAAAAAAGTTGTCAAAATTTTTTACAGTTTTTTTAATTTTTGATAAATTTTTTTCTAAAACAAATTATTAACGAATGCTTTAAGGACATACATTCCTGGACTATATTTGTATAATGAGAATTTTTAGGTAGTCGTGTTCATTGCTATAAAGAAATCACATCGATCCCATCGAGAGATGAGAAAGGTTTGGCTTTTCGTGGGGGAATCTGAGTGATGAGGCTCTAGCTGGCTCAGCTCTGGTTGTTCTTGTTCAGTAACTGTGGGGGCGAGCCTTGTCCATGAGTTCAAGAACCTCACGCATTAATTTCCATTTGGGTCCTCTTCACTACTCTTCCCCTTGACACATTTCTTAAAGTTATTGGATGCTTGAATTGAAGTCTTAAAACTCAATCTCTCTCTCTCCTCAGAGTAGTGTTACTTTTTTTTTTTTTTTTGACGAAAGAGTAGTGTTACTGAAAAGAGTGTCAAATGTGAGATGATAAAATGGGTTGATACAACTTGACAGTGAAAGAAAGTAAACGTAATAGCAAAATGTGAAAACTGTGATCACATGCATGATAATATTGATGATGGCATGCAACGCAAGGCAAGGGTTGGTTAGGTTCAGATTTCGAAAGCTCTACTATCTCTGGCCATTTTGTTCCATCTGATGTGACGAAGTTGATTGGACCCCATTAACTCATTTCAACGAAGAAAATGTCTTATAAACTTGTCATTTCTACTCTGTCTGTCTCTCTCTCTCTAAGAGGGACGACGACGGGCTTGCCAAATTAAATGTATGGAGATGGTTCAAGGATGGAAAAAGTCAAGTGAATTTCTCTTGTTGGACTGGTTTTCCTTTTATTGAGCAAATCAGCTCTTGACATGTGCTAAAGAATTAATACAGATTCTCTGCACGCTTTCAACATCACTCAATGAGATGGATATTAGTGATCACTTTGTGAGTTGCATATTTTTATGCATGGGTTTTGTCTAGAAGCTCCACTAGAGAGTAGCTTCTAACTTCATTGTGCTTAGGTTCATGGCTACCAAGATCATAGCCTTTTGTGTTAAAGGGATTGAGAAATGAAATTTTGTATGCAGAACTTTTGTGGAATAATTTTTGTTACAACTTTGATACAATATATCGTGAGTAGTTGAGAAAAAATTGTGAATTCTTATAAAAATGATAAATATTCTAATTTGCCACAGTTGTGACACAAAAATTATGATCTTAAAAGCACTCAAGTGAAAAATAGGACATTATATGAGTATATCCTATTCCTAGGTGTTTTATTGAGAGCAAAAATAAAACTCACACAACCTGATGTTGTGGGTGTGGATTAATAGCAAGGTCTATTAAATTACCGATTGTCTCAAAAAATTAAACATTGTGATATGATAAATTTAATAATTTTACCAATACTTCTAATACTCTCCCTCACATGTAGGCCAAAATTACTTTTTTAATAGATGAGGTTTAACATGGAAATTTAAATGAGAGATAAAGTAGAGAAGACAATGATCAAACTCAAGATCTCATGCTCTGATACCATGTTAAATTACCGATTGTCTCAAAAGCTTAAATTATTGAGATATGGTAAATTTAATTATTTAACCAATACTTCTAACATAGTGAATTTGGTTTTAATCTCTTCAAATGCATAAAATTAACATATTATTTTAAAAAGAAGTGCAGGTGTTTAGCATTAGATTGGAAATTATTTCATACAAGTGAAAGCGTAAAACATGAGATCCATTTTAATCGTGTGAGGTGTAAAACGTGGGATCCATCCCATGCATAAACTATTGGTAGGGTGACAAATGGGCGAGTTGGGTCATAGATGGGTTAGGTGTGCAATTATCCAATTATCCATTTATGACCCATTTATATATAAATTAATTATCCATTACCCGCCCAACCCATTTAATTAGTAACCTACCCATTTAACCCAATATGACCCAAATAACTCTAAAACTATAGTGGAATACCCTATTGACTTTCAAAATTACTAAAATGCCCTTAAATACCCAAAAGTAAAAAGTTCCAGAATATGAGCTAAGCATTATACTTTGTAAATCAAAGCTCCACTCAGTTTTTAAAAGTTCCATTTTGTTTGAAGAAGAGAGAGAAGATGAGCATTGACGAAGAAATCAAAACTCCACTCAGTAAGATTTTCATTTTCCTTTTTCTTTTTCCTTACTTTTTTTTTCCCTTCAACTTTCCACTTCACAAACAATCAGCTAAGCATCAAAACTTTTTTTCACTCATAATGCACATTATGAGCTTCCGATTCGAGCTCACCGGAAATTCTCTCCGACATCAAGAACTCTCTGATCGAGCAAGTAGCTCTGACAGTTCCGATCACCGACGACACTTCTCTCCCAAGCTTCACATTCCAAACATGGATTCTAAGAACCCTAGCGTGTGGCCTCCTCTCCTTTCTCAACCAATTCTTCTGGTACCGCAAAGAGCCTCTCACGCTAACGTCGATCTCAGCTCAGATCAAGAGATGCAGTTTCGAAATTTTTTGTCTCTGAAAACCCCAAACCCAAAATTCTCGAAAACTTTAACGTAGAAATCAACCCAAGAATTTCCTTACCTTTATTTGGTTACTGAGAAAATCTTAGGGAAAGTATTTAGGGATATACTGTTTAGGTAAGTTTTAGATTGTAGAATGGTTTAGGGGTATTTGTGGGTTTATTTAATTTTAAATTTTAGATGGGTTTAGTGGGTATTAGTGGATTTATCCATTTAGACCCATCTAATTAATTAACCAAATGGGTTAGGTTAAGATTTATCCAAATAAGGTAGGTAATGGGCGGGTTCATGGATATGAATAAAAATTACCACCCCTAACTATTGGACAAGGAGCATCAGCTGCATCACTTTTAGTTTACTCTCAAATGTTGCTATCTAGGAAGATTACAAATTTAGTACATAAATTTTACAAAATGATGTGTTACCAATCACTAAAAAATAATCTTGACATTTGTTTAATATGTTTTTTAAATCTGCCAATCTCATTCATTGCTCTATCAGTTTGTAAATGGCATGTCGTAAAATTTATAATACCTCTAACTTTTTCAAATAATAATAATAAAAGTTAAAGCATCATAATTTAGTTTTGGATGTGTTTTCCTAAGAGTCAATTTGGTTGGAGAGATGTAAAAATGGGAGGATAAAAAATGGGAATATGATAGAAAAGTAATAGAATGGAATAGATTTAGTTTTCTTTATATGTATTTGGTTGGGATGATGGAAAAATAGAAAGATGAAAAATTCATTTAATTTTTTTTAAGAAGAAACCTCGAACTTACATAAAAATAAAAATAATAAATAAATGAAAACCTTAGTCATAACCTGCAAGAAGAATATCATGGAGATGTTGAGAAACATCCTCCATCTACAATAAAAAACCACTAATATGTCTTACATATTTAGTTAGGTTGTGAGTTACAGAACTGCATAGTCTACAAGTATGGGGAAAAAAAATACTGTCAAAGGCATCTATTGTTGGCTTTGCAAAAGCAAGTGGGTGACCAAAAGATGTAAGGGATTCATTTTTTCTCCTCAAAACTTTGATGACCACTTCTAAATCTCCCTCAGTGATAATAGAAGGAAGACCAAGCTCATAGGCAAAGGAGATTGAGAAGATGGAAAATGTAATTTATATAAATTTACTCTCATGCCCCTATTAGATTTTAAAAAATAACAAATTATATTTTTATTAAAAATTTGTGTATGATTGTGCACTTCATTAAAAAAAAGTACAAAAATCCAAAACAAATGAGAAAAAAAAGATTAAAAAAAAAGACAAATGAGAAAAGAAAAAAAAAGGGATGAACACCAAAAATAAGAAAAAGAAAAAGACAAACGAATGAAAAGTAATAGAAAAGGACTCAGAAGAAAGAATAAGCATGTGGTCAGTAAAGTAAATGACAGAAGAAAAAAAAGCAAATGGAGGACGTTGTGTACAACTCAAGGTTATTTTGGTCTTTCTCAGGTGATCTTCCTTTTCTCTTAAATTTTTTTTCTCAAATTGGGGAGATATCACTTTGGTGGGCTTAGAAAGAAATACCTAGCCCCACCAGTTTCCACCCTATATATATTCTTCTCTAACCAAACACACTAATTTTTCATTTTCTCTCTCTCTTTTCCATTCATTCTAAAATCACCCCAACCAAACAGGCCTAAAGCTGGTTGTTATGTGCTTATACCTGCGAGGCCCAACAGAAAATGGCTGTGGGCTCTGTTCAAGCAATTAAATAGATTCATTACTTGTTGGGCTGCCGTCGTGATGTTACTATCTTAGCGAGACTTGACATGGGCCTATGTTGTAGCACTTGTGCGCTTGGGCTTCTACAAGTGGAAATGGCCTGATTTGCTTATCTTCACAATTAGTTGATTAACTAAAACTTTAAACTTCATTTACAATATATAAAAATAAAAAAAAATAAAAAAAATTATCTAAATCCTGGAATTTTAATAAATATTTTAGGCTAGAGAAACATTTAAGGAAAAAAAATATTCAAAACTCAAATACAGTATCTGGCCTTCATAACAACTTTGCCTAGATGAATAGTCATGGATGAAATCAGGATTCGAAGTTGGGAAGGGCCAAAGTATAAACACAAAAAAGTTTATGAAAATCAAAACTAACATCTACTCAAGCTTTGTCGAATTTCACCCCATTTATTAACATTATAATCTCATATTTTCACAATTTTGATTGATTCTGATTTAATTGGTGGTAATTTTTTAGAATTTTGTTTGAAAATTTTCATGAATAGGGACATAAACACTAGAGGCAATGCTGCATTATCAACTTCAAATTACTTGTAAATTTTTCTCTTTAAAAAAATCAAATATTATAGATAATTTTCCCATCATCAACCATTCAAATAAAAGTTTCATTATTTCCATATTATATAGCTCTATAGTTTCAAAATTTAGTCCAAAAAATAAACCAAACAAACGTACCCAACAAGCTACAACAACATTAATGTTAATAAATTATTTTCTAAAAATAGTTAATAATTCATAAAATAAACCAACAAACAAGCATTATCAATTAATAATATTTATTACTAACCACTGCACAGATTTGATTCATAGTTCCCACAGGCTTCACTTTTTGATTGCTAGTTTCCAATTTTTCTATTCTTTTTATTTTTATTTTTTATCTCATTTGTCCTTATCTTACCATCTCTTTTTTCAAAATCAAGAGTCAAGACTCAATCATTGTTACAAAGGATGAGTTCTTAAAAAGTATACAATAAACTCACACACACAAAACACATTGCACTATCAGTCTATCACAATGGCAAAATAGAGATAGAGAGGATTGACATTGTAGGGGCCTTTTTTTGTGTTGTGCGTTGGGCTAGGCTACTTCCTGCGGTGATGACCCGAGTATTCTGAGTAGGAGAGTTGAGACCGGCCTAACTGTAACTCACTTTGGGCCGGCTTGTGCGCAAACTAAGCCTCGTCTGCCAGGAGTGTGTTTACGGCAGGCAGAGCTGTTTCAAATTATTTATGACAGGCAGAGCTGTTTCAAATGATTTACAGCAGGCAGATAAAATAACAACAGAAAAACAAGATATAGTGACCTTTCCTTGATGGAAAATAATAAAGTAATCTCTATTTTTATGACAATCACAGTAATAGCAATGGCAGTGATAACAATGGCTTTTACAAAAGAAATAAGTGATTAAGTGATAATATGAGTTAATCAAAAATCAATGTCAAGTCAAGTTTGGGTTCGCAAAGGCAAAGATCACAGACAAAGAACACCTTCTCTCAATGAAACTAATCTCCTAGGAAGAGATCTTGCCGTGGGGATTAATGATTTTGAGGGAACCGGACCTAAATGATTGGTGCCTAAAGGAATCTCTATTGTTTTTCTGTCTCCAAGAGAGTGGGATTTCGAGAGGGAGAGAAGGGAACCGACCTACTGGTGCATGCCCATTATACTATCTTTCTTTTGCTTTCTGTTTTCTCTCTTATCTTTTCTTCTTTCCTTTCTTTTTCTTTTGTTTTCTTTTCCCTTCATAATACCTCTATTTTTCGATCCCCTTTACAGGGCACGGCAAGGATCCTTTTATAAGGCCTGTCGTGATTGAATTTTACCACTTTACCCCTTAACCACCTTTGTCTGGTCTTAGCGTACTTGCCGACCACCTAGGAGCTCGTCTGTGTACCACTTACCCTCGCCAGACAAAGGCAGGTTTGTGTCGTTTGTTAATCCGCCGTGGCACCCTCTCATGCCATGGCGTAAATGCTTTTTCTCTCTCTCCCATAGCATGCACCCAACGGTTCCCCCCTCAACCTTGCCTCTTTTGGGCGATCTGTCATCCCAGCAGGATGTACCTCCCAAAAGGGCTTGGGCAGGAACCGCAGAATAGGTCTTTTCCCCTCTCCCTACTACCAAACCACACCCCCCTTACCTCTTATCTCTGACCCATGGCCCCACCACGTCCCATATTCGCTGGGTACAAGCTGGTGGTGCCTGGGCTTTGTGCGTGCTTCCCTATCGTGTATGTTCAAAATCTGCCTGCTGCTCATGCGTTTGCCGCGATCTAGAGCTTTGTTTACACAGTTTGCTGCGCTTCTTTGTTCTTTTACGTGGGCCGTTTCATAATTTACTGTTCCCTTTTGGGGTTGGGCTTCATTTAATACTGGGTTTTACATTTTTCTTGGCCCATTTCTTGATTGCCATCACATCTAGCCATACTATTCTGTCATTCATGTTGTAATGATTTGATCCTGCTGGCCCTTTTTTAGACCTGCCATTTTACTCTCTACCCCAAATGGTTTTGCATAACCATAGGCTTTCTTACTTAGGGGCTCCTATGTCCCCTTGGGCATCCTTAGCCCATTTACTTGTTTTGGGCTTCCTCAGCCCATTTACTTGCTTTGGGCTTCCTCGACCATTTTCCTAACTTTGTGTTCCCATGGGTTTTTACTTACTTCATTGGGTTTCCCCGGCCCAATTACTTCATACTCATCTTTGGGGTTTATGGACCTGCCAACAATCCCCTATTCTCTTTGCTTACATTACTTTGAGCCTACCGCGGCTCATTCTTACTTTTTCACATCATACACTACCCATGGGTTTGTTATTCTCTCTTTCCGGGCCTTTCGAGCCCACTTGCTTCCTCAGGGTCCATCTATTTATTTTATGGACCTATGACCCATTATTCCTGCCGCTTGGGCTTAATGGTTTTATTCTATACTTGCCACTTCTATTTGCTGTTTGCGTTGCTGAGTTGGGCCTCCTTTCTTGTTTTACAAAAATGACCCTCAACAAACATCATACAGTGCTATATGTTTTTCAAAATGGGGCAAGGCAAGAGGGAGGGGAGGGAGGGAGGGAGGGATGGCCCCCCTCTGCCCTAATGTGGGTTCGTCTCTGTGAATAGTGATATCTTGAATGGAATAGGGCAATATTTGAAAATTTAAATATGATCATTTTGGAGAAAAATCTAAATTTTTTACTGAAATGAGGTGTGAACAAATAACTTTCTAGGGAAAATGAAAGTATAGCGCAATTCCACATTAAAAACATAAAATTTGGATTCCTTTCTTTTTTTTTCAAGCCAATAGCCTTAAATCAATTGGTTGATACTTTCTAGTATTTCTAACAAAAACATTAGAGTTCAAATCTCTTCATTCACAACTATCAAACTATTCCTATCCCTTTTCACAAGAATCTCATGTGTGACCTTTCTTATTGTGAAATAAGATCAATCATATGCCTTCTTTTTCTTACCGCATAAAAGGATCAATCACGCAATCGTTTCAAGTTCTCTTCATTGTACTCACAAGCCTTGCCTCTTGCAAATGTCAGGCATAATTCTTGCTTAGTCTCTACCGATCAAATCCCTAAGCTAGGTGATGAAACCCTAAAATGAGTGAATATGGATGGCTGGCCATAAAGGGTTTCACTTTTTTTTTTTTTTTTTTTTAGTATGTATAAATAAAAATGAGAAATGTTCACAAATGCCCTAAAGTGTTGGTACTGTTTTTACAAAATTTTTATGGAAAAATAAAAAAAAAAATAACTAACTTTTTTGTCAACATTTTATATTTTTTATAAAAGTGATTTTAAAACTTTTTAAAAATGATTTATTAACAAATGTCTTTAGGCACCCATTAACAAAACCCATTAAAAATATTAGAAAGTCTATTTCTAGACCAATTTGGAAGAAAAATCCTTTGGTTCATTACATGGCAACTAATAAAAACAATTCACACAACTTTTAGTTATATAATCTATTTAACGAGTGATATGACTTATTGAAATTATATACGTGAATGGAATTATAAGTCATCACCAAATGAGATGGAGAAGATTCTTCCAAATTTCAAACTAGTTTGGAGGACAAATTTTGTGTTAATAATATAAACTTATACAGTTGCAAGAAATGTGAAGTGTTCTTTTGGGGGGAAAAAAAAGGTTATAAAATTGGGTTTCCCACATGGGCACCTCCTTGGGCTTAGACCTGCCCAAATGCTTACATCCATAAATATAATGGCCAATATTTAGCCACATTTTACGTGGAAATCATTTTATGCAGGAATATATTCCTGGTGTATTGCTTCGATTCTTTTGTACGTGTGCTTTCCCCAATAAAATCCTACAAATTGTTCTATTTGGCTAACCTTATGCCTCTCACATTGCAAATAAATCGCATTACGTTTATGGATACTGTCGTAAAAACAATTGAAGAGCATATGACTAAAAAAATGTAAATTAAATCATCATCTATTTTGGAGATATTAATCTCTGACCCCCAGTGGACACATACATATGACATTATGATCTCCAATATCCTCGAAATTAATCACAAGACCATGAAGGTCAGCCAAGAGAGTAGTGCTCAAGACAAAATAGATTGCATTCAATCATTGTATAGGATTTCTTGTCGCTGCAAATCATGTTTAAATCCATTTAGATTTGTGCAGCAATTAGAAAATTACTAGGCTTAAACAAAAATATATTGGCAATGGAAGGTTTAACGTTCTATCACTGGTCAATAAGTTAAATAACACCGCTAGCTGATATAAAAAATTCCAGTACCTAGCTTCTCACATGGACGCATGTGAACTGACTCAACTGAGCATATAAAGACCAATATCATCGTACTTAATATTGTGATTAGTATTAGATATGCAATCAATTTTGAATCAAAGATGGTGTATATGAATCACATAAACTGAATTAACAGATTTAAGTCAATTATAGCTAGCTATACTATACTACAACTTGAGATAAAACAACAAAATTATTTCTTGGATAGTGAAATAGTAACTTCAGCTAGCAGTATATGACATTTTCAATGATTGTGTAGTTTATGTCAGACTATATAATATGAGACATAGCTCATGGTTAAGACTAACCAACACCACAAGAGTTTTGGATCAAGAATCATAATTTTGAAATACTAAGATATTAGTATATAGGAGTAGGGTTGGTATTTTTTTTTTTTTTAGGCTTCAAGCTTATTCTTCTGTTGACTTATTAAGGGAAAGCAGGCAAAAGCCAAAGCAACATGGAGAGCATAAACGAAATTTAATGTAGTATATATGAGAATATTAAACACATAGATAACATAATAAGTTAAGCTAGTAAACACATTTGCCTACATGAAAAGCTTTGTTAGTGGTCCCAAACTTTTAATTGAGAAAAAAAAAATACACGTACCAAGTAGTACAAAATGTTTTAATCATCTAAAAAACTTTATTAAGATCTTAATTAAGATGAAAAGTTAACCGCCCCATTATCCCCGAAGCCGGCTATTCATTATTTAATCGGGTTGTTTCAGCTCTTCATGTGTATTTGCAAGCATATATTCACCATTTGAGAAGAGCTTTGACTGGTCCAAGTTAGCATTTTTTGTTGTTGTTGGATCTAAGTCAATTAGCTATTCAAAACTGCACAAAAATACCATCAAAAGCATCAGAAATATTTTTAGGATTCATGTTCCCCATCCCATAAACAAGACAGTACATATGCTATGAAGTTGCTGCATGAACCATATTTGCAATTCTATTTTATGCAGTTAAAATATACCACAGCTGATGTTTAATGGTGCCTCGGCAATGTAAAAGATTTGATGAATCAGTTCAAGTTAACAAGCCCTCAAAGTAAAAGGTTTATGATACGTTATTGATTTGTCAAATCTTAGTTCAGGCAAGTTGTGGTCTAGGATTTCTAGTTTTTGCAACAATATTGCCCATTTTAAGTATAAGTATAGTAAAAGTCAAGTGGGAATTTTTTACATTTGAGTGGAAATGAAGTAAAATTAGAGAATCTTTCATTCAATTGCATGGCAGATTAGGTAAACTAAAATCTTCTTTTCTATGATTTCATACGTTTCAAGAAGGAAAAGAAAAGCATATAGCCGCAGAAGACTAGCTACTAAGAGAATAGAGACAGAGAGAGAGAGTTGAATGCTGGTTCATTCCAATATTTTAGCAGAGAAGTTGCATGAGGTTAGCTACAATATTGCAACCAGCTTTTGCGCATTGAAAGTGTGGGGCACATCTCATGTTGCCAAATCTTATATGAAACCCCATCCAGTAAACATGGCGTGCTTTATGGAATCTGCTCCAACTTTTGCAATTCTGTTCAATAAATTATGTAGTGCAAAAGAGAAAAGAAAGAAAAAAAAAGGGTACTATTGCATGTTTATAGCTTATGATTGATGATGCCTCGGCTCAGAAAAAGAAACACTGCTTCTTCTTTTCTTGTGCACATAAATACAAAAGCTGTAGTTTTTGGAAGGTAGTATAGCTAGTCTAGGCTTCGTATATAGCTGCAGAAACAGTGCGCCGGAATAGTGATAATAAATAACACTGTTTTTGTCATTTTTCAACCTACAATTATCACTACAAGTTGAAGGAAAATTGTTGTCTCAGATGTAGCAAATAGCAAGTGATTAGAAAGTTTTAGTCATCGCTCATCAGGTGCATGATGAAGTAAATAAAAGCATTATTTGTTCTAAGTTTTTTTTTTCCTTTCATCAATAGGTTATTAACTTAGCATAGCAGTATATGTATTTTCTTATTGTTTGTCAGAAAATAAGCGAAAATATGATCAAACTTACATATATTTCCTTAGATGTTGTTTGATACAAGAGAAAAAAAAGAAATTTGTTTAATAGCTTAGATGTTGTTTGATGTGAGGAAAACAGTTGTTTAATAGTTTGACATTCACAATATATGAATCCTGGCTGTTTTAGCTTTAAAATTAGATCTAGTTATTAAATTCACCAAGGTTGGTGTAGCACTGAAAGCAATAATAAGGCTCAATTAATAGAAAATTAATGGACAGGCAAAACTTGAGAATGAATATATATATATATATATGTATCTTTATCCACTCCTAGCTTGATAATAAATTAATGCATGAGTATGGGTCTTTATTAATTCCATGATCTTTGTTGGAAATAGTTTGAGAAAGAGCACAAAATATCCATGAATTATATAGGGAAATAATTAATCATTCAACTACTCAATCAATTAACAACCAGACCTAGAGGCAGAACATGTAGCATCCAAACATTTGCCTTTGTTTTTTGTCGCTGCAAATTATGTGTAAATTATTTGAGCAAATATCACCAACAAAAAGATTAAATATTTTACTTTGAACAAAGATATGGGAAATGATGTCTTATGTCCCCTTAAGGCAGTTTCTCTCTCTCGTGCAAGAAGTAACATATAAGGGTTTGACTAAGTTTTGCAGGGTTGTTGGTGTGTGTATATATATATATACATGAATTCTAAATATATACTCCATGGTTAACTACGCCGCTGGTTTGAAGGTTTAGAAGGTAGCTCACATGGAGGCCATGTGATAAGTTCATCCCACTTGAGAATCACAACAACGGCTAAATTGACCAGATAGGGTATAAGATTATTGTTTTCTAACTTATTGTTGGGAGTCTGAAATAAAATAACTATAGAAATCAAGCAAGTTGTTCTGTGTGATTGAAGTAATATCGCTTTCATATGGATCCATCAATAATATCATTTTTACTACACACAAATTACAATATAAAATATATATATATATATATATTGTATCCCAAGCTTTTCGAAAGTAATTACATTTTCAAATAGTCTAACAAAGCAAGTTAGCTTTTTAAGTGCAATTAACATATATATTTGAATTCTTGGACAATGAGATAGTAAGTTCGAGTACATTGTATGATGTTGTGTTAGCTAGTATCTAAATTTTTCGTGGCGATGTTGGAAAAGAGATTATAAAATAGGAAGCTCATAGCCTCATAGTTAGACATTTATGTTACATTTGAAATGCCATAGTACCCAAACTAAAAGGAAAAGCACCATTTTTGAGAGTAAAAGAGGAAGAACACGAAAGGAGAGCAACATGAAAAACTAAAATGACACTTTCCTACTATGAAAATAGTGCTTCACCAATCTCCATCTCTATAGAAAAAGACAAACAATATAATTAAGATAAGCTGGTGAGCACATTCAAAAGTAAAGGGAGAACAATAATATTGCAGAGCTATGGCTGCATTAAAAGCAATGCTTGTGGTCCAGTTGAATAGCAAAGGCCAAGAAAAACAAAAAAAGAGTGACGACCGAGTAGGACAAAATGTCATAACATGATTATAAAGCTTAATTAAAAAGACAATGCATGCTTAACCAATTCCCATGATCCCAGATGCTACCTTTGCATTAGTTAAATGGGGCTAAGCTATATCTAAGTTTGTTTCTTTACATGGTACATGAGCTTAGATCAGATTATATCCTGTACAGTCAAAAATATTATGCATTTGAGAAAAAGAGTTTGACTGGTCAGTTCAGCTAATCAACAGCAAAAACAAAGATACCATTGAATAGTATCCAACGGGAAGAAAGAGAGAGTAATATTTTTTTAGTACAAATGTTCCCTTTCCCATCAGCACAGCATGCTAGAAAGTTAGCTGCATCATTTTCCAAATTCTGTTATATACGCAATACTAAAAGCAAATGAAGAATTAATATGATACTCCAGGTTATGTAGATTTGCATGGATTAATAAATTGTACGAGTGCATAGTGAGCAGCTATATGTTGAGTCCTACATTAAGTGCTTACTTTCTAGATAAATCTTGCTAGAAAATATAGGGGAAATAAATTGAAATAGCAAAGAAACAAAGAGGTGTAAGGGCGTAAGGACACCTATATATAAGAGATTATGAGAAACCTCAATTGTAACATTGCCTCATAATAAGAGACTAAGTGATATTTTGTTGATTTGCCAAGTTCTAGTCCATGTAATGTGATTTAGAGGATTTGCATTAAATCAGAAATTTGCTCATTTGAGTAGATATTGAAATAGTTGGAGAAAATTACTGGCTTTAGCTAGCAAGAACAAATGCTACACATTTGAATAAAAACAAAGTAACTTACTTAGATACCCATGCATTGAGAATTAGAATTTATGCAGATTTCCTGTTTGTTCATGGAATAGTAATACATAACTCAGATCCTAAACCAAGGGAAGTTGTCTGGGATGTCCACTTTGTAGACAATAATCAGCATTATAAGCAGGAATGGAAAACAGATTGTCTTCTCCATAAAATTATATATTTTTTCCTTTTGTCTCAATGCATTTAACCAATCCGATGACAAAACAAGGACCTGAATTTAAACCAGAAAATATGAACCTCTGTTGAAACCAATACATCCAATGGCTAGAGACAATTTAAACTTTAAGGTCAAGCAGAGGTTAATTAAACCCTAACAAATGTTCTAGAAAAAAATCAACATCATCAGTGGGCACTGGGAATGGAAAATATATTATCTTCCAAGGATTTTTGTCTACATGCATTTAACCAAACCAATGAGCTAACAAGGACAAGAACTATGTACATTTCTCCGGTGGAGACCAATACATTTTATATGGACTAGGGATGGCAAATGGACGGGTTGGGTTAAAAATGAGTTGGGTGTGCAATTACCCATTTATCCATTTATGACCCATTTATATATAAATTAATTATCCATTAACCGCTCAACTCATTTAATTAGTAAACCGCCCATTAAACCCAATATGATCCAAATATATAAATAACTTGTTAAAAACTTTTTTTAAAAAAAATTAAAAAGTTCAAAAATCACTTTTTCTGTTCTTTCCTTTCATTTTCCCTTCACAAAATTCATTTCTCAGCAACCAAACAAAGCCACAGAGAGAGAAAAAAAAATGACCTTTTTCTTCTTTGTTTTTTTTTTTTTCCTTACTTAGCAACGAAACAAAGTCTCAAGCAATATTATCGTAACGCTCCAGACGAAAGTCATAAAATTCCTTTCATTTCCTCTTTCCCTTCTATTCCCTTTGTTTTACTCGGCAACCAAACAAACCATCAGAGAAAGAAAGAGAAAAGGTTATAGTTGTCAACTTCAAAAAAAAAAAAAAAGCTTAAAAATCTAAGCGAGAACAGACTTGGCACAAATCTGATTGGTACCATTCAATCCACTGAGATAGACATTGTAGCAAGTCCACACTACGTGAACCAAACAATCACCACGAATCAACATAGTGGGAGATCGAACCGCGAAGAGAAGAACCCAAAGCACACCGAGCTTGATTTGTTCCTCTCCAAGGCCCCCCAGACTTACACACCAAATCGACAATCTTGTAAACAATATTGGAATTGGAATCGGAATTAGAGTTGGGATCAGGGCGCTCAATCTCAACCTTGACGAGGTTGAGGGAGAACAATTTGAAGACGCAATCCAAAGCTTCATCGTACGTGAATGCCACACTCAATCTCAATGGGTTGGAGGTCATTCACGACGTGTTTTACTGCTTGAAGATTTAGCCAAAGGGGTGATCCCTTTTGATACTGATACCCAAGTCAATGGCGTGTTAGGGTTCTTCTTCTTCTTCAAATCTAAGGGAAAGTTTTTGGGCTTAGAAATCTAGAGGTTAAAGTATTTGGGAAAGTATTTGGTTATTGAGAAAATTTGAGGGAGAGTGCAACTGAGATCATACTGTTTATTTAAGTTTTAGATTTTAGAAGTGTTTAGTGGGTATTAGTGGGTTTATTTAATTTTAAATTTTAGATGGGTTTAGTGAGTATTAGTGGATTTATTCATTTAGACCCATCTAATTAAATAACCAAATGAGTCTTTATCCATTTAATCTAAATACTCAAATGGGTTAGGTTAAGACTTATCCAAATAAAGTGGGTAATAGACAGGTTCATAAATATGGATAGAAATTGCCACCCCTAATACGGACAGATGAAAACTTTAAGCTCAAGCATTCGTATAGTCAATAGGGTATCCCTTTACAAATGTAAGTACAATTTTTTTTTTTTTTTATACATAATAGAAATTTTATTTTAGCCTAATCTAAGTATATATGTGTGTGAAACTTTCTCCTAAAAACTTGAACCCAGGCCCTTGCCCCCCACACCCCACAAACACTTATACTTGTAAAGTGACTATCGCACCAAGGGTGTATGGTGATGTGAGTACAATTATTGATTTGCTCACTGTCCCAAAAATCACATTTGGATGAAAGAATAAAAAACCTTACTTTTTGCATAGATAGTAAGGATGTCATATTTCAGCAGACTCAATATTTCAAATGCATTGTATCATCACCAACTTACATTGAAACCACGTGCAGTACATTGAGTGATATATAGCCATTTAAATGCGGAAGTATCCAAGTTGATCATACCCTATTGCAAAAATGTGAGAAAAACACCAAAGAGAGTGCCTTTGGTTATGTCTAGTGCTTTTGGTTTGTGCCTTTTCCACTGCTCAGAATTGATTAAAACATGGAGACACTAGGACAGTAATAACTAAAAATGTGGTAAATGTGCCCCAGTAGAGTATGGATTAGTATAATGTATGAATTCGGTTCAAATCTGAATACTAGATCCAATGTATGATTTTGATATACGCTGCTGTCAAGAAGAAGGAACAAGATAATGATTTGACTTCAAGGTCACTCCATATATCTTTGATTCTTAAGGATAAGTTGATAATTTCAAGAGCAGCCCAAGGTTTAGGTTTGATAAAAATGATAGGTTGCAATTTGATTAGATTATCCTAGTTTTTCTAGTTTCTCTTTCGACATGAAGGCGATTTTTCAACTAATGCACAACGATCGATGTAGACTCATGCAAGAACAATTGGTTCATTTCTTGGCAATTCAATTTATTTTATTACATCATTCTAATATTCCTAATTTTTTTGATTAGGACAAGTTGAGGGGATTCGATTCCAAATTTGGTACCACAAATGAGGACATAATGCCACTAAATTATATATATGATCATTGACCGTAATCCTAAATTTTGCTTGGGCTACTAGTGATACCCTATATTTGAAGTCGCACCAACTAAGAAAATTGGGTTGAATTTTTTTTTTTTTAAATTTGGCCTCGTTTGTTTTAACAGTATTAAGGAAGACTTTGAATCCCCTTAGTATCCTTTTTAATGTTTTAATTGTAGAAAATGAATTCAATATAAAATTCTAATCTTCTCATTTCATATGCATAGAATTGCAAACAACTTGAGCCAAGCCAAGTATTAAAAATAAGCTACTTGATTAACTTATTCATTTCACATATATAGTAAATATACTAATAATTAATAATTCAATTATAATTGAACATATATTCTTTGAGCTAATTAGAAAGAATTTTTTTCGTTTGTTAACTTATAAAAAATAAATTCACCAACCTTGTATTATTAAAAAAAAATATTATAAAATTGGACTATGTATATTACTAGTAGATTATAAGTCGTAATTTAACTTTTTATGAACTTCTTTACAAACTTATATAATCTAATCACAATTACATATAAATATATTTTAAAATTTTATACATATAAATTAATAGTATTATATATTTTTTGAAATCAAGCTCACATTTTGAACTTGTTTATGAGCACATTTTTATATTTGAGTTTGACTTGTTTAATATTCTAATTTAAACTTTGTCTTAAATTTGGTTTATACGGTAAATAAATGACATAAATAAGCTCTTTTCAAAGTCAAGCTTAAGTTTTTTTTTTTTTTTTTTTACAAGATAGAATTCTACCCTAACCTAATCTAAGTGTATATGTGTATGAAGCTCCCTCTTGAAAACTTGAACCCCGGCTCTTACCCTCCACACTCCACAAGTACTTATACTTGTGGAGTGACCATCGTATCAAGGATGTGCGGTGGTAAGCTTAAGTTATTTATTAATAATTTGGTTCATTTACAACCCTCCATGTATACACAATTGAAATTTTCCTCAAAATCACTTTTGCTTAACAAAACTTCTTTCTTCTTTTTTTTTTTCTTTTTTTTTTTGTATTATTTTGCATAATTATGCCCACCAAAACTAAGCACTATAACTTAGACTTTGAATCAATTGTAGAAAATTTGTTATACCTTTACAAAAACAATTGATTTCTTTTTTCTTTCTTAAGTTGTCATATAGCCATCTTTTTCTTTATGACAAAAGGAGAGTGAGAGAGGGTACGGAATTTTTACTTACCCACAAATAGAAAAGGTTAGGGAAGCTTTAATAGTTGCAAAACTCTATTTTAATTCCGATGAGCAAAGTTTGATACACATATTTAATTATTTATTAGTATAAGAAGAAAGAAAATATCAACTTTATCTAATTTAAGGAGTGTTGACCAAAAGAAGAGCGAGTGAGGACTTTTGGTCTGAGCGACGTGAGACACAAAGCTTCCCTTGTGCCGATTGACACGTGTGCAAAGCGACAGAAGAAGCAACAGTAAAATTAACACACAAAACTAGGCTGGGCCCACTCCACGTTACCTGATTCCATGTCCACCATGTGATCCTCACTAACATTTCCTGATGCCATTCGTTTTTTTCTTTGTTTTTTCTTTCTAGAAATTTCTCTTTCTCATTTCAAAAAGATAAAATTAAAAAAAAAAACCCTTATCTTAATTTTATCATTCATATAATCGTAGGGCTCGTCGTTTCCTATTTTTCGTTTTTGTTTTTCTATTCATTTTGTTATGCCCTTATCATATTTCAAGTGGTGGATTTTGAGCTTGATATTTATCAAGCTTCAATATTTGGATAAGTTTGGACTTTATCATGTCTTTTGTTTATTGAATTTTGAAAATTTAAAAATTGGATTAAATATTTTTTTTATGTTCTTAATACGTATATCAAATTTCATTCAAATAAGATGTTATTTATTATTTGATCAATAAAATTATTTTAATGATAATTTTAAACCACAAAAACTTAAAATTTAAACATTTAATTGATAACATAACTATTGATTTTTTATATTCTTGAAATTTTGCAAGCGTGGAGGATATAATAAGAATATATAATCTAACAGTTAGATTTTCAAAATTTACATCCAATAAAAAAATATAAAAAAGGTTTGAAAGGTTTCTCATCAAACTAGTTTGAAAATATACATTTTCTTTTTAGGTTTTTTTTTTTTAAGTCGTTTAAAATTATACAATTTCAAAAGTACAAGATTTAATTTGAAATTAACAAAAGGGAAAAGTTTTGCCGCATATAAGTATGTAGTAATTGTTACATATAGAATTATGTAATAGCAAAAAGAAAGTGACAAGTGTCTAAGGGTTCACATGATGCACGTGACCTTTTTGCTGTCACATAACTATTATGCAGCAATTGTTGTATACTAATACGTAACAAAACTTTTTCCTTAACAAAATTATGTAATTTAAATTGTAATAATCTTAAACTTTGTTGTTTAATTTAAAACTACAGAAAACCATACATAAAATATAAAATGTAATCTATCCCCTTGTTTTTTTATCAAGTTGTCTTGCTTTTTCCTTGGAGGAGGTATGGGATATTGTGATGAAGTTAGCATGGTGATTTATAATTGGCTTTGTTTCACATTGACATTGACGTGCGTTAAAATATGAGTAACAGCTCTGAGCATTTTCAAAGGAGTCAAAGTTGCACCCGTGCGGCATATAGTTTTATAGTCTATCAAAGACTAGAGTGTACTATTTTTTCTTCTGCATTCAAAATTGGGACCACAATATTAAATGTGAACCATGTTATAGACGATTAAAAAAAACAAAAAATAAATTCTCAAATAAAACAAAAAACAAAAAAGATTTAACTTAAGAACTGTCCACATATTCCATTCACCGTTCTCATAAAAATGTGTTGTGGGGAAAGAGTTATGACCATTGTGTACAACACCATGCCAAATAAAGTTGATGAATTCCCATTGTTTAATGGCGGTTTGGTACATAAATTTAAATACATGTTTTCAGTTTTTAAATAATATTATACGTATTTTTACACACTTTTTTATTCACACATATTTTTAAAAAAATTAAAAATTGTTGCTTAAACACACATACCAAACGATCCCTAACTTTTTGTTTTCCCTCTCTTCCCAAAAAAGTTGAAATTTAACCTTACATAAAAATCTTTTTTTTTTAATCACACACACCAAATTATTATTATTGTTTTTAAATTTAATAAAGGGTCAAAATATTCACTTGTAATGGGCTTGGAACTAAGTTGATTGTTCGATAATTAATTAGTAGCTATCAAACTAGTTGAATAGTGATGCATGTATGTTAATTTGCCCGAGTGGATGTTCCATGTTGAATCTTAGCTAGGTCCTTCAATTATTCGATTCTTCATAGGAAGTACGGTTGTTGGTATCCGTAGGTATCCTAATCATCATCGAGAAACTGAAACACTCATTCTTTTCGATTAAGGTCTTATCATGATATCTTGAAAATGATAAAATATTTTAAAAGTACTATAAATGCTACTCCTCTCTTTCACTTAAATAATGAATCTTACTATTAATTTAATTATTAAGACCACATAATATTATGTAACTACCCAGGATTTCTTCATTTTCCAAACATCTACCATCTGCACATATTTACTATAATTCTTAAAGAAAGGAAAAGGATAATCAGTCGCATCCTTAATAGCTCTGATAACTTTGAACACCCATACCTATTTATTATGTTTGTTCAAGAAAAGGAAAAAGATAGTCAGTCGCATCCTCAATGGTTCAGATCACTTTGAATCACAGAATTGATCATTCAAGAATGTGATTTTGATGGGATATCACAAATATGTACCTTTGATATTTCCCATCACAGCTTTGGCAACCTGTATATAATAGATTCAATCACTTTTACAAAACCCATGATGTGAAAAATTTTACAGAATCATTGGTCCACCTCTCGTGCACGTCTTCAAAGCTTAAAATGGCACCATGGGATTTGATACAATATGATATGTCACTTTGGGAAATCTAAGTTATTAGATTGATCAAACCACACACAACCAATAGGGCACGATATACATGGCCTCATTCCCTCGTAAGGTCAAATCAACCGAATCATTTTTACCTCCTGCAAAACACTTGGGGGATATATATAATAATAATTGCAAGGAAGAATAAAACAAACTAAAAGAGAGACCCTTTCTTTCTTCTAGAGCTATAATAATAATCGATGCAAAAACATATATAATCGAAAAGCCAGGGTTGCTTGGCCGGTTTTTGGGTCTTTGGAACTAGAAAGAAAGAAAAATCTAATTGTCGGTGCGGTTCCTGCACTGCATAAAGGGTTTGGAAGAGGGTGTGAATTCAGAGGCAACAAAATTTGGCCATACTTTCGAGACTAGGTGAAAGGTGGTCACTCCCCAGAACTAGAGGACACCGTTGATGTCACTCTTTTGCTTAGGATTTGACACCTACAAATTGGTAGATTATTGGGGAAATCTAGAAGATAGGTTAAAGTACAAATTTCTCTTTCGGTTTTTTTTTTTTATCGAAGTTGCTTCCTTCCATTGGGACACGTATGAGATTCAAATTTTTTTAAAAATATATATTAATTTTACTTCATTTTATTACTGAATTCTAGCCATAGAATGATAGAATCATAGAAGTCTTGTTGTAATGAAGCAACCACGCAACTTTGGAAAGGCTAGACTTCCGATCATGTAAGCCAGATGCATAATTTATGTTAAATGGTGCCCTATGCTCATTGGTTTAGAAAAAATTTATTGGAAAAATAATAAAGTAATTAATTTTTTAATAGTTTTTTTTATAATTTTCATAAAAATATTATCAAAAAATTCTTAATATAGTTTATTAACGATTGACTTAAAAGCACTCATTAACAAGACCCATTAATATTTACAATTTAAAAGAAGAACTCAGTTCAACCACCTCCCTTGCCTTCTTAGATAGTCTTCCTCGGCACTGTTACTTGCTGGGATGAGGAGGGACCTGCTAGCGGAATGCCTTCAGGTATATAAGACCCCTCAGTAAATGCAAAATCGTCTTCCATCACGGTGATCTGCGTAAGCCGAGGGTCACGAGCTCTAATTACGTGCTTCGGGACTGGGAATGATTTCTGAGCTGGGTCGCATCCGAGGATGTGATGAGCAGCTCTGACCTGTTTATCGGTTTTGTTTTAGGAAAAGGTCCGACCTAAGAACGGTCTCCAAATCCGCTTTGTTAACCAGATGGAAATGACGTGCAAAGGCGTGCGGATCTGTGACAAGAAAAGTGAAACTCCTATGGTTAATCAACCAAATCAAATATACTGTTATAAAACTTGAAAGTACTGAAACCTAGATTGTCTTTTACTTCGGATATCCTACCTGGCTCCCCTCTACTGTTGGGCAATGAAAACTGTTGTGCCACTCTCCCGACACTATGAGGAAATCTTGGGTTAACCCCTTATTGGAATCAGGAAGACACTGGATAAGACGAACCCTATCGTCCCTTGTCTTCATATAGTACGTCTTACCCCTCAGGTGATGAAGGTTGTAACACCAGTTCACATCGTGGTGAGTCAGTCTCAGCCCCATTTTCTCATTTAGGGTATCTACACACCCTAATATCCTAAATACATTCACGGCACACTAAGTAGGAGCCAGGCGAAAATGCCTAAGGTAATTGAGAGTTACTGGCCTCATAGGGATTCTCATCCCTCCTTCTACGAAAGCGACTACTGGGATCACAACTTCACCCTCTCTCCTCTTAAGGTACCACTCCCCTTCTTCACAGTACTTCAAACTCACATTATTGGGTATTCCATAGTCGACAATGAATTTTTTCATCATCTCGTCGGACTCAACCAACTTCTTAAACTTACCCATTCCCCAAAGATGACTAAAAGTTCTAAAAGAAGAAAAAGGAGGAGTAAAATCAAGGAAATTTGGGGTCGCTAGAAAAAGAAGACTTACAGAAGTATGGCGATTCTCTTCAGGAAGAGTGCAAGTTGAACTAGACTTAAGTCATACGCATCAATGGTTGTAAGCGCGAAAATGATGAAAACCAGGCGGTTCAAAACAGGTACTTATACTCCCCCTTAGGTCCCCAAATGTAACCGCTTGTTCATAAAAGCCAGAGATCATGCCGTTGGAAGTGGGAAACGTCGGTGCCGCCAAAATTTAATGTGGACACCCATTAAGTCTTGAAACGCTAAAAACGCGCATCGGGCAGTCAAAAAGCCGCTAGCATTAACACGAGCTGAAGCGGGGCGACTCGTCTAGAGGGCCCGCAGGTATCAAAAACCCTCCTCCCATCAAGGAACGTGCAGCAGGGTTTTGAGGGGCTATTGTGGGGCCCGTGGGCCTGATAGCCTCGGCCCACGGGTAGCAGGCCCAAGGCCCATGCCGAGGAACACTGACTATTCAAGGCTAAATTGGGAAAGCCTCTTTTCCCAATCCACGCGAGGACCTCCTCATCCTCGGCCTGACAAGGGTGATTTTCGGGAAAGACCAGACCCAAAGTAAGACTGTCACCCTCGCATTTAATGCATTCACCTAACCCCCCTGGCCGCATTAATGGGGATATAACCCCTTAGCAGGGCAACGTTGATCAGAGTGAACCACTCGAGTACTGATAAGGCCTCTGATGGGACGGACGGCCAGAAGAGAGGCAAATGAATGATCAACAGATGGAATAAGGAGATAGGAAGATGAAGACTATATAAGGAAAGCAAGTAAAGTAAAGAGAGGGGGAGGAAAAAAGAGAAGAAAAAGGCTTCCTCGGCCCATGGCCGAAGAGCGTCCTCCCAGTTGTATAGAAACTCTGAGTATCTTTTTACAAATAAAGATTCATGCTTGATCAACGACGGCCAGCGCCTAAACCTTTAACCCACTCTCTATAAATTTATTGTTTGGGCTTGATTGAGCTGAAAACCCATTCACACTCAGGGTCAATCCAAACTGAGTCCCTACAATAACTATGTCTAATTGTTTTTTTACTACTCTATTTAATATTAAATGAGTTTGATTGAGCTTATTAATTTATATTTCTCTTAAAAATAATTTGTATTAAATTATAATTGCATCTAAAATAAAAATTAAAAAAAACTATAAATAATTTGAGCCTAGAAATAAAATGACATTTCAAGTTAAAATAAATTGACCATAACAAAGAGATAATATGACACCACCTTCTTGCTTTGTGATGTAAGAATTGAAGTAATGTGATAAAAGGAACAAAATATAAACAATGTTTGCCATGCCACCATATGTGTAACCCACAATAAGTTTTCCACATCAATGTTTTTACTTTTCTTCCCAAATTCAATAATCTTACCTAACACTTTTGTCCTATGCCAATTCAATTTATTATTTTCATTTATCTTAAACCATATAATCTTTGAGCACTCATTTGGTAAAATAAGCACAAACCAAGTGTATACCTAAATGTGATTGACAACAAAGTTTCAATATCTAACTAAAAAAAATTAAAAATAAAAAAAAATAAAAAATAAAAAGGTGGCTTCCACATCATACACAGTCACTTCTTTTAGAAACTGGAATCAGTGCATTTTAAACATTCCTGGCCACCCCAAACTTTAAGCGCGTGAATTTCAATTTTATAGGGCTCGACCTCACAAATGACAAATCCCTTTTACACGACAACGCTTTTACCTGCCAATTGAATTGGTTTACTTGCAAAAAAGCAGTATCTTTTTTTTGATCTTCTGTGATCTTAAAGAAACGAATTTTTCAATCCTTTCAATGATTTTTTTTTCTACCCCACACTTCTCTCACATGGAGTGATATGGAGCAGTAAAAAGTGCAATGCTTATCCACTTGATTTTTCACAATTTTTATTTTTTACCATTTGTTAAGGTAATAAATTATAATTTAGATAATGAAATGCTCACATCAATCTACCAATACCACTCATTTTTATTATGAATATTTTGTGTGTTTGGACTAAAATTTTGGTAAGAAAAAAGGACCACCCACAATATTTTCTTTTGTGTGTGTTTGGAATGGCTTTTAAGCTTTATTTAGCTTATTTTTGTACAATATTTGCAAGTTTCATATGAATACTCATAAAAGAAGTTTATTTCAAGTTTCAATTAACTTATTTCTATTACATTAGTCCTCAAAAAAGAAGTTTATTTCAAGTTTCAATTAGCTTGTTTCTACCATGTGGGTCTCATTTAGGATTTCTCTTGTATTTTGTCAAAAAGTCACTACTTTTTCGTGTCTTACTCTTTGGTTTTTATCACTTTTTTGTTTATTGGGGATTCCATCTACTTTTTATTCCTACATTAATTTCGGGAAAGAAAAAACAACCAACTTATTGTATTTAATATATAGATATATATAAACAAAAAAATTAAATTAAATAAGCTATTCCAACCACACAAAACTAATGCAGCTTTTTAAAGTTCAAAATACAATCTTTTTTTCTTGAAACCCAAGAAATTTTACAGTTAACAGCCCCACAAGCAGCTCAGTGGGATTTGCTGCATTAAATTCCCCTCCCCTCCCTTTCACTGAATTAAGTAGCCCATGACGTTTGCTTTGGGAACCTACCTCATTATAATAATATTATTTCCCAATAAAAAAATAAACAATCTTATAAAAATTAAAATAAAAAACCTTAATAATATTACCCCAAAAAAAAAAAAAAAAAAAAACTATTAAGGTGGGCCTCTCGAGGCAAAGAAGGCCCAGGTGATACCCACTGCCACACCTAGCTGCAACTCCTTTTCTTCTCTAACCCCATTATAAATAGTAACCTAACCCTCTCTCTCTTCCTCACTGACTCACTCTTCATTTACTCACTGCCCCTTGTTTTCACACCTCAACTTCTTGTTTCTTTGGTTTTTTTTTCACACCCTCTCTTTCTCTGTTTTCCAAAAGCTTAGCAATAAAAAGCCAAAGGATTTTAGAGAGAAAGACAATTGTTTTTTTTTTTGTTTTGTCTTGGAAAGTTTGTGTCTTTGCCAAAGTCTTTTAATATCACTCCTTCATTTCCAACCATGGCTTCAATATCCACAAGTACTGCTACTTCCATTAGTGGAGCTCCACCACCCTTTTACTTTGACGAGAAGTGGAAATTGTCAAAGAAAGAAGTTCATCAAGAAGCCGATCTTCCACAGCAGAACAACAACAGCAACTAGTGCCACTACTCCTTCATGAAGAGTAGTTCTACTTCTTCTTCTTCTTCTTCTTCTTCCTCACACAGAAGGTGTTCTTTCACAAGAAAGTGTGCTAGGCTTGTGAAGGAACAGAGAGCAAGGTTCTACATCGTGAGGCGCTGCGTGACTATGCTCATTTGCTGGAGAGAATATAGCGATTCTTGAAGAAACGAGTTTTATAGAGGGAAAGAGAGAGATGGCTCTCTAGAGGGACTAAACAAAGAAAGTTCACTCTTTTTTCTCATGCCTCTCTCTCTTTTTCCTCTTTTCTTTCTATGAGATCGTTATTAAGTAAAAAAAAAAAAAAAAAAAAAAAAACCCAGTTTAAAGTTTTTCTTGGCGTCCAAGAAGGAAGAGGAAGAGAAAGATATATACTTGTACATAATTTTTTTTTTCCACTTTTTTGTGTTTTGTGTTTTTTTTTTTTTTTTGGAGGGTTAGATTCTTTTTGGGGGCTCTGAATCTCCTTCGAAGGAGACGAGTTCGTGATGTTGCTGTTAATTAATTCTACTGCTTATCTGTCTGGAAATAGAGAGACATTAAATTCAGAAGAGAATCAAAATTAGCTTTCAGTAATCCCATTATCATTGGTTTGTGTTTTTTCTTTCTTATTTTTTGGTTTTCGGGGCTTGGTGGTGACGTTATTTGAGTTATTTCTTTGTTTCTCATCTGGGTTTTGTTGATCTTGATGATTGAAGAAGTGATGGGTCATTTTGAGATCTCACATCTTTCATTCTCTCTCTCTCTCTGTCTCTGTCTCTAGCCTAGATGGAGATTCCATTCAACCATTGCAGCTGAGCTTTGTGTGGATCTGGTGTGCTTGGCTGACAAAGCCTATTATTTTATCTAGTTTTTTAATCAAATTTTTTAATTGGATAATGGATGTTGAAAATTTTTAAATTGATAAAGAAAAAAAAGTCCCATCGACATCAGAATATGGATCAACGTGGGAGGAGTGAGAGAGAGACTCTTGGATGCACAAAAGGGCAGCTTAAAACTAAAGATGCCCTTTAATTTCTTCAATTATTTTTTGTAAACATTAAAAATTTCGAAGCAATTGAAGATGAATTTTTGGTATACAAAATTAGGCTTCATGCAAAGGTAAATTCCAGCTTAGATTCTGTCAATTTCTACTAAAATAGGCTAATGGCTAGAGAAGTAAATTGGGCTCTACACCCAATGAAGTGAATGAAATGTAATCCAAATGACCTCCATGTCCTCTTAATCTTTGTGTTCTTTGACCAGCTGTGGACCACCTTGACCCCTAATCTCATTCACATCATGAAGTTTTTTTTGAACTTTTTGCCAGTTACCACAATGTTTTTTGAACCATCTTTTCATCTGGGTTTGCCTTTTTAATATCCCTCAGGTAAAATATTAGGGCAAAGGATAACAAGAACCGCGTAGACATAAATGCTTGTTAAGGTTATATAAAACTGGGTTCTATTTAATAAAAAAATTAAATAAATGAAAAGGATATAAAACAAGTTCTTTTGGTTATTTTAATTTTTTTATCTCTCTACAAAGTTAACCTCACACCGAATAATATGACATAACACTGCAGAAAAAGACAAAATTGTAAAAAAAAAAAAGTCAAAAGTTGCAATTAACACAACCCAAATATTATTAAGGATTGAAAGGATAGGCAAATAGGAGTATGTCTTCGGAGGATTGTATTCACTTTAATTACATGAAATATAATCATAACTATAAGTATAATTTTGAGCCATAATGTTTGTTTATCACTATTTAGACATAAATGCTTGTTAAGGTTATATAAAACTGGGTTCTATTTAATAAAAAAATTAAATAAATGAAAAGGATATAAAACAAGTTCTTTTGGTTATTTTAATTTTTTTATCTCTCTACAAAGTTAACCTCACACCGAATAATATGACATAACACTGCAGAAAAAGACAAAATTGTAAAAAAAAAAAAGTCAAAAGTTGCAATTAACACAACCCAAATATTATTAAGGATTGAAAGGATAGGCAAATAGGAGTATGTCTTCGGAGGATTGTATTCACTTTAATTACATGAAATATAATCATAACTATAAGTATAATTTTGAGCCATAATGTTTGTTTATCACTATCAGATTCTTATAGGCATGTTCTGAACCACCCCCTCTCCCCCACCCCCCCAAAAAAAAAAAAAACCATAAGCATGTGAAGTGTAATTACCATGTATATTTGGGGGGTATTTTCGTCCATGACAATTTTACAGCTGGGTTCTCTGTAGTTTATACTGTAGCTGTGTGGCGTGGTGCCATCATGGGGTCTGACTATTCGTTAAAAAAAAAAATGGAAGCCTTTGAAAATCATAAAGTTTCAGTACTTCATAAAAATCACTGACCTAAGAGCATTTGCATTTGGACTTCTAAATGCCAAATGTTAAGAACATTTGACATTTAAGCCCCAAAACTCATCAGCAATGGAAAGGCTATATCCCAAATGCTAAAAAAAATATGAAATTTTGCTACAGTACCATCTCAAATGTAAGATGGTACTGTAGCAAGATGGTATAAAAAAAAATATTTTTTAATTAACTTTACCGGTAAATTTCTCACTCTCCCTCATTTTATCTCTTTTTTTTCTCTCTCTTCCTTCTCTCTTTCTCATCCCCTCTCTTTCTCGCCGAATCACCAAGCCGGATCAGAGCTCACGCCGGATCCGTTCCGATGGGTTCCGTTCTGATGGCGAGGTGGGTTCCGATGGCGAGGTGGGTTGATGGGTTCCAATGGCGAGGTGGGTTCCGATGGATTGTTGATGGGTTCCGATGGTGAGATGGGTTCCGATGGCGAGGTGGGTTCCACGGAGATCCGTTCCATTCCGATGACGAGGTGGGTTCCGATGGAGATCGGCATGGATTGTTGATGGTGGGTTTTTCTTCAAATTTTTGTTTTTGTGATTGTTGTGATTGTTGATCAGCATGGATTGTTGGGATTGTTGTTGTGATTTGCTAGGGTGGCTGGGTTTGTTCACGGTGATTTGTTGTTGTGATTTTCTTCGTTTTTTTTTTTTCTTTTTTTTGGTGTTAACGGTAGTTTCTGGGTTGCCGGTGGTGGTGGTGGCAGCGGTGGTGGTGTGCAGCGGTGGTGGTGATTGTGGTTCCTGACCAGAAGGAAAGAGAAAGAAAGAATAAATAATGTATAAATAATGTGTTGTAATGTATAATAGTAATTGTGAGAAATATTATTTTATTTTGTAAAAATATTATTTTAATGAGTAGGATTGGGATATAAAAGTTGGGATGTTGGAGAATTGTAAAATTGTATTATATAATTGAAAAAGTGACTTTTTGAAGTGGTAAAATAAGATAGGATTTAGAACCCGGCTGCAGATGCTCTAAGTTTGATATATATTTGTTTTCGTTTGGCATATTCAATAGAGATTGAAATTTTTTTTATAATAATTCAAAGGGAAAAATTAGCAAATTAGTACTGTAATATAAATGAGTATATGTAGCTTTGGGAATTGCAAGTAGGCACGTTTGCTGACAGAGCAGCACAAGAAAATACACATGGTGTCACACGCTCAAAGCTCATTGTTTTCTCTAGAATACTATTGCTTTGGATTGACAGTGGAAACTGGAAAACAATTTCCATTTCTATATATTATGACTATAATAACTGAAAAGTCTCTCTCAAAAAAAAATAATAATAATAATAACTGAAAAGTCGTCTGGCTAGCTTATCGCCACGTCTCTGATGTGGGTTTGATTTGAATCAACGGTTGGGTTGGCGGGTTTCATTTAATATGTTTCTATGGGCATGACAACAATCTGATCTCTATCTGCAATTTTTACCTTGTTGATGGGTCTGATTCAATCTGTTTCTATGGGCATGACAATCCTTATCTATCTTCATCTACCTTGAGAGAAAAGATAATAACTTCTACCTAAAGTTTCGGTGCAACCAATCAGGAAAAAAAAAATTGGAAAATTCTAAATTTATAAGTTAGAAAGTATGAATACTTTATTCATTTAAAGTGTCGTAACTGTGTCGTATTCATATTATACCTATATTATACTAGCTGTTTTATATTATAATTTTTTAAAAATAGCTCATGATGCTGTGTTGTATATATATTAGTGTCTGTGCTTCTCATGGTTTTAAAAAGATAATATCTTCTACCTAAAGTTTTGGTGCAAACTATCAAAAAAAAATGGAAAAATACTAAACTTATAATCTAGAAAGTATATATGTACGCTTCATTTAGGATACCCTTCTCTTTCTTTAAAAAAAAAAAAAAAAACCATAAGCATGTGAAGTGTAATTACCATGAATATTTGGGGGGTATTTTCGTCCATGATAATTTTACAGCTGGGTTCTCTGTAGTTTATACTGTAGCTGTGTGGCGTGGTGCCATCATGGGGTCTGACTATTCGTTAAAAAAAAAAAAGGAAGCCTTTGAAAATCATAAAGTTTCAGTACTTCATAAAAATCACTGACCTAAGTTTGATATATATTTGTTTTCGTTTGGCATATTCAATAGAGATTGAAATTTTTTTTATAATAATTCAAAGGGAAAAATTAGCAAATTAGTACTGTAATATAAATGAGTATATGTAGCTTTGGGAATTGCAAGTAGGCACGTTTGCTGACAGAGCAGCACAAGAAAATACACATGGTGTCACACGCTCAAAGCTCATTGTTTTCTCTAGAATACTATTGCTTTGGATTGACAGTGGAAACTGGAAAACAATTTCCATTTCTATATATTATGACTATAATAACTGAAAAGTCTCTCTCAAAAAAAAATAATAATAATAATAACTGAAAAGTCCTCTGGCTAGCTAATCGCCACGTCTCTGATGTGGGTTTGATTTGAATCAACGGTTGGGTTGGTGGGTTTCATTTAATATGTTTCTATGGGCATGACAACAATCTGATCTCTATCTGCAATTTTTACCTTGTTGATGGGTCTGATTCAATCTGTTTCTATGGGCATGACAATCCTTATCTATCTTCATCTACCTTGAGAGAAAAGATAATAACTTCTACCTAAAGTTTCGGTGCAACCAATCAGGAAAAAAAAAATTGGAAAATTCTAAATTTGTAAGTTAGAAAGTATGAATACTTTATTCATTTAAAGTGTCGTAACTGTGTCGTATTCATATTATACCTATATTATACTAGCTGTTTTATATTATAATTTTTTAAAAATAGCTCATGATGCTGTGTTGTATATATATTAGTGTCTGTGCTTCTCATGGTTTTAAAAAGATAATATCTTCTACCTAAAGTTTTGGTGCAAACTATCAAAAAAAAATGGAAAAATACTAAACTTATAATCTAGAAAGTATATATGTACGCTTCATTTAGGATACCCTTCTCTTTCTTTCTTTTTTTGTTATATTCAAAAATTGCTAGAGTTGTGTTGTGTTAACAGCCGTGTCCATGTTCATGCTTATCATTTTTACTATAACAGACTTAGAAACCGACTAGATAACTTTTTGGAAAATTTGTAAGACTTGTTTGTTAAGGATACTGAAATTTTCACATTCTTTCTTACCTAGCAATCTAGCATCATCATTCACTCGATTGGACCCACTATAACATGAATATACTGAGAAGAGTGTGGAATATTTGATGAACAATTTCTTGCAGATAGACTTATCGAATATTATGACTTATGACTTATGGCGCCTGCTTTAGAAAGCAAGGGCAGAGCATAATGTGTCCTAAAAGAATTTCTATTACCCTACTTTGGCTGCTTCTGCATTGCAAAGCAAACAGCTAGTTTCTCGTAACACTCGTAATTATTTTTGACCCAAAAAGTTGTACCTAATGCACGCGGATTGAGAACCTGAGAATTTGCACATTCCATCATACATTGGGTTATTATTACTAGATTGTGATGATGATCATAAAAGTGTTCAATTCAGCAGTTGTTTGACCTAGAGGTAAATCTTCTAGCCCAAAGAGTAATTATATTAGAAAAACCTGAGGGTGAATAATGATCTTTTTTTTATGCAAAGCTCTGGTTTTTAAGTTTGCCTTACAATAACAAACATGGGCTACATAGCTACACACTCTCTAGGTAGTTAACAAAGACTTAAAATTAAAGTTATTAAGAAAGAAAATTAATATTTCTCTTTGCTAGCTAGAAACTTCTATCAATACATTATATTGTTTTTTTGTTAATACACATTTGTAAGTCTATTTTTTAAGTGCGAAAATATCTTCTACATTTTAGATGAAGGAACTTTTGACACTTAGATCTTGAGAGTAGTGTTTTTTTTCTTTTCTTTTTTTCTTTTTTACTTTTTTTTAATACATCAATAGTTAACATGGGAGGATTTGAACCATAAATTTTTTTTTTTTTTTAATTAGGAAGTGCCAAATAGTTGAATTACAAGAATCTTGACAATCTCAAGTATAGTTAATGTTGTTTTCTGTTAGTTTTAGTGTGTGTTTGACATTAACTTATTAGCATTTTGTTAATTGTTTTTGGTGAGAGAGTGCAAAATTATACGTCTACTTTGAAAAAAAAAAGTTTTTTATCAAGTCGTACATAAAAGTTAAAAAGCTAAAATTTGAATGAAAAAGTAAATCCAAACGGACACTTAGATGATGAAATTTATTAAAGATTAAAATTGCAACAATTTTAAATTTATAGGATCAACATCAATGTAATAGAAACTCTGGGATACTTAATTTAAAAGAAAGGTCAAACCTCATGATTTAGTATGGAATTATGCCTTCTTTTTATGAATCCATATTAGATCTAGAGGTTTGAAAATTAATCATTGGGATTCAGCTTGGCGTGCTAAATGGGACCAAGAAGCCGAAAAGCAAAAGGGCAAAATAATTACATCCATGAAATTTTTTAATGAGAGGTTACCTAAGCTGCTAAGCACAAGAAGAAAAAGGTGGAAACATAGTCACCCCCACATATCTTAATCCACTCTTAATCCGAAGATTATAAAATCTTAATGGATATTCGGATGTCTCTTGGAGCATAAAATTGTGCATTAATTCTACAATATTAGAACATGATGTTGACATTGCTTTATTGCCTTATAGTTTATTTATTTATTTATTTTTAATCAAGGGGCTATATGCTTAATAATATATATTTTTTATATATGTAAAAAGCCCTTTTCCCCTTGGAAAACGAGAATTACCACTTGACTTTTAAACAAATACTAGATATCAATCATCAAGCCATTGATTGATTGTCTTTTAGACAATACTAGATACAATAGTGCCTCTTAAATAATGCTAGTTGCTAAGATACGTCCTTGTCTTTTCAATTAATCTTTTCAATTAAAATCTTGTAATGTGACACATTGAACTAGCTAGTAATTCGATTTTGCAAGAAGAACAAAAGGGAAGGAATCTTTTGATGGTTATACTGATGATGTCAAATTTTTGTTCCAACATGTTGTGTGGGGCATGGAATGATGCGATTCCCATGGAATGGTAATTATTCTTTGTCAATAGTAATTTTTTCACCTCCAGTGGGTATACTGGATTCCAAGCTTTCATGACTACATCTCTAACATAGTTAAGGCTTATGTCTTTGTTGGTGATAAGTTTTGCAAGGAGTATGAGGTTTGGAGAGAAAGCAGGGCCTTGGATTGGAGGGAGCTCTATTCTGGCTTCTTCGCATGAAACTTTTTCAGTGCAAGAAATGAGGTCCGAGACCTCCATGCTGGGTTAGTGGCGTGAGAATGGGGCTTTTCGGTGATTGAGATAAGAGCCAGTGTAAAGGGGTGGGAAGAGAGACGGGAAAGGGGTGACCGGAAGTGGTGGCTGGGTAGCAGGTTAGGGGAAAAAACAGAGGGGGAGGGAATACTAGTGGGTACGGAGAGAAAAGTCGAGACTTTTAAGATTAGATGTTTCTACAACATCCTCATGTGGGGCTTCTCGTGGTGATTGAGGTAACAAGGCCTGTGTAATGGAGTGGGAAGAGAGACGGGAAAGGGGTGGCCGGAAGTGGTGGCCGGGTAGCAGGTTAGGGGAAAAACAGAGGGGGAAGGGGTACTAGTGGGAGTACGGAGAGAAATTGTTTTTTTTGTTAATACACATTTGTAAGTCTATTTTTTAAGTGCCAAAATATCTTCTACATTTTAGATGAAGGAACTTTTGACACTTAGATCTTGAGAGTATTCTTTTTTTTCTTTTCTTTTTTTCTTTTTTACTTTTTTTTTAATACATCAATAGTTAACATGGGAGGATTTGAACCATAAATTTTTATTTTTATTTTTAAATTAGGAAGTGCCAAATAGTTGAATTACAAGAATCTTGACAATCTCAAGTATAGTTAATGTTGTTTTCTGTTAGTTTTAATGTGTGTTTGACATTAACTTATTAACCTTTTATTAATTGTTTTTGCTGAGAGAGTGCAAAATTATACGTATACTTTAAAAAAAAAAAATTTATCAAGTCGTACATAAAAGTTAAAAAGCTAAAATTTAAATGAAAAAGTAAATCCAAACAGACACTTAGATGATGAAATTTATTAAAGATTAAAATTGCAACAATTTTAAATTTATAGGATCAACATCAATGTAATAGAAACTCTGGGATACTTAATTTAAAAGAAAGGTCAAACCTCATGATTTAGTATGGAATTATGCCTTCTTTTTATGAATCCATATTAGATCTAGAGGTTTGAAAATTAATCATTGGGATTCAGCTTGGCGTGCTAAATGGGACCAAGAAGCCGAAAAGCAAAAGGGCAAAATAATTACATCCATGAAATTTTTTAATGAGAGGTTACCTAAGCTGCTAAGCACAAGAAGAAAAAGGTGGAAACATAGTCACCCCCACATATCTTAATCCACTCTTAATCCGAAGATTATAAAATCTTAATGGATATTCGGATGTCTCTTGGAGCATAAAATTGTGCATTAATTCTACAATATTAGAACATGATGTTGACATTGCTTTATTGCCTTATAGTTTATTTATTTATTTATTTTTAATCAAGGGGCTATATGCTTAATAATATATATTTTTTATATATGTAAAAAGCCCTTTTCCCCTTGGAAAACGAGAATTACCACTTGACTTTTAAACAAATACTAGATATCAATCATCAAGCCATTGATTGATTGTCTTTTAGACAATACTAGATACAATAGTGCCTCTTAAATAATGCTAGTTGCTAAGATACGTCCTTGTCTTTTCAATTAATCTTTTCAATTAAAATCTTGTAATGTGACACATTGAACTAGCTAGTAATTCGATTTTGCAAGAAGAACAAAAGGGAAGGAATCTTTTGATGGTTATACTGATGATGTCAAATTTTTGTTCCAACATGTTGTGTGGGGCATGGAATGATGCGATTCCCATGGAATGGTAATTATTCTTTGTCAATAGTAATTATTAAATAGCAATTCCTGTACATATTTAAAAAAAAATTAAAAAAATTATATATATTTCATAAAATATTTTCTAGAATATTTTCTTTAAAAATACTCTAAAAGTACAGTTAAAAACGAGCCCCTTAATAAAATAGTGATATAAATTTTAAAAGATGTAAAAAAAAATTATTTATAAATTAGATTATTAGTATCTGTTGATTTGATATACGATGTCAACTGTAATAATATAAAAATACCTAATAATTTTTGTTTTAAACTATTTTTTTATTGAGCTATATGAGAGAGAAGTCATGGACTCATAGATGACCTTTAACAATTTAAAAAATCACACTAAATTCAGTAATTAATGAGTGTAAAGCCCATTTATCTCATAGGGCCATATAGGCATACCTCAGAGTCTATAAAGACACGTAGGAGAATCTTAAAACTTCCTTATCGCAACAAATTGGTGGGCCCGGACCTTGTAATTCTTTCGGTAAATAACTACTAAATATCAAAATTTTCATCGGTGTGGACCTATTCCAACAAAATAAGATTCCCAAAAAGCCCTAAACCTTTCCCTACGAGTGAAACCGTTTGTGGGCCCGGCCCTTCACCGACTGCCCTATGAAGAAATTCTTGTAGGGGTCTAATTAGAAGAAGACAAAATCACACCACAAAAAAAATATTTAAAAAATGTGTGACATGCGTTTGTGGGTCCCTGATTGGTCATCCATCTCAACAAGGATGTGCATTCCAGACATAATGATTAATATTGCAAATTTTACACAACCTTACAAATTAATATCTCAGATCACCCAAAAATAAATAAAATAAATAAGGGTAAAATTTAGTTATAAAATTGATTATAACTTTAAAATATAAATTTACTCAATATTTTTTTTATTAAAAATAAATTTTAATAAATCTACCATTAGATTATATATTTTTTCTTATATTTTTCATACTTGCAAAATTTCTAGAAGATTAAAGATCAATGGTTATGTCACTTATGTCATCAATAAATTATTTAAATTGCAAGTTTTTGTTGTTTAAAATTATGCATAAAATATAAGTTTATAATCATATAGTAAATAATATCCAATTGATACAAAATTTAACATGTTTATTATGAGCATAAAGAATATGAAATTCAACGGTTAAATTTTCAGAATATGTAAGTAAATTTTAATAAATCCACCATTGGATTATATTTTCTTCTTATATCATTTATGTTTGCAAAATTTCTAAAAAATTAAAGATCAATAGATACGTTATCAATAAATTGTTTAAATTACAAGTTTTTGTAGTTTAAAATTATGCATAAAATATAAGCTTATAAATCATATAGTAAATAATATCCGATTGACACAAAATTTGATATGTTTATTAAAATCCACCATTGAATTACATTTTTTTTCTTATATCATCCATGCATGTAAAATTTCTAGAAAATTAAAGATCAATAGCTATGTCATCAATAAATTGTTTAAATTGCAAATTTTTGTAGTTTAAAATTATGCATAAAATATAAGCTTATAGATCATATAGTAAATAATATCTTATTAATACAAAATTTTACATGTGTATTAGGAGTATAAAGAATATACAATTCAACGGTTAGATTTTCAAAATATATAGTAATATTTAATTTATTGTACAACCAATTTTATAGCTAAATTTTGTCCTATAAACTTTGAGTTTTTATTTTTTATTTTTATGTACTTATTGAATTTATATAAATCCGGAAGAGAATAAAATTTTACAATTGTTTTGTACCGTTGGTCACATGGTGTATATAAGGGACCCATAAAGTTCATAGTGGGCATGAAGACTCTCAATCCCAAGTGTGAGATGCTTCTTACTGTCTCTTTTAGTGGCCTTTCTAGCACCCCAGCTTGAGGGATGTGTCGGGTTGGAGTACAAGTTTGGACCATTATTCGGGGGGTTGGGACTAGGGACCCCTAAAGACTAAAGTTGTTCTTCTTTAAAGACATTGTGTGATATTTTTCTTAAAAATCCTTATACACATTTACATAGTGTCTAAAAATGAAGGTGCTAAGTGTCTAGGGAGCTTGGACCACATTCACCCTTTGCTACAATGTACATACATTGCACTTGGATTGCATTAGCAATTTAGCAAGTAGCAACACATGCTATTTGTTTCTTTTAGTAGAGTTTGCTTTGTCACCATGCTTCTTCTTCTTCTTCTTCTTCTTCTTTATTTGTTTTTATTAACCACCAGTGATACCTGTAATGAATACTGTCATGCATTTAGCATCCACCTAATTGTATTGCTCTTGGGTGATTTAGAAATAGAATTACAATTATCATGTTAATGTTTACAAAAGTTGTTGTGGCATCAATGAAGCTCCACTTTATTCGCAATGAACTTTTGACTAGTGATGTTAATAAAGAAAATATTAATTAAAGTCTCAGTCTTTAACTCATGTTTCAAAATCCTTCTTATACTTTAAAATGTTTGAAAAGAATCCTTACCGTCATTTTATACTTCAAAATATTGACTTGGCAAATAGAATTTATGAAATCTAAGTCACTTTGATAATATTGAACTAGAGAATGAATTCTAATTTTTACGGCGGTATTTTCCATTAATTAGATGATGGTAAAGATATTTTTCTATCAATTTTGAAAAAATGTAAATAAAAATTAAAAAATAGAAAGATTATTTTGAAATAAATACCAATCAGGAAGAATCAAAGTATACAATTTAGCCTTAAACTATTCTTAGAGGTGCTTTCTTGACTTCAATGCACAAAGCCTAACGAGACCACCTAGATGCTTCAAGCCGAAGTGAAATAATGAACACAACTTTTGCAATAATGACTTCCATTTGATGAGGGGAAAGGCTATGAAGAAACACTTTTTGAATGTTAAACAATGATTAAAAGGAGTTCATTTAAATCCAACCATCAAAATCATAGGATCAAGGACCTCATCATTTGTTTGACCAATTACAGTTCTTTTAAGCTAAAAATCAAATTGTAGGGATTAGGATTGAGCCCACAAACAAAAACAAAAGCATTCCATGTTACAAAAGCAGTCCACAAACCAAAACAAAAGCAATTTCATAGTAACGAAAGCAGTCAAAGATGAGTACTTCTCTCATTGATAGAGGTGCCACTGGCCGCAACTAACTAATTAAAAGCATTTAAAATTCACATAAAGGCTCTCTAGATATGTGAATCATTTCAGCAATGGCAAATCGGTGGCATTTGATTTTGTTAAAGATATCAAGCAAGATTCAACCCTTCACAGGGTCCAAATCTTTTGGTAGTATGTCTTTACGGAATGATTATAAGTTAGATTTTTTCTTTTATTTTATGTATATCTCATGAGTTTTACATTACTTTTTGACTCAGTTTTATTTAAAGTAATTTAACTTTCAATTTTTTTTAAAATAAATTTATTTGTAATTTTTTTGTCTCACTTTAAACAAATAAGTTATCATAAATAAGTAATTTTCAAACAGACACATTATATTATAATTTTGATTTGTTTATTATTAGGTGGTTTAGCAATTTGACTACTATGTCTAGAATCATTATGGACAATTGAAACGCCAATCATCCAACCAGATAGCTTTATTATGTTGTCACCTAACAGTTTAGAGGGATTTTTTCCAAACTAGTTTAACTTAATCCATTCCTATAAGTGGGTTTCTCAAGTCTTTTCATGACATTGTTTTGTCTACAATGTAGAGACTATAGTCATTGCTTTGCTAGCCCTTAGAGCTTGTTTAGTTTTTGTTAATTATATCTGTTGTAGTTGGTTATTTAGAGAAGGTTAGGCCTGATCTTGTACATAAATATCATTATAATTGTAACTGAGTAATGTTAGAGACCTAAAAGAAATGTCACAATAACTTTATAACATTTCTAAATTAGCATGATCAACTCACATATAGGCTTGCCACAATTTCTAATTCGATTACAGCTTTCTCTCTGGCTTCTCTGTGTGTTCTAACCTGCCTGTTGCTTTTTTCTCTCCCTGTTCTTTGTGTTTCAGTGTCAATCTCTAAAACTTTACAAAACCCTTTACATGCCATTAATTCCTTTAATCATGAAATCCAAATCCTCTTTGCCACAGCTTTCCTGGTCATGTAAAATAATTGTTACACTCTCTATAATATTCTTTGTAAGTATGTTCATATTGGCCATGGTTTCAATTGATGATCCAGCCTCTGAAGTCATCATTCATTATCTCTGTATCAAATTTCCAAATATCGGATTCAAGTTTGGTTGCCGAATGGGTAGCCAATATCTCAATTTTCAAACACATACCTCCCATTGCCAGTAACACACAACCAATTTTTTTTTTTTTTTTGAGGAATCATTTATCTCTTACAAGGAACATATACTCGCATTGAATTTGACTCTTATAGAGCTAGTGTGGGGAATGCTTGGTCTAGACACCCTTATCGTCAAATTTTCCACGAGGAATTTGGAAGGGGATCAAATGGAGGTGAAGCATTGGGTGTTGGATGAGATCAAGAAAGATAGAGACAATGTGGCAGTGATTTTTGGCATGGAGATAGTCGTATGAACTAAAGAATACACGAAGTCTTATTGGGGTAGGTGTGCTAATTTGAGAGTGAATTTTAATGAAGCAAAGTGGGTGGCTACTTCAGCCGATGGTTGCTATGTTACTAATTGGTGCTATCCTTTAAATACATTGTATAGATAGATAGATAGCAGGGGAGGAAAAAGTGGGGTTTGAACCAAATGTTGTAGCACTACAAATGAAATGATAGTATTATTATCATTGGGATATTGCTTGAATCCCATGTTTTATTAAATTTAATATTACTTGTAAAAGAAAATATTATATGTACTTTTTCTAGGTTTATTTGTACTTTAATCAATACAACGATGTGTTTGTAATGTAATTAGGGAATATAATGTACTGTATTTAATAATACGTATCTACTAGACTTATGCTTGTATATAATTAGTAAATCACATCACAATGAGGATTTTGGTTTTGACAATGGGCTTGCGGCTTTATGGGTCTATGATTCTATGTGGCACACAACAGTGGTTGGATGGGTTTATTAGAGAGGAGAAATTATAGAATCATCTGGTGGACTACGTCACTTGTCTACCATTCCATTATAAAACTTCCACTTGTTTAAAATTGCTAAGTCAGTAATTAATTTCTGTTTAAAAAAAATTTTCTAACTAATAATTTTAAACAAGTGGTAGTTTTTTAGTGAAATGGTGGACCATATCAGTTGTCCACCATGTGGATCTTATAATTTCTCATTAGAGAGGGGTGACAAAGGTAGTATTTGGATCTTTATGGTGTTGGCTTTCGATATATTAGTGCTTGGTTTTTTTTTTTTTCTTCTTGTTTGGTTTGGGTGACATTTTTGACTTCTTTGTTGTTTTGGATTTTGAAAAGAAAAAGAACCAAAAAAAAAAAAAAGTGAATTGTTCTTGAATACAAATATACAATACTTTTATTTTGAAAACTCATCTACACCCGTTTTTAGTTTTTAAGTAACATTGTTGAATGGTTTGTTGTAAATAAGTTGTAAATCATAAGGCCTATTAACAAGACCAAACTCTTTTTTTCTTTCTTTCATTTTCTCCCACTTTGTCCTTCTCTTTTCTTTTTTTTCTTTCTTTTTCTCTCTCTTTAAACAAAATAGTATTATTTTCATCACATATTTAAAAAAACATATACCTAAACACATAATAATATTTTTTTTCATATTTTTAAATAAGTTAATTGAAACATGGTACCAAACGCTTTTTTTTTTTTCATTATAAGTACTTTAAACGCATTTTTAATATAAGTTTTTAAACCATAGTTTTCACATCATTTTGAACAATAATATTCAAACACCACTACCAACTAGACACGTATTTTACATATTGTAATTTTTATTTGTTTATTATTAGTTTTCCATTTATTTTATTAGAAATATCTTTTAATTAATTCATATGAAAAAATTATTAGGAAAGATGCAGTCATTATAGACTAATAAAGTTACGCTGTGAATATGATTCACTATAATAGACCATGTTGATTTCATACATTTTTGTCTATTTATTTTCTTGCTCCACCTTCATTTTTTGAACAAAGTTTGGCAGCAACTTTTTTTTTTTTAAATTAATATTGCTATATATTTTCAAAATCTAACCGTTTGATTGTATGTTCTTTATGCTTTTAACACACATGTCAAATTTTGTGTCAATTAAATATTATTTACTATATAATTCATAAACTTATTTAATTATGTATAAATTTAGACTACAAAAACATCAATTTTAACAATTGATTGATGACATATTTATTGATCTTTAATCTTCTGAAAATTTTTCAAACACTGAGGAAATAAGAAGAAAATTTAATACAATTGTGGATTTATTAAAATTTACATTTAATAAAAAGATATTAAATGAAGTTGTAATCATGGGCACAACTAAATTTATAACCAAACTTTATCCTTATTTTTTTCCATATATTTTATCATGATGCCATATGTATAACTAGTCTTTTCGAACCGAAGTCAAGACTGAAATGTTTCCTATTTCAACTTTGAATGAGGACGTGAAAAGTTGAATTTATTGTTTTTTCCTGGTGGCTGGGAAAAGTTTTGATTCATATTATAGTGAATCCAGTGAATAAACAGAATAGAATAAAGTATCTAGGCTGAATTTCAAAGTTATCTTTTCTCAACTCCAATACTGGGACAATCATTTGAAATTAAAGGGTGGGGGGCAAATATGCCAAATATATCTCTTGGTACTAGGACTGTTGAAATTTTAGAGCTCTCTTGGTAATAAAACAATAGTATGTATGGCTGCATTGCATCTTTGTTATTGAAAACGAATTGATGGGCAGCAATCCACCACTCTCGTCATCTCTGTCTTCAACCAGTTAAGATGCGACCATATACGTAGTACATTAAATACTCCATTAATTCATGATCATTCTAAACTGTCATGTATCACGAAGATCTCTCAAGTCTTAACCATTATAACAAACGAATAAGCTAATTTCCAATTGTGTAAAAAAAATTAAAAAATTATGAGGGCCACGGTTATATTAGTTGCCCATATAAAGGTAACATCTTACCACTTGCCAAGCTATAAGAAAAGAAAAAATAATAATAATAACTCCTCACAATCTATTTTCATGTGCATTTGATTTGAGTTTAGCAACACTTTTTGACTTAGATATGTAGGTTAGTATCCCAACGATGCCCTTCAATTAAAATATTCTTCTTGAAGGTCTTCTAAAGGTTCATGTTTGGAAAGATGGCCCATTGAAAATTTTTGCATCATCACAAATCATCATAATTTGATCAAGAAATGTTGCTAAGTGGCAGTAAAAAAATGATTTTTTTTTTTTTTTGTAAGGATTTTTGGAAATAGTACATATATATATATATATATTATCTATCACTGTTTCCAATTCTTTCTAGAGAGACTAGGCCTGGCTTTTTTAGCCCAAATATTGTTTGGTTTGGTTAATACAATCTGGCCCAAATATTGCCTAATGGTCTTAGTTAGGCCTTTGTGTGTGTAAAGTGTCATGATGCAGGTCTCTAAAGTAAAAAAAAGATTTGTGTTTGTTTAGCCTTAGCCCAATTTAAGTATTTAACCTTGATTAACCATACACAAATCTTTTTTTACTTTAGTGCCAATGGGCTACGCACGGCCCACGAAGTTAAATCTAACAGCATGCACGATCGCTATACTGTTATGGGTTTTAAAGGACTTCGCTCCTTTTCCAGTTTGGAAGTACTTTATTGTTTTCAGAAATAAACGCTGGGATGAATTTAGCTTTATGAAAGAGAATATGGATTTCAGTATTTTTCCTTTTTTTTTCTTTTTTCTTTTTTGTATTGTTTCTATGTGCCTAATTTTGCTACCATTTTCTGTTTAGTAGTTGAAAAAGGTGAGTTAAAGGATATTGGGCTTAAGCTGGAGTCTGGGAAGGCCCAAGTAAACATTCATATGGAGTACTTTGGCTTATAAAGTCTGAAGAAAGGAGTAATTCTGAGGAAAGAGTGAACCAAGGAGGATGGAGAACTGTTGAGTCATATCAAGGATGTTGGCCAAGAAAAGTAACAGTAACCAATCCGAATAAGAGTTGGAGGAAGCTCTTGACGAAGCCATCGCCTCCTCTACATTAAATGCTCTGCACCAACTAAACATGCCGCATTAATAACTGAATGACACCTGAACGATGTTTCAATAGCCTGTTACTTGCTCAACACAACCTCAAAATGAGGGGAGAAGAAAGATGGGACAAGTATCTTGCCTAAAGAATCATCCACTCTACAGGTGGACAACAAGGATTGAAGCATTAGAGCTATAAATAGGGAAAGATCCCCCATGTACAGTGATCTAATTCATAGAGAGAGAGAGAGAGAGAGAGAGAGAGAGATAAACTTTGTAATATTGACTAGAACTTGACCTTGTATTCTCATCTTAGAGCAAACGTTCCTCAGACTTTTCCCAAAAAGGTGAAATAATCAAGAATTGATCTTGTCTTTTTATAAGTTTAACTTGTGTTATTGTTTTTTCCTTTCTCCACGTTGAAATATTGTTTTAACTCAACTATTGGTCCAAACATCTATTTCTTACAAATTAATTGTTTTGGATAAAAGCCCAACCCATCAACCAGGGTCCTCAACTTTTGACCCATACAATAATAAATACAATTGATTATAATGTACAAACTTTTTTCCTTACCATATAAGAATTTAAAATTTGGAGAATTCAAAATTAATAAATTATTCAAACGGTCAAAGAACTTGTAGTATAAAGCATCAGTTTAGGACTATACACGAGTCGGGCTGAGTATTAAAAATCAAGATTCTTAATTTTATTTTATTTTATTTTAAATACAAACCAAGTTCTAGCTTAGCATCAAATAAAATTAAATGTTCAAGTTTAGTTCATTTTCTTAACAAATAAGCTTAAGCTTACTCACGAGTTACTTAACAAACTTTTTTTTCCCATATATAGTAAAACTATGAGAAAATTTTTTCACCCCTTCATAAATTACGAATAAACTAATTATATTATCAATTTACCTATTTACACAATCCAATCTTTAAGTTTATATAAGTAAACTTCTAGACAATTTTATATATGTATATATATATATAATCAAATGAAATCTCATATTTGCAAGTTTGTTCACAAACGCATTATCATATCTAATCCTAACCCTTTATCTTAACAGAATGTTGTGAAATCTTATATTTGCAAGCTTGTTCACAAACGCGTTATCATATGTGCATAAACTTAGACATGGGATGGGCTTGTTTAGCTAAACAAAGTTACAGACTGAACGTAAACAGGCATTTCTTAAGCAGCCCTAATCCGGAATATATACCATGTATAGATGGTCCAAAACTCACCGTTTTGAAGTCCAGCAGATAACATCCCACACGCGCAAACGTAAGCTCGTGCACTTCACGCACCCCCAAATTTCACACACAAAATAAAAAGGCCACCATGGTTGCCTTGTAGCGAGAACTTTGCTTTTACACTCCTATGGCCACCGAATCTCTCCGAAACTCGCCGAAATATTCAACGTCAAAACCGATACCCGATTCGTCCGTACTACAGCCCTGTGAAACCCTAGATTCTCTTGTCAGTATGTTACTGCTCTAATTTTTGTTTTGATTTTTTCGTTAAATTTAGTTGATGAATCAAATAAAGATATGATTTTGGGAACTGGGTTTTTTTATTTTTTGGTGGGTTTGTTTTGTTTTGTTTTGTTAATACTGTTTTAGTGCATTTGACTAACTAATCTTTTTACCAATACAACATTTTCTAGAGCTTGCATGGTTACTAAGTAACTAGGAAGAAGGGAATTATAGTATAATTGGAATTACTTGTCTGGTTTGTGCTGTGAGGATACTGTGATATAGCATATATCCGAAATTTGTAATGTGGACATCATTATCTTTAGGGTGGTAGATATTGTAGTATTGTACCATATTTTCATAGCTCAAATAGTAAAAGTCTATTGTCATGGAATAAAATATCTGGAGTTTGAACCCTACCTACGCAAAAAAAAAAAAAAAAAAAAAAAAAAAACCCAATTAGTGTCTTAGACTGATAATAAGAAGCAATCATCATGGGGTGGATGCCATTGGTTGAAATTATATAGTATCTATGAGAAAAGAAGAAGAAGATTGCATGTACCCCCTCCTTTTTACATAAATAATTTGACTTGTTAGAGACTGAGATACAAGGGTAGTATTGGCTGTTGTACTAAATATGAATGGTTAAGGGAATGGATTAGCCACATTTAACATGGTACCTCAATCTTATCAGTCATGTTCTTTCTTGTTGGGGTTAATGTTGAAATACTTTCCTTGGGCTTAGGATTTAGTAAGTGAAAAAGGTCCAGACTCTTTCTAGTTGTTTCATTTGTCCAAGTTTATGTATGGGTAACAACCTACTGTGGACATACTTTGTAGGATCAGCGTGTTCTTGTAGTTGTACTTAATTTGTTTCATTTTTAATCAATATCTATATTCAAATTTAAAGTTATGAATTAAGAACCTTTTTTCTTTCGATGATTGCATATCATTTATTACATCATTGAAAAACGTCTTCAATGGTAACCCGCATCTTAGTTTGGATTTGTATTTAATATCAAGACACTTTCTGTGGTCCTTATTCATGCTTCTCATAATTTAAGTTTCTAACATCTGTTTAGTGATAGTGTATCAGTGTGGTAGCACCGTTCAAATCATACTAACGGCCTGGGGCTCTGAGCATTCCTTGGTCTAGTATCTGGAAAGATTTAAAGTCTTGGTAGCATTCAGCTTTTCCTATGTCTTGATCACTTGATGTGACTTCTGCCTAACAGGACATTGACAGTTTGGAGCCATGGGTGATGCTATTGATTTAACTGGGGATGGAGGTGTTCTTAAGACAATTGTAAGGCAAGCCAAAGCTAATGCCATTGCTCCAAAGGATGACCTTCCTCTTGTTGATGGTATGTGCTTGTTTCTAATATTTATAATATTTACTCCCTGTTACAAAAATATCTAAATTACTAAGTATAAAAGTATTTGGAAGTTAAAATAGGTCTATGATCGTCACAATATGGTTTTTGTGTTAAGCAGTTCATTACGAAGGCATTCTTGCTGAAAATGGTGAAGTTTTCGATACTACACGGGAGGATAATACTGTGTTCTCTTTCGAGGTTGGAAAGGGCACTGTAATCAAGGCTTGGGACATTGCATTGAAAACCATGAAGGTCAAAATTTGCGACTGTTGATGGAATTCATTTGAACATATAGGTTCAAGTTTTTATTACATATTTGACGTTTGATTTGCAGGTTGGGGAAGTTGCAAAAATCACTTGCATGCCAGAATATGCCTATGGAAGTGCAGGTTCCCCGCCAGATATCCCACCAAAGTAATCCCATTGTACTTTTTATCTTACAAAATTGCTTAGAAACACAATTAAAGAGCTGGTAGCTATGCGAAATTACATGCATTAAATTTTCGACAAACACCACTGAAGTGTATCTAGAGAGTCGTCCTACCCAGGGGATGGAGCATGGGTCCTCACAAGGACTTATATTACCAAGCGAAAAAGAAATAAAACTAACTGACTTTGTTGGGGACCTTGAACAAACTTTTTCCTTGAACAATTCCAACCGATCATCCAACAAATTTTAATAGAGGGAAAACTTCCAGAAGACAAAAGATTGGAAAATGAGTCTTGGTGGTTAGGATTACACAAGTACAACCCTCATATAGCAATGTGCTATACTAGCACATTGCTATATGACTGCTAGTGTTGAACTACTTTGTATATGATTGTTAACAAAGTCTTCAGAAAAGTTTGCATTTGCGTGATTAATTGCCTTTGGTACTTATCAAAAAAAAAAAATTTGCCTTTGGCTATTGTTGGTTTGTTGCAAGTAGATCGTTTTCCTCCAATTTCAGCAAAATTAATGCACCCACTGTTATCTGTATTTCATGCAGTGCAACACTTATCTTTGAGGTGGAATTGGTGGCCTGCAGGCCACGGAAGGGTTCAAGTTTGGGTAGCGTTTCAGAGGAGAGGGCTAGGCTTGAGTAAGTTATACATTATTATCATTTCCATGTATTATTCTCTAGAAATACAAACCCAGATCATTTTATTTTCCCTGAGATTTACCTGTTTTGAGAAATATTTGATTTCTTGTGTTGCTTGTCAAACCTTAAATCAGAGAGCTGAAAAGGCAGAGGGAGCTTGCTGCCACAACCAAAGAAGAAGAGAAGAAGAAGAGAGAAGAAGCTAAAGCTGCTGCTGCTGCCAGAGTTCAAGCCAAGTTAGAATCCAAGAAAGGTCAAGGAAAGGGAAAGGGCAAAGCAAAATAAGGGCGTTCACATATTTATTTACATAAAAATGATCTATGATAACTGAATAGATACTTCAAACTTATTTCATGAGTTAAAGACGAGTGTACTACTACTATGACAATAATAACAGTTCTACTATGACAATAATAACAGTTGAAAGGTGTGCAAGCCTATGCTGGTTTGGAAATCCTGTTGGTTGTGAATGAACCATTTACAAGCCAGCAATATTGAATTTCATGATCAATCAATGATATAAATATATAAAAATGTTGTCTGATTATCTTTTTTTTTTTTTTTTTTTTTTTTTTTTTTCAAACTGCCGAATCCAAATCAACTTGACATGTTAATTGTGCTATAATTTTATTGTGTGTTCTTTTTATTGGTACACATTATAGTATCCACTATAATCCATTCAATAATTTCTCACCTACATCCTACATTACAATCCATACAATAAAAATGTCATTCTAATTTTACCATTTTCACGCTAGTTCTCACTGAGTCTCTACTTTTGCTAGTCATTACATTTTAGGTCTTAGAATTTCTATTTCGTGAGCTTGACGCATTAGATGTTTGTATGGAAAATTTTTACTTGTTAATTTGATGCATTTGGGACTCTACATAACTATTAATTGATATAGAGAATTTAAACACACCATTAGAGACATGATCTAATATTTTTCTTATTAAATATTGGTCTGAGTAAGTAATTTTCCAACCTGACAAGGTTAGTTTAGATTAAAAATACACCCACCCCCGTAGAGATGGCCTAATGGCAGGAAGTCTAAATGCACCCAAAATCGAATCAACGTAGCCTTGCACTTACCTTTCTTGGCCTTTAATGAAAGCATTTCAAGTCCAACTATGTCTCGTATGCATAAATGAAGTTTTGCGCAAAAATTGACCTCTTTAGAATACAAACCACAGTGGTTACAAATGCTTTGCAACACAGAAGTGGAATAATTTAATTATTTTGTTTATAATTTGATAGTTGGAGGGGAAGGGAGGCAGATTTGAATCCTAGACAACTCAGATGGAAACATCAGATTGTGCCAAACTGATAGTTGACCTATTAAGCTCTTGGCCATATAAGTGGACACACGCACACACCAAAGAAATAAAAAAATAAAAAAACCCCATCTGAATAGGCCTTGTTCCAAGTAATTTTAAAACAGATCTAATTCCAATTGGATCTTCCAAGAATAAAACAGAGACTTGTAATGTGACTGATGACACAGATTTCTAATGGTGCCTATGTCAAATGATAATTACACCAATGCTGCCATTACTTACAAAATGGACCAGTTAGATCTGCGGCATATTAACATGGGTGAATGTATCTCAAAGCATCATGAATCCACGTCTAGGACAGTGCTGGTACTTAAACCATGTAAGAAGCATCCATACCACCTTGTCCATTTTCCTGCCACCCAGATCCTGCTCTGTATTTACAAACAGGGCATGTTCCCTGTTGTCGCAGCCAAGGGTCGATGCAGTTAGCATGAAACTGCAAGATGATAAAATATATTAGGATTGCAATAATAATCACACTGACTTACGTCATTCAAAATAACCACCTAGTATAACATACTAAACGTGAGGAAATACTATCTATGCTAATAAAAGGCTCTTCCACAAATCGGATTCATATCGAGATGAATCTAAGCAACACGGTTTTCAGTATGTCTCCAAAACGGGATTTTCACCAGTCCAATTAGTTAGTGTATCACAAAATTTATACTTTTATAAAGGAGTTATGGGATTCTGTTCTTCACTTGGAAGTTATTGACATAAACTTGGAGAATTGAGCTTCTATCACCTTATGCTGCAGGATGGGATATATTAGTTGTTCATGTGAAATGACAGAGTGCTATGACTGTCATAGTAATGCAATATATGAGAGGCACGACCAGTGTATTCTGACTGTAACTTTTGAGTCTTTGACAGATGAGCATACCCATTGTAGAACAGGTTTCCCATAAACATACAGATTATAAGTTTGAAGTAATCTATTTTAACAAATGCCCAATTTTCAAGAAATAATAAAATAATTAAAAATTTCAAAGATTTGCGAAGACGCTACAGATGAGGAACCATGGTGTCTTAGCAAATCATTCAGTGCAAGAAAATGAGGAACCTGATGCAAGCATGGCAAGCTACGGATAAGCTCTCCCACATTAACTTGCTCCAAGCAAACACTGCAAGTCAGTTCATCATCTGATGCCTTTGTGCTCCCAACTGCATGGGCATTGTCTTGCTTCTGTTCAAGAGAAGTAAAAACAGACATCATCTATTCATCATCATCATTATCAAAAAAAGAAAAAGAAAAAAGATGTTCTGCAGAATGTAGAATGAAAACCTGTGACACAAAGGGAATGCAAAATTCATTCACAGGGGGAAAAGTGTATCATGTTTAAATAATATAAGCAAACAAAGATTATCTCTATACTTGTATGTTACAACAGTTAAAATTCATACATTGATCTCTAACTATCAGCCTCCAATGTGAACAACTTAATAATACTCATTACTTATATTATTTGTTTTTTTTTGGTGGGGGGAAGCACTTTCCAACTTGATCTTTGCAATTACATATAAAATACAATTCAAAATTGTAAGCAAGGCATGCCAAAGAAAAGCATGATTTGCAGACAATCCCTTGCACTCAAAAAATTTCACACACAAGGGAAGAAAAAAAAGGGGGGGGGGGGGGGCCTAAAAAAGTACATGTGCACAGTCATTCCTAAGTTTACAAGGAAGCCAAAAGTTAGGCCTGGTCAGACAGCAGATCTTTTATGAGTGCCCTTATGGCAATTGTTAATAAACCATTTTTGTAATGTTTTGACACCATGTTAATGGGAAATATAAAAAGCTGTCAAAAAATTAATTGCTTTTTTCTTTTCCCATAAAAAGTCTCTCAAAATATTTCCTAAACCAATGCCCTTAGGTTAGGGCATCTATTTACTTTTCCCTTTAATATATACCACAATCATGCAAGCAAGCAATACTACAAAAGAGTGTGGGAAAAAAGATTTACTATAGCAAATACCTCAGCAGATGCAGAAGAGAGGCCGGTTGCATCAATTGACCACCACTGTATTCAAAACATTTGAAGATAAATGGATCACAAACCCAGATATAAATATAGTTCATCCTTTTTTTTTTTTTTTTTTTAAAAACCTAATTTAAAAGTAACAAAAAGTTATAGGAAAACTCTAGGGGTTGCCAAAGGCCAGAAACGATATTTACATTTTTTTTTTTTTTTTTTAATTTGGTAATTAGCCACACACCCAGTGGAACTTGAAACCATGACCTCACCCTCTAGCTTTCTCTTACAAGGGGAGAGGAGGTACTCTTTGAGCTAAGCTCATGGAGGAAACTATATTTTATTTTTTATTCAGTAATCAACACTTCTAAATTCTAATCAGCATTTACTCCAACCAAATCCAAATATTAAATTCAGCCAGAAGAACATACTTTTGAGGAGCCGCAACCTTGTACTTATGGACTGGAAGGGCATTTATCTCTTCATCACTCATAGAAGAGAGTGAGGGCACATTATCAGCATCCAGTGCTCTCAAAGTTTCATAATCTGAAATACAATACCAAATGGCTCAAAATAATATTTAAAATAAAATAAAATCACATGTTATATAGCTTTGGCCGTCAATGGTATAATTTCAATTTATAAGCTTTAAAATACATAATCAATAATAGAATACACAACCAAAACATAACTACCAGACCTAGATCATCGAATTCCCTGTCAAGAAGTGCAAGCTGAAGTCTGAGTCCTTGTAAACGCCCTCTTGTTGCAAGTGCTATGGATGGAGGCATATGCAACCGTAGTTCAGTATGACCAAGTAGGCCACTGGCTGCCGCAGCATGAGCTTGGGCCTGAGCTTGAAGTTGCTGACAAGTTGCATACATCCTCAGCGTTGTGGCCATCAAGAACACACCAAGCACTAGCCAGAGCTACTCACAAGAGGGCCCAATAAGTCACTTATGGAAAAAATTTAAAATCTCAAGATCATACACTATAAAGAAAAAATTCTCAACATAGAAAATCAGTACAAGAACATACCAGAAAGTTAGGCGACATCTGGTGTGAGTTAAGTATCATGAATAGCAAGAGAACTGACACATATTAACAAGTAATGTGTAGATGAGAAACGCAATTTTTGACATTACATATCAATTAACAAAATAAATAAATTTGACAGTAAATACCTGTGACGAGAAAAGCTAGTGAGTTGGAATTAACAGAACGCGCCGTATGAACCCGCTGATGGAGAGCAGAATCAATATCAAAAACTTATTGATTGATGATTCAGAATCGGAAATAGATATATAAGATAAAAATATCCAACCCAAGATTTGGGTACAACAGTAAACTCAATCCAATGCGTAAATAACAATAAACATACCATTGCACGCCGCTCAGGTATAAATCCTGGAAATCCAGTTTCTATATCTCCTCTTGTCCCTCGGAAAACAAAGCTCATGGCTGTAGAATTTTATGAGAGTTTCACTGGAGTATAGAGTGACTGCTTCACAGGCTCACTGAAATATATAAAGCACCTACAAAATAGTCTTTTTAATCTGCAAAATCCAAATCCACACATATTAATGCAATATAAGTAATGCATGCTAAAAGAGAAGAGGTTAAATGCAATCAAGACACTAACAAGTGATGATAAACATATTAACAAATTAGAAACCCAATGTGTATGACTATGATCCACACAAATGACCAATAGATCTATAGAGAACCAAATTAATGTTCAAATGATAAACCTTCAAACATCTATGACAACAACAACAACACCCAAAACCTTAGTCCCAAAACTATGAGGTCTGCAATGGATAAACAGTCAAACATCTACTGAAGAAAATTCTATAGCACATAAACAAACCCAACAAGGGTTCATCCCCCCCAAAAATTTGAGAATAAGGCTTGGTTGTTTTGTTGTTGTTATTGTTGTCTTTTGACTAAAAAAAAATAAAAAAAAAAGAAAGGAAAAAGATAATGTTGGGTAATGACTCTAAATGATTTCTTAAATACAATATTACAAACCAAGTCACACCTCCATAAGACTAAGAAAGTTTATATTATAAAGCCAAAAGGGCTCAAGTTTTCGACAAGTATAGGATTACACACACCATCAAGACATTAAAATGAAATAACTTATCAAAAAAAAAAAAAAACATGAATCACCGCATACCCTTGGTGCGATGGTCACTCCACAAGTATAAGTGCTTGTGAGGTGTGGGGGGCAAGGGCCAAGGTTCAAGTCTCCAAGTCTCCAAGAGAGAGACTCACACACATATACACTTAAATTAGGTTTAGGTTAGAGTATAATTCTATCTTGTATCAAAAGAAAAGAAAAAAAAAATAACATGAAATACTAAATTCACAACATTGACATAATATCAGCCTATAACCACAAATGGGGCATCGTGTAAAATGTGAGTCATTTACACAACAGAGAAAGAGTACAGAATCAGCCTTAGCAATTAATATCATTCTTCCAATGCTTTTAGCCAGCCATCCACTCCCTCAAATGGGTGTATTGCATTCAGAATCATTAATTTGGAAGCACATTCACATAAGCATATTTAGCCTAATAAGCAATGCCTAAGTCACATGGAATTCACACAGAAAATAATTCTACAATTTTCTTTTTCTTTTTAATTTTATATAATAAGAAAATCCTATTACTTCTACAAATTCTTTCTGACTCTCTAAGACAACAACCAGAGCAACCAAAAAAAAAACCCAAAACCCAGTTAAGATATGACTCCAACATTACAAATTACACCCAAAAAAAGAAATGTTACATTTCAGTCATAGAATTTGAGATAAATCAAAACCCTAATCCCAAAACAACATTCCAAACATTACCCACTAAAAAAGAGTCAGCAATAAATCTCATAACATAGAAAACACACATTATCACATATATATAATACTAACAAAGCTTAGTGATCTTTCATCATGAAAAGAAACGAAAAGTGATCTAAAAGCAAAGAGAGATTGACCAAAAGAAAGTAGATTCCAAACTTACAGAGTCAGATCTAAAAAAGGTTTCTCTATCTATGAATTTGGACACAGCCCGTTTCGATCAAATGCAACGCTTTTTTCGATCTCCGTTGAATGGGAACGGACTGAGTTGAATCGGAGAGATCCTCCGACTCGGACGCGCTCTGTTCTGTGTGTCAAAAGCCAAGTTTTTTTTTTTTTTTTTCTTCTGCTTCTCTAGTGTGTGCTTTTTGTCGGAGATGTTTGGTTTTTCGTTAATTTGATAAAAACATCGTACGATGTCGTATTAGGATTGGGTAAGACTTACGTCTCGGCATGTCTTTCAACTTGAAACTCATTTTAGATTCTGCCCAAGTTTGTGTTGATTTTTTTTTTTTTTTTTAATGATTTCAGCCAACGTTAAAACTTTGTTCAACCCACATTGAAAGCCACGGTTTCTAATTTAAAATAATTAATTAGCTTTTTAAAAAATATTATCCTAGCATAATTTTATATCTTTGAATAATCATTAAATATGACAACGGTTGAAATGAGATCAAATCAAGGATATTTCATCCTTGTCTTATTAATAGAAACACATTTATGTTCAAAACAAGACAAGTCATATTTGGAATGAATTGGAAATATATTACTATTTCTAATAAGATTGAGATAAATCAAAAATGAGAGGAACAATCGTGAGAGTATTAAAAGAGAGAAGGTAAGAGTTTAAAATACTAGTAATCTAGTAGAATATATACAATAAAATTAATTTAAAATATGACATTTATAAAATATATCTTAAATTAAATATATAAATCATTCAACCTCTACTCCTATCACTTATTCCAGATGGAAAAAACTGAAATGGGACAAAGTGGGACATGGAATTTTTTCCATCCCCATCAATGACAAACAAAATCTTACTAAAGTCATCTTTTTTGTATTTAGGACTCCTTTTGTATACATAGAAATAGAAATATTTTATTTGGAATTACCTTTTCTTGCATTTTGGTTATAATCTAAAAAAAAAAAAAACATTATTTGTGTGGGGTTAGAGAACCTGATAACCCCGGCCCACTTTGTACCAAGCCCAAGGCCCATGCTGAGAAGGAAGGAACACCCAAGGACGAAGTTTGAAAGTTCAAATTACCCAGGAACCTTACTGAGGACAACCCTATCCTCGGCCAACCGAGACCATGGGAGGAGGAAGTAACGGGCCACCAAAAGTAGCCTTCCCGAGCTTCTAAAGAGAAGGAACAAGCACAACGTGTCAGCCGTGGAAGCATGGTGGATGAGCAAGTCCAAGATGAACTATCACCTCCACATTAAATGTTCACAACTAACGTTCTACCCGCATTAATGAGAAAATAACCCCTGAACAGCGTAGCCTTGGTTGCTACAGCCCAAAGAAATAATGGGAAGACGGCTGATGGGACAAGTACTCGAGTAGTGACCTGTTTAATCAACAAATGTAAGGCTAAGATCAACTGAAATGGGGTATATAATGTAAGGGATCCCTCTTGAAAGAATGGGGGAAAAATGAGAGAAAGGCCAGCAGAAATATAGAGCATTGTAGCATTCTGTATCATCACTAAAATCTTTGTAACCGATCACTAAAGAAATAAAAGAACTTCAAGCTCCCCGAAGGAGAGCTGAGGAGCATCATTATACATTTTAATCCAAGTTCATGTTGTTTTACCCCTATGTATCTATGCTTAGTCGTTGTATCCCTCACTAGGGCCTAGTTCTTGAACCCGCTCTCTACAAATTCATTGAATTGGGTTAGCTGGGCTTGAGTCCACTCACTCATCAGTAGAAGTACTCAAACTCAGTCTCTACAATTTGTCATTTCACTTACATAATAAGTTATTTGTATTTTTTTTTTTTTAAATTTAGGTATGGAAAAAAATTTGATCAATGGAACTTGATGTATTTGGTCTTTCTATTTAAATAAATTCCCCCCTCTACCCAAAAAAAAAAAAAAAAAAAAACTTNAAAAAAATGATTTCAAATTAAAAAAAAGTTTATGTTGTGTTTGAATGACATGTTTTGGGCATTTGTATTTGGATTTGGGTGATTAAAATCCAAATAACTTGTTTGAGAATTTAAAAAAAGGTATTTGGATTTGATAAATCCACAAAGGATTTTAAACTTTAAGAATGCTTGGATTTGAAATAATTCCTAAAATTTATGGATTTAAAATCTCTTAATTTCAAATTTATTAATTTAAAATTCAAATCCAAATCCAAGTTCCCAAATGCAACATAAGGGTCAGTTTAGATACCGTTTATTGTTGAAAACTGAAAACACTTAGCAAAATAATTTTAAACTGTGAATAGTGTATTGGGACCCATTTTTAATAAAAAATTTGCTTAAAAAAGATATTTATGAGTCCCATGAACAGTGCATGGATCCAGGTTTGGACGCAAACACCAAACATGTTTTCTATCCAAACCCACACTAAGTGTAATGTGATCACTTATATATATTATAGTTAAATTTTTGGTAAAATTATAAATTACACTATCTAACTTTGTTCAAAATTAATTATAGTACTAAAAACTATGCTTTTTTAGAAATTCAAAACACTAAAGGGTCATTTGATAACATTGTTCTAATAACGTTGTTTGTACTTTTTGAAAATATGTGTGAGTGAAAAAGTATATAGAAATGCATGTAATATTGTTTAAAAACTGAACACATGCGTTTAAACACATGTACCAAACGACTCCTAAACTACATTGTTTTGAAAGTTGAAATAACTTATTAGCAATTTCTTCAACTGAAGTGGATAGAAATACTAGGTTAAAAGTGAAGAGAAGTTATAGGAGGGAAATGAATAAATTAAAATTCAACTACTTAAAAATAAAAAATAAATACTTTCAAAGCCCACAACTTGTAGAAATTATAAAGTCCTCTGATGAACCACGTCACTTGTCCACCCTTCTACTAAAAGACTCTCATTTGTTTAAAATTGCTGAGTCAGTAATTAGTTTCTGTTTAAAAAAATATATATTTAACTCAGCAATTTTGAACAAGTGAGAGTCTCTCAGTAGAATGGTGGATCACGTCACTTGTCCACCGGATTGCAAATTCAGAAAACGAACCGGGTTGCATGTTAGCTAGGGCCACAAGGCCCACAACCATATTTGCAATGATAGGCTTCTAACAAAAATATTTGGGCCTAAAATTTGGCGGGTTAAGACCCAAAGATCCCTTTTATTCTGGCTCTAAATATTGTCTAAAAAGCAATCACAATGCCATGACAAATTGTCTGCTGATAGAAAACTAAAAAGACTAATGAAATATATACAACAAGGCAATAAGGCATGTCCAGCTCTTCCCAAATCCCAAGCGGTGAGCTCAGTTTCAAAGCCCATTAAATGGGTTGGCTTTGATGGATGCCAACCTAAATGGATCCCAATCTTCCAACCCAAACCAAACTCAAAATAGACTATTTAAACCAACAACAATAGGTAGTAATACATTTGAATCAGTTTCGGTTTATCGTATTAAGGGCCTTCATACCGGTACTCTTCGATAATATTTAGACTGTTGCACAATATTTTGGACTCAAACTTCGAAAGCCCTAACTTTAATATGATATATTTTTTAATATATTTTAGGTGGTGATGAAAATTTGGATGTCTTAATTCAATCTACTATACTATTGATCCATGAGATTTTTGAAGTGTCTCATGTGCATAAAATAGAAAACATGGAAGAAAAATGAAAGCATTGGAAGAAAACTTAATCAATTGATGTGAAACTATAATTAGAGCCGCTAATCTAAGCTAGTAGGAGAAATTATAAGGATAAACAAGTATAATTTTGACATAATGTTGGTGGGATGTCCTCTAAAATTATAGTTGTATATTATACTTGAGAATTGACGGTTATTAACGATTGTCATGGGACACAAGTCCTCCTTGACTCAACCTTTTGATGCACCTATTTTGATGTGTTGTTGCTCTTCCATTGGTTTTGGGGATAGTTGTCTAATTGTGCCCTAACTAAATTTCTTTAATTTCTTTATAATTCATAAGTAAATGAGTCAATATCCGACTATCACGTAATAAACACATATTTTATGTATTAAATTGATTCTCCAATTGTCAAACACGTATTTTGTCCATGTTGTACTACGTATCACATAGTGCAAAAATGATCTTTATTTTTGGGGAAAGTCCATATTAATAATAATAATAATAATAATAAGAAATAAGTACATAACTTAGTATATCATTTGTAACAAATTAGATCATTTAGACTTTATTTGTTTCTCAAAAAAAAAAAAAGATCATGACTTTATTTGTTTCATTCTAAACCACGGACTTCGTAACACATAACAAGGTAAACACTTTATGACTTTATTCACATTTGTTCGTGACCCAAATGATACTTTATTTTGTCGGTGATTGTCTTTTTATCCACGTTAAAATAAAAAATTCTAAGCGAGAGATAGAGTGTACAAAACACAATAAAAAGAGAAAAAGACAACACTAGTAAGGAAGAAAATTTTTGCCCCAAAATAGGAATCAGTCAAAATAATCCTTAGAAGAGGGGAATTGAAGCAAAGAATATATTTTTTTAAATGGAATTGAATCTGAATAAAAAGCTTTTCCATTGGTTGTTTTTGATAAATATTGACAGAATGTTTCAAATTTTCATAATTTGTAACTCAAAAAGTATGAGCTTTCAAATGAGAGTTTAATCTATCATTTGGGCAAATTTTGTTTTTTTTTTTTTTTTTTTTTTTTTTATGTTTTCAAAAAGAACTCCCACTTAAAAATTTTTGTATGGACAAAAAAACAAATGAAAAAAAAGTATAGAAGTGGACACACTACCTTACAGTTGTCTGGCAGTGGCAGGAGAAAAGGAATAAAAGTCTGGCAAGAAAGCAATGAGCACTTGAGCAGTGAGCAATAGAATCTTTCAATGGGAGTTTACGCCACACATGAGCTCCCAGAAGAGGCATTAAATTTTAGGAGGGCCCCTATGAATTATATGATAACACATACAATAAAGTTTTGTGCCTTATAACTTTAAGGTATCTGTCGATTTCCTACCTGGTGAAAATTATAGGGAGTACTGCATTGATGATGTAAAGCTACACTGTACACGTGCATGGCCACAGAGTTATATATTTTGGCTGTCTGATTATGATATATTGATATGTCTTGTCTAGCAAAATCCCAGAATTTATCCCCAAATCTTTACTACTAGAATTTTGCACAGACAGATAGAAAGAAAGAAATGCCAGTCTGTGTTCAAAGTAGACAAAATATACTTCAAGAAAAAAGCCATTCACATCTTTTCAACTATGGCAGCTCATTTAGAAGCATAAATTAGCTTAGAGACAGAGGGGATCAATAATCTCATGCTTCTTAGTGATTATTAAATAAGTTATTTATAAAAACCTCGTGTTTAGTGGTTTATGTGCTTCTTAGTGATAGTTTTTTTTTTTTTTTTTTCATAATTAATATGATGCGTCCTTTTATGATTGATGTTTAATAAACAAATATTAATGATATATCAATGAAAAACAATAATGTTCTATTTATAACTTCTCTCTTGATTGTCAAAAAAAAAAAAAAAAAACAAATCTTACTTGAACAAATTAAAAAAAAAAAGTAAAATATGAAACTTCTTTTTTAAATGACATATGTGAGGACCTGATTTGAGCTCGTAGCCCACTACATGGAGGGACTTAAGCCAAGAAGCCCAAAACAATAAATTTATAAAGAATAAGTTGGAAAACTAGGTTGTAGTTAATCAAACAAACATTGGAATATATTCAAATCATAGGAGAATAAAAAGAAATAGGATTATATTAAAGAAAAATTGTCCTCGGCAAGGTCTGAGGTGCACTGTTCTTGCATATTATTCTCGAATTGGGTTACAAGTTTGATTCTTGAATACTATAGTGTTTATTCTCCCGTTTTTTTATCCTCCTCTTCACGAAGGGTCTCCTCTCTTTTATAGTTCATTCTAAAACATTTTGATCCTACATTTGTTAAGCACCTGAGTCACCACTTGAGTGTCTGTCCCATCAGACACCCTCTCTGGTCTTATACGTCTTGGGTAACCAATTTTACACTTTTCAGGGGTCTTCTCTACATTAATGCAGTCAGGAAGTTTAGCTGCAGAACATTAAATGCGGTAATAACAGCTTTCTTCCTAAGATGTCTTAAGCCTTCTCTCGGTCTAATGCCTCCACAACGTCTATTTGTACTGACAGAACTTCCTAGGAGGTTCTCTTGCATTAGCAAGCCATTTATTCTTACCTCGGCTTTAGTCGGCCGAGGAGACGTTTATTCTCGGCTTGTCTCGCTGAACTTCTGTGGCCAAAACTAACTCTTTTATTTGCTAACACGGTTTCCAATGACAGAGATTCTTCTTGCTCAGATTAGGCTTTATCTACAACTTGGGCCATAGGCCCACTGTACAAATATATAATGAACTTCTGGACCTAATATTCCTACAACATGTAAATATCAACAACGCCCTTACATAATATGTCAATAGAATAAAAGTGATGTGTTTTACCTAATATTCAGGGGTCTTCTTTACATTAATGCAGCCATGAAGTTTAGCTGCAGAAATAAATGCGGTGGTGACAGCTTTCTTCCTAAGATATCTTAAGCCTTTTCCCGGTCTAATGCCTCCACAATGTCTATTTGTACCGATAGAACTTCCTAGGAGGTTCTCTTGCATTAGCAAGCCATTTATTCTAACCTTAGCTTTAGTCGGCCGAGGAAACGTTTATTCTCGGCTTGTCTTGGTGAACTTTTGTGGCCAAAACTAACTCTTTTATTTGCTAAACGGTTTCAAATGACAGAGATTCTTCTTACTCAGATTAGGCCTTATCCATGACTTTGCGATAGGTCTACTGTACAAATATATAATGAACTTCTGGACTTAATATTCCTACCACATGTAAATGTCAACAACACCCTTACATAATATGTCAATAGAAAAAAAGTGATGTGTTTTACCAAAAAATAAAGAAAAAGTGATGTGAAACTAAATAATTATTAGTGTGACAATAACCATTTTTTATGTTTTAAAATTTTGGTAATATATTTCTTAAAAAAAAAAAATCTATAATATACGTTATACCATGGTAATACTACTAGTAGAAATTTTTTATTTTCAGGATTGACTAATTAGTTTGTCAATTTACTTCTTAAATATGGAACTAAATATAGTTAGATTATAGATATCTTAGTCAACTAAATTGGGAGCCAAATTTGTCTTTTTTGTTTTTAATATATTTTATTTATGTTGAAGGACACTTGACGTGTTTTATTTGGATGCAATAAGGCGGCTATGAAAGTGGACAGTTGGCAGTCAGAAGAGTTGATAGCTGAGAAGTCAGAATCAGAGACCACTTTGAATTTTTTATGAATTCGGATTACATGCAGTGCAACCCAAGGAGGAATAATAGACCAGCACTATCTCCACCATTACTAAACAGTGGGTAGCAGCAGCCCCAATATACCTAATGCACAGGCCACAGATGGCACCCACAACCCAACTTGCCCCCAAAATAAATATATCCAAATATTCCCTGTCTTCTGCACCAACAAATCCATTGAGATTCATATAATATGCTATTTAAATTATTAAAAAATATATAGTTTTTTTATTTATTAATTTACTAAAGGCTTTGACCCTTTGTCAAAATACGCAAGTCGTCAAACTAGGGTTGCTGTCATGGAAAATAAAAAAAAGTTAATAAATGTTAGTAAAAGGTTAACTTGTGTTTTTAGAGTATTAATTAATAATTTATTTAAAAAAATTTTGATATTATTTTATTGAAAATGAAAAAATTATCAAAATATTAATTACTTTTTTTATTTTCTTTTTTATAAAAATTTTCTTTAACTGAATTATTAACTAATACTCTCAGGGCACTCGTTAGCATAGCCTTAAATACTATTCGTTTAAAAAGTTAATCAATTTTAATAAAAAAGAAAATTCAACTTTAACTAGTAGACTTAAGACTTATCAACCAGCCCAGATTATTATTAAAAAAAAAATTTATCAACCAATCCAACCTAAAGAAAGATATATATATATATATATATATATTTATACATGTATAAGTTATTTTGTGACTTTTTTTCATGATTAAAAATGTTATTTATGATTCACATAGAATATTTTAGTTACTAGATAAACCTTTTTTTTCTCTGTTTTTTAAGAAGAAAGACTGAAAGAAGTATTATTAAAAAACCCAACTAAATCAGCCAACCTTAGAGTTTTTTTTTGAGAAAGAAGATCAAGAGTTTTATTAAGTAAATCAGCCGTGATCGGCAAAAAGTACATGGGAAGTGGGAGGTACATCTTCCGTCCACACCAAAAAACCTCTAACATGTCTAACATGTTTTGCTAGGTTATGTGCTACAAAATTGCCATTTCGACCACATGTGAAAACTTAATGTTGCTCCCTGCTTCCAACATGGATTTTGCCGAGCTGAGGATGTGACCATATGGAGAGAAAGATTCATCATCAGACTGCAGTGATTTTATGATATTCATAGAGTCCCCCTCTAGTATAAAGGAGGTGAAACCAAGTCCCTGTGCAAAAGATATCGCTCTAGTTGTTGCCATAGCTTCGGTAATGTCCGGAGAAAATGGAAGACTTGCTTGCTCAGATAGAGAAGCAATTGCTTGTCCTCTGCTATCTCGAACAACAACTCCCAAATATAAGTATAAATATCATAAAATGTTCAAATTTAATAATCTTAAAATTATACAGCAAACATTTATGTTCCTAGCACTTCAATATTTAACTTTTATGCACTATTAATATGAAAGTGAATAAATTATTACGTAAAGAATTTGAATTCTTATTATTATTATATTATTATTATTATTTTGTATATCTCTTTAGTTAAAACTCTTACTTTATATATTTTTCTTAATCTCATTTTCATTAATAGGTTTGAGCACAGTGATAAAATTGAAAAAGTGTGTTTTTAGTAATTTAATGAATCTTGAAAAAAATGTAGAAATATATATATATATATATTAAAGTATAATATTAGGAGGAGACTACAATTCAAAATTTCAAACAATTGGTTTCTTCAGGCAGGCCGGAAACCCCTTCAATTCATCCCTTGTATTCACCAATTTTCCCTCCAAGACCAAATTTACCGCCTCATAAATGGGCCATCATTGCTTGTGTACTGAGGTGAGTTATGGGAATGGAAAATCCAAATATGTCAACACTCATAAATATTATTATGGTACACTTCTTTCCTGTACAGAAGCCCCAAGATACCTAACGCACACAGATCACAGATGGCACCCACAACCCAACTTGCCCTTAAAATAAATATATCCAAATATTCCCTGGCCTCTTCACCAACAAATCCATTGAGATATAGAATCTGCTGTTTAAATTAAAAAAAATTATATATTTTTTAATTAATTTACAAAAGGCTTTGACCCTTTGTCAAAATGGAAAATAACAAAAAGTTAATAAATGCTAGATAAATGTTAATGAACGTCTTTAGAGTATTAGTTAATAATTCATTAAAAAAGTTTTGATATCATTTTTATGAAAATGAAAAAATATTAAAATATCAATTACTTTTTTTAACTATGTGTTAATCAATACTATAAAGATACTCGTTAGTATAATCCTGAATACTATTTCTTTAGAAGGTTAATCAATTTTAATAAAAAAGAAAAATCAACGTTGACAAAATACACTTTAAGACTTATCAACCAGCCCAGATTATTATTAAAAAAAAAAAAGAAAAAAACTTATCAACCAACCCAACCTAAAGAAAGATATATATTTTTATTTTTTTTAAAGGTTTTTTTTTAATTTTTTTTTATACATGTATAAGTTATTTTGTAACTTTTTTTTTAATGATTAAAAATTTATTTATTATTCACATAGAATATTTTAGTTACTAGATAAACCTTTTTTCCCTCTGTTTTTTAAGAAGAAAGACCGAAAGTGAGAGTATTATTAAAAAAACCCCAACTAAATCGGCCAACCTTAGAATTAGATGCAAGTCATGCAACATATGTGACATTTTATGTAATTTTGGTTAATATAAGTGTATAATTCATAAAATGTTCAAATTTAATAATCTTAAAATTATCTACAAAAAAAAAAAAAAAAAAAATCTTAAAATTATACAGCAAACATTTATGTCCCAGCACTTCAATCTTTAACTTTTATGCATTAACGATACGAAAGTGTATAAATTATTACGTAAAGAATTTAGTTAAAGCTCTCACCTTATAGTATTATTATTATTATTTTTTTCTGAATCTCGTTTTCATTAATAGGGTTTGAGCACAATGATAAAATTGAAAATGGGTGTTTTTAGTAATTTAATGAATCTTGAAAGAAAATGTAGAATATATATATATATTAAAGTATAATATTAGGAGGAGACTACAATTAAAAATTTCAAACAATTGGTTTCGTTAGGCAGGCCGGAGACCCCTTCATCCCTTGTATTCACCAATTTTCCCTCCAAGACCAAATTTACCGCCTCATAAATGGGCCATCATTGCTTGTGCACTGAGGTGAGTTATGGGAATGGAAAATCCAAATATGTCAACACTCATAAATATTATTATGGTACACTTCCTGTACAGAAGTGCCAATCGAAACTGGCAATCTGCCATGCTTCTCTAGTAAAATCAACTCCTTAAATTGTTATATGTCATCAATGAATGCAACAAAACTAAGTGATAAGAATCTAATTTATTAGATTTCTTTCATTCATTCTTGAAATTCTATACTATATGGTCATGTTACTAATAGAAATTTTCTGTCTCATTTTAAGTATTCTAATTTTTATTCCTTCAATTATAGTTTGTCACGCATACTTCGTAAAATAAAACACCCTAAATTGGACATATCACTATGATTTTTTTTTTAAAGCCTAAAAGAAATAGATGATTTAAAACCCATTGTATTATATTATGTACATCTCTAAAATTATACCTTGGTTATAAAATAAACAAACTCCATTTATTTTGAAATGGAGCAAACCTAAAATCACAAACTTTGCCTTATATCTAGCAAATCACCTTAAACACCCAATCCAAGCTTTTGACTTGCAAGATCACACCTCACCTCAGCAAGTCCAACTCTAGATTTCACCAAATCAAACTCCATCCACAAATTCTGCTGATGATGATGACCAATCACAAAAGCCTCTGTGCCCAACAAGTCAGAGTTCCCAAATGTGAAACAATACACCGAATTCCCACCCTTCACCATACCGGGTACCCGATACATTAACCTCTCACCCGATACAACCATTTCGGCACCCCGAAACATCAAGCTTACTTTTGGCAACTGTGGCAAAATCGGCCGGTTCAAAGGGACCAAGTAGCACAAATCCATAGCTCCTTGGAAAACAAAGTTGGGATCGTTCAAAAGCGTTAGTATTCCCTTTGTTTGTTGCATGTACTCGTTCTTTAAAGCCGTGTAAACCGGTCCGAGAAGGAACGTGAACTGAGTGCCCGAGTCGACCATTGTTTGACCGGCACCGGTATGGTCCGGTACAAAAGCCGATTTCGGAAGCGGCAACACTTTTTCCGATACTTTAATCCCTTCGAGCTGAACCGTATACGCTACTCTATCAAAATACGGTAATGGGTCTGTGCTTAGAATCAAAGGAGTGTAGTTCAAAGGCTGTAGCCAGCTAAAACTCGCTTCTCCGAAAAGCAAAATACCGGACGAGTCACGACCCGATATGCAGTACGAAAATTTCGGAAACCCCATCTGGGTAATGAACGATAAGGACCCACGGTTCAGACCCATTATCCCGGTGGTCTTGGAGTCCTCATCGGAGTTGGAACTGAACCCGGTATCCATACACCCGAATATCGTACCGGGCCGTGCCGAGTTTCCGATATAAAAAGTTTCGGACGCAAGATTTCCTTCCATGGAGGAAGCGTCAGCATAGGAAACAGTTGCGTGGCAGAGTTTATTCTGGTCGCAGGAAGCGGGTATGGGCAGGGTTCGGGTCCGGGTTCTGCAAACGGGTGAGGAACATGGGGTTGGTGAATAAGACTTGGAGGAAAGTGGGTTGAATATGGAGTTGAAGTTTTGGGTTTTTTTGCAGTGTAGCCAAGAGAGTTCACTACCTGTGTCGAGGACCATGGTGACACTCTGTGGAGGCGAGCCAACGGTTAGTGTGACTGTTAAGGTAACATTGTGGTGGAAAGAGATTTTGCTTGTAGGATTTACTCTTTTTGGGACCAAACCATGTGGGAGTGTTTGGGTTTTAAGAGGTAATATGAGTGTTTTTTGTGTTGCACAAAGAGAAATATGAGTTTGGTTCATTATCAAGAAAATAATGAGATGAAGAAGAAGTAAAGATTGAAGATAGGCCATCTGAGAAAGAAGAAGAAGGAATGGGAGGGGTACGGGGATGTCAGTGGCTTTGGGTTTGGCGTGGTTTTGAAAGCTTTTGTTTGGTGGGAGAGAAATATCAGTCAGGGGGCCATATATAATATATGTATAATGTTTCTGTTGGGGTTACCTGTGTTTGTGACTTTTGAGGGGTTTGTGGGGAACCTTCTTTGTTCTTTTAAATAGTTGGGCTAGTGTATTTGTGGTCATGTACATCTTTGGGTGCTCACGATTTTGGATTGAGGACCATCACATACTTTTATGGTTGACCATATAAATGGAATTGCATGCACTATTAATTCCACTAATAATATATGGCCTTAAATGTCCACTATATTTGTCATTTTCATTTTTACTCTTAAAGTATACAGCCTTCGTTTCTTTAAATAAAAATATGGCCTTAAAATGTGCATTTCTATTTGCCACCTTATTTTACTCTTGAAATATAAGGTAAAACATGGCTTTCCAATCATATTTTCTTCTTTCGTACTTGTAGAGCAGATAATTTTGTAATTCATAATTTAGCTAAATATATCAAGATATGTTAATAGTGTTTTTGGTATGAATGGAGCATACTCCACCTCATCTCAATAATGTTTTTCTTGTCGGTTTTAGCTAATTTCTATTTATGAATGTGCGAAGTGCTTTTTCTCAAAAAGAAAAGAAAAGTATGCTACATTTTTTCATTAATTGTTTTTGTTAATTTATTGATTTGTGGGTTTGTCTTATAGATGTTTTGTACGTTTTCTTAAGGAAGTCTTGCTCACCACATATTTGATGTTTTATATGGTATGATCAACATAGTATATATATTTTTCACTCTTCAAGTCTATATCATATTGTGATTATGAGACACATGAATTAAGAATTCATTTTTCAACTTATTTGATCCTATGAGTTCCAATTAGTTCTAATGATAAAGTTTTTTGTTGTTGAATAAGAGTTTTGGAATTTGATATCCACTACACTAAAACTAATTGATGTTTTGATATGATGAAAAAAAATAATTANTTTAAATAGTTGGGCTAGTGTATTTGTGGTCATGTACATCTTTGGGTGCTCACGATTTTGGATTGAGGACCATCACATACTTTTATGGTTGACCATATAAATGGAATTGCATGCACTATTAATTCCACTAATAATATATGGCCTTAAATGTCCACTATTATTTGTCATTTTCATTTTTACTCTTAAAGTATACAGCCTTCGTTTCTTTAAATAAAAATATGGCCTTAAAATGTGCATTTCTATTTGCCACCTTATTTTACTCTTGAAATATAAGGTAAAACATGGCTTTCCAATCATATTTTCTTCTTTCGTACTTGTAGAGCAGATAATTTTGTAATTCATAATTTAGCTAAATATATAAGATATGTTAATAGTGTTTTGGTATGAATGGAGCATACTCCACCTCATCTCAATAATGTTTTTCTTGTTGGTTTTAGCTAATTTCTATTTATGAATGTGCGAAGTGCTTTTTCTCAAAAAAAGAAAAGAAAGTATGCTACATTTTTTCATTAATTGTTTTTGTTAATTTATTGATTTGTGGGTTTGTCTTATAGATGTTTTGTACGTTTTCTTAAGGAAGTCTTGCTCACCACATATTTGATGTTTTATATGGTATGATCAACATAGTATATATATTTTTCACTCTTCAAGTCTATATCATATTGTGATTATGAGACACATGAATTAAGAATTCATTTTTCAACTTATTTGATCCTATGAGTTCCAATTAGTTCTAATGATAAAGTTTTTTGTTGTTGAATAAGAGTTTTGGAATTTGATATCCACCTACACTAAAACTAATTGATGTTTTGATATGATGAAAAAAAAATAATTAGAAGCAGACATGATAAGTTGAAACTATCTTTCAAAAAAAAAAAAAAAAAACACTTATTCAATCTCTTATCTAAGATTTTTTTATACTACTTTCAAATGTTTATTTATTAGAGACCATTCAATTTATATGTTGATAAGCTTTTTCGTCTTAGATTCACACTTTTGTTGTACTTTGTAATTGAGTGATCAATTTGTTTTGTCATATGGACTAAGTTAAAATAATTCAATAATAAAATTTTAAAATATTTCCCGTAATTTTGTTGTGCTCTTACTTCTTTAGGCTCTTCTTTAAGGTCTTATAATCCCTTATCCGTCATGTCTTCAATGTGGTAATAATTTATGTTTATGGTACATGTGTTTCTTACTCTCTTATTTTTTGGGTAGTTGTTTATTTAAATTTATCAAATTTGTCATATTGAATTTGAACATTTTAAATTTTATTTGTTTCTAAAAGGCCTTCATTGGTTGTGATTGGAATGTCTACTAATTTTTTTCCCCTAATGAATGTCCACTTCCAATTCATGAATAAGTGAATCCCCTAAAAGAATCATATATCCCATGAGCCTAATTACTCACCATCAGCCCTCCCTGTTTTGTTGATGTCATCAGTAGAGATGACTTGTAGCCAAGTTGTTTTGTAGTTTTATTTTTTTCTTTTTCTTTTTCTTTTTTTCTTTTTCTCTTCGTTAATAAAAGTCTTAAATTCAAAAAAAAAAGTAAAAAAATGAAGAAGCAAAAGACAATAACAACAATCGCTGGTCAAAATTGTTCATCTACGTACTTAACAAGAAGGATAGAGCTGCTAGACCATTTCCTGGCCAATGGTGATTCTTCCTTTATATCATATAATTTAACAAAGCTATTAAGTGCAACGTATATGGATGATTAATCTCATAAGAAATTTCTTAAAATTATTCATTGAGTTTTGTTTAGTTCTCATATTTGTAATATTTTGTGAAAAACGTGGGGGAAAAGGTTAAGTTGTGGATATAAATTAATGATACAAAAAAGATATAAAACAATGCAAAGTTTAGATTTTGAGCTTCATATATTTATTATTTATTAATGCTTGTGAATCATTGTACCCAAAACCGATAATATTTGGGTAAACCGACAACTTATTTCTTAAATTGAGTTGTAATGATGAGCCTTAAGCTTTTGCTAGGTTCTATCATTATGCAGTTGATATTTTGATCTTTAGCATCAAATGTTTAGAACAACTTTATTTATTTATTTATTTTTCAATTTTTGAAAGAAGTTAATGTGTATTGTACAATGATTTTACTTTTTTATTTCCTCCTAAGTCAAATAGTAAATTTTTATGCTATATTTCTTTTAGTTGTAATGAATAATAGTGATATAAAAGACTTTAACAATATTTTGTTAACAATATACCACGCAAGGCACGGGCTAATGCCTAATATAAATAAATAAATCACTTGCTTAAAGCCTCAAACCTTTGTTTTATTTTCTTCGATTAACTTTGTTTCCAGCATATACCTGCTATGTCTCCAGCATATACCTGCTTTGTCTCGCATTAATTTCACATAGTATTATTGCATGTACAATTTTTGCAGTGACTTGTCTTTGTTGAGTTCCCCATGTTGGACGTTGCTACAACTCTAAAGCAGGTGCAGATTTTCTAAGTTACTCTATCAATAGATTTCTTTAAATCCTAACTACTCTTTTATGATTTAAGAGTTTAGATTGTATCATGTCAATATTCTACTATCAATACTCTTAACATAATAAAATAATGTTACAAACAAAACGATTAGGCCTCAAACCTTTGTTTAATTTGTTTTTATTAACTTTGTTTCTAGCATATACCCGTTTTGTCTCGCATTAATTCCACATAGTATTATTGCATGTACAATTTTTGTAGTGACTTGTCTTTGTTGAGTTCCCCACGTTACAACTCTAAAATGGATTCAGATTTTATAGGATACTCTACCAATAGATTTCTTTAAATCCTAACCACTCTTTTATGATTTAAGAGTTTAAATTCTGTCATGTTAACATTCTACTAACAATACTCTTAATATAATTAAATAATATTGTAAACAAAACAATTAAGATTATTGTTAATAGAATACTGATATGACAAAATCTAAACCATTAAATTATTAAAAAATGGTTAAAATTTAAAAAAGTTATTTGATAGATTACTCTAAAAAATTTACTAATATGGTTTATGAAGGAATAATTTACAACTAAACCCCAATTACTTTTCTCTATTAGTGGGTTCATGTGGACAAGGTTTTGTAATTACCGAGGGTGTAGGTAGCTAGCCTTTTATAAAAGGTCTTCTCTGGAAGGTACAGCTGGGGACAAAAAGTGGATGGTCTTATGAAAATCGGGAAGAAAGAACACAGCAAGGAAAGCAATCATATAATTGGAGATTGAGAAACTTTTATTTACGTCTTTGCACTCGTGGCTACTAAGTACATAATTGACTTCTTAATCAAAACTTCTTAATCAAATTAGTTGTGTGTCATGTTGGAGACCGTGACACATTGTNGTTCATTGATAATCAAGGGTTACAATTGCTGGAGCTACAACCATGTAAGGTACCCTTTCTCTCTCCTGTTTTTCGATCCCCTCTATCAGAGGTACCCTTCCCTTATATAGCATTGCCTTCTTACATCTCCTCCGTCCATTTGTTCGTCATCCAGGCACCCACTTGAGTACATGTCCCATCACCCCACTTTTAGCCTTATGCGAGTGGCGGTAGCTGAGAAAGCACTGTTCAGGGGTCCTATCCACATAAATGCGGCCAGGAAGGTAGGTGCAGTGCATTAAATGCGGTGGTTGAAGTATGCCTCCTTGATATTTCTCTGTTGTCGTTATCTCTATGTGTGTCCGAGGTCCTTCTCCCCCTTGACACTTGTCAAATAGATCACTTGAACCTCCCATACTCGTGTTTGATCAAACCTCTTCGGATCCGAGGACGCATGACTACTCGGACATATGAGTATCTCCTCGGATGGTATACGTGCTCATCCCAGGCGTCCCCCATTGGCGTGGGCTTCCGACTGAAGGCCTTATCTCCTCGGATGAAGAGTGTTCCTCATTCAGGGCCTCGGGCCCAATAAGTTGGGCTGGGTTTTTCTCCCCCACATTAGCCCCTCAAAATTGTAGTTTTTCGTACGCATCCGAAGAGAAAAAGTAGGATTTTGACTTCCCCTGGGGCAAAAGCTTGTAAACAGGCAAACTTGAATTGACACGTGTATAAGTATAGGCACTGCTGCTTCATTAATGTCGCTGCGGCTTCCTTATTCCCCAGGCGCCTCATTAATTGCACCAGGTGACGCTTCGCCCTTCCTATCCAACGGTGATTAAATGATCCAACGGCTGAGGTTGTTCTTCGAAATTTGGGCGGGAGTGCCCCTGACCCCTCGTTTGACCCCGTATAAAGCTTCAGAGGACATTATTTCTTCTTCACTTCGCGAATCTTCAGACGCTCCAGAGAGAACAGACGCACCGCTCCGTCCAAAACTCCCAATCGCTGCTTTCAGGCTTCCTGAGAGCCATCAAAAACCTTCCCACAAGCCTGAAATCCTCTCTCCGATTTAATCCCGGTGAGTCATCGTTCACCAAATCTTTTAATTTTCTCTTCGGCCATCAGTGTCAACTGAGCATCATGGGAAAACTCGAATACATGGTGGATACCCCTGAGCGTTTAGAAGCATTTAGGTCCACGTACCACATTCCCCCAACGTGGGTGTGAGGTACTGCCCCCAGAAAAAATTCTAACGGACCGGGAGACGGGAGAAGTAGTTATTCCTCTTATCGCCTTCAAAGAAGGGGGATGACCATCCCCATGGGTCCCATTACTACTAGCTATCTCCGAAACCATAGGATCACTCCCTGGCAGTGCGCGCCCAACATGTTTAGGATTCTAGGGGCCATTGAACACCTTAACCTCCACCTAGGATTGGGCCTCACCTGGCTCGATGTAGTGCATCTGTACGAATGCCACAGCCAGCAAGACGCGGGGTACTACTTAAAATCCCGGTCGGACGTGGTCAGGCTCATTTCTTGCCTCCCCAAATCCAACAAAGGGATGAAAGACGACTATGTGATCGTCTCGGGTGCATGGCATGACGGCCATCACTGCCCGACTAAGCGTGGAAAGCCAGGTGGGCCATGCTAGATTTAGGCACACTAACCATAGGCTTAGAGTCCTTGTATTTTAATCGTTTTCGGTTTCCTTTGTGACACTGTTTTTGAGTCCCTAACATAGCTCTGCTGTGCCTTGAAACAGATAAAAACCACGTATCTCCTCGGCTAAGCCTTACGAACGTCGCCGCCCTCAACTTCCTGTTGAGATCTGAGATTTTCGTGAGCGAAGACGGACAGCTCCGATCAGCACCCCTGATTCTGGGCTACACAGGATATCCAAAGGGTTACCAACCGGTCGGCAACGCAATTGTTCAGGGGGACCATCGCCTTGCTCGTATTGACGTTGGTTGGAAGGGTTTTTTGGCTCCGTATGATCTAGAACCCGTACCACACCCACGACCCCAAGCTATACCTCCTCTCGTCCAACCACTCCAGCAAGTCCCTCTCGTACAGGCAGCTGAAGGCGAAGGGTTGGCTCTTCCACCTCCTCGCTAGAGGAGCAGATTGATAGATTCAAGTTTGAGGGCGAGGATTCAGGAGACGTTCGAGTGATAGAGGTTTCGGACGCCGAGGAGGGTTCCGACAAGCACTCCGGCGTTCAACTTAATTTGTTAGCTACCGTTTCTGAAAGCTCCTCGGACGACAACATGGACTTGAGGAGTTTGATGAAAGGTAGGGGGAAAAAGCCCGAGCAGAAAGGGGCTGGAACATCAAAAGTAACGGTGACACTGCCTCCAGCGCCTGCGCAGGTTCCCGACCCAAGTCTGAAGCCCAATCCAGACTTGAAGAAGAAGAGACAACACTCTGAGGTCGGAGAAAAACAAGTGCCGCTAGACAAAGGGGCTAAGCAGCAGAAGGTGGACAACCGAGCACACAGGGCCCAGTCTGTCGAAAGTCGAGAAGAGGTTTTCGTGGCAGACGTCCGCCGAGGGGAGGACCGCGAATCTGGTCCCCCAGATTGGAGCTGGATGGCGCTCCAATCCTGTGGGACACTTCCCTCAGGAATTATGATGGAGGGAGGGCAGGCTATGTCGCCGAGGCCTTGCAGCAACCACTCCTCCTCCCCCACGACATGGAGTCCTACAGGCGCTTCAACCCGCAGGAGCTCTTCATGTCCCTTAAGAGGGACCTAGCCATGGTGAGTGCGCCACTTATGAGTTGAAGTTTTATACCTAATTGGTTTGTTTCTCTTTTTAACATTGAAAGTGTTGTCGTGTAGGTTACTCAGCAAGTCTACGTGGCTGAGGGTTTGAGCAAGGACTCCTGGGTCAAGGCCCAAGCAGCAAACCAGTCCTGGCTTGAGGCGGAGGCATCCCTTGGGAGGCTGAAAGAGGAGCATTCTAAGGTGTCTGAGGAGCTCAAAGAGGTGATCTCCCAGAATAAGAGCCTTGACGCCGGGCTTAAAAACGCTGAAAAACAAGCCGGAGTTGTAACCCTTGATTATCAATGAACAACTTCTCTTCGGACAGAGTACTCATTAGTCCGAGAGCACATTAATTCAACTTCTCTCATTGGTGTTGCTGTTTAATACTGTAATTTTCATTATTTGCCTAGCCCTTTCGCCCACTCTCTACAAAATTTATTGTTTTGGGCTCAGAGGGTTCCAAATCCATACCTCCTTGGGCTTGGGCCGCAAAAACTGACCCTACAATTGGCGCCGTCTGTGGGAAAGAGCTTGTGCAAGAGTGAAAACAACAGTTGATGATGATATAATACTGGTAGCAATTAGAAAAAAAAAATTGTTTATAATTTGATTTTTTTTTTCAGTTAATAAATGCTCTTAAAGTATTTTTTAATGGATAATTTTAGAAAAAAATTGATACTACTTTTTTGATAAATATAAAAAACTGTAAAAATAATTAAAAATTTTCTTTTCTCCTAAAAATTTATAAAAGTAATTTTTAAAGAAATGTCTTTAAAAAATTCATTAATATTTTTATTTTATTTTTATATGGAGTTTACAATTTGCCACACCCAATGTTTTCTCACAATCTATCCGAGCTGGAAAAATACTTTGATAGTCAAGGAGTGGCGTTTTAAGCTCTCACAAATAGGAATTGACCTCACACATAAATCCCCCATGGAGCCCACCTCTTTGTGAGATTCTGACCCATATAAGTATTGCCCATCCAAGCAAGTGTCAAGCATTTACTATATGTATAAACTAATATAATAATGAGAAAGAAAAACCAAAACCTTTCCGCACGATTTGAATCTCAAACGGTTCAACATAATGAGAAAGAAAAAACCAAAACCTTTCCACACGATTTGAATCTCAGACAGTTCAACATAACGAGAAAGAAAAAACAAAACCTTTTCTTACTTCAAACTTCAAACTTCAAAGTAGCGTCAACGACCTTTTTCAATCTATTCATCCCTTTAAGAAGAAAACAAAAAAGGACCTATTAAAACTTTGAGATATAGGTGGATTTTACAAAATATAAAAAATTGCTTTGAGTCCTAAATTCCTAATTACACACCAACATCAAATTGACAGTAAATTTCACTGCAATTACTAGAAGAAAAAGTTCAGTACTGTAATAAATTGCTTGATTTTTAAATCTAAGGCAAATATAATTAAAAATTTGTAAAACTTAAATTCATAAACTATGAGACAGCAAAGTCCTAGAATGCTTATTTTTCTACAACAAGAAAAGTATTGTCTACACGTTTCACGTGTGCAAGCCAAAGTAACAAAGGAAATTGCCAACCCTTTTAGTCTATCATTGTCGATCTCACATCCAAATATTAATGCTACCATTGTCATTTTTCTCAATTATCAAGCACATTGATGGCATAGAAAACCACGTTCAAAGCAAAAGACAAAGGCTATGCTGGCACCACCGATTTCACAATTTGATGTCTTCCTAAAATTTCAGCAATGTAGCTGTGAGTTTGCATTTGATCCATCACTTGGTTTTACTTTTCCGGTTTTAGTTTTCGTGTCCAACCACAACTCTCTTTTTCTATGCATCAATAGTCATACCAATTATCCATTAGTTTCTCCATAGCTTGAATATGATAGGGACCAATTTTAATGATCCAAAATGAGCAAACCTATATAGCAGTTCCCATACTGTAGGCTTTGAAAATTTTCATTGTCATACTCATACATCAACAGTCATGGCAACTGTCTATTAGCTTAGTTACTCACAGCTGGACTAAGAGATATGGGACCATCCAATGATCAAAATGACCTAAGTGACAAGTCCCCCATCTCTACATAATGTTTGAAAATGTCATATGATGACATTTGAAGTAGGTATGAACCGATCAATTTCATAATTTAGTAGTAGTCACTCCCTAGTGGATGATGGGCCAAAGGACATGGATTTTAGATAAGTTTGTTTTTGTGTTCTCACAATCATGAAGAACCATGCATATATGCTTTACATATATAATATGCTTCAGGTTCATTTTTTTAAAAAATAGGATATTTGGCTAGCATTTTTTCGCTGTGTTGTATTAAGAAATAGGAGATGGAGAAGTCAAATATAAGAAAAAACAAAGGAATTGGGTGTGCTTTCACAATCAAAGTCCCCCCTTAAGTGAATTTATTCATGCAAAGTTTGATGTGAGTTTGGATTCGTGGCAATCGTAACACGGTTTTAATTAAGACCCCACAAATGGCAGTGTCCCACACCATTACATTTCTTCCATTTTAATAAAGTTTGTTAGCTTGATAGAGGCATGTCGATTTTGCTAACGTTGAGAATTTTCATTTGTTGGAGGTGGGGAGGCTTGGAACTCTATTATTACTCCAATTATACACAACCAACCGGTCAACTTTGATCAACATTATTGAAGTTTAACGACAACTTAGAAACTATCCTACATACAAAATTCCCTTGCGGAATGTGTATTATAGGAAAAATTATTCTATAACCTGTAATATTTTTTTGGGTGATGAAGATTATTTTGCACTTATTGTATAGAAAAGGGAGGAACGAAAGTAAATCAGTAAATGTTGTAATTTGAAGAAAAGAAAAGATGAATGAATAGATAGATCTAAGTAAATTTTTTAATTTGAACACTTGTAGAAAAGGATGGATGAATGATATGGTGTAAATGTTGTAATTCTGAAATCAAAAATACTTTTTTTTTTTGGGAGAAAAAAAATACTTTTTTTTTTTGGTTGCCAAAGTTCAAATTAAACTCATTAAGTTTGGGTGAATTGTCTTCTCATCCATAAAGTTTTTTCTATGTCATTATTATTATCCTTGACAAGTTGAGTTCAACTATTCAATATTCGACTTCGGCTCAACTCGATTGCATATCTAAGAGTATTCATAGCAAAAGTGTTGAAAATTTTAGTTTTTAACAACTCAAAAAACTATTTTTTCTATTTTAAATTTTTAATACATTATTTTACAATACATTCAGCATCAAAATATTAAACACTATACACCATACCCTATTCTTTTACCTATTCATTTAAATATTCTTTCTTTTACCACTCAACTCTCTCTCTCTCTCATTTAAATAACGTTTTTTGTGTTTACCATCTACCTCTAATAAACTGTCATTTTTGACAGTTTACTGTAGCTAAGTATTAAAAACATTGTATGACAACTCAAAGTTATAAGTCATGTGCTTTGTTACACATGGATAGGTGGTTTTATGAGTCACCATTTGGGATGGATGTGATTCCTCACTATTAGTTGAGAGGAAAACTCTCTCATTGAGTGCACCTATTAGCTACTTTCTTGGGTTGGATGAGTTATAAAGCCAAAAACTTTGTGCACGTGTGGGCTGAATGAGCTCAAAGGTTTGTTAAAATGCCATCTATATATCCTGGTCTCGGTTAAAACTTAATAGTGAGTTTGGGCTTTATTGCATGGTTTTATTATTTTGGGCATATTGTTATATTACCAACTAATGTTTCCTGTCCACATTACATATTAGCAAACAAATTCACGTAGGTTGGAGGTGATTTTTTTTTTTTTTTTTTTTTGTTTTTCAGCCTTCTGCAATTTCGTTTTTGTGATTTGGGATTTCTTGGATTTGGGATATGTTTATTGTGCTATTGATTTTCTTAAGTTGGTCCTTCCCCTATTGCCTTTTATCTTTTTATCATTTCCATCACATGTGATGTGACATTATTTTGTTGGACTTTATAATTTTATAGATGACAATGAATAGAATGACCAATTTGACAAGCATGTTATATTTTGAGGTTTAAAATGTCAAAAACAAAACTCACTTTTAGAATGAAAGTGGCATTTAACCCAAACATTTTAATGAAAAACTTGAATTTTAGTTTATATATATTTTTTTCTTGGATTTGGGATATGTTTATTGTGCTATTGATTTTCTTAAGTTGGTCCTTCCCCTATTGCCTTTTATCTTTTTATCATTTCCATCACATGTGATGTGACATTATTTTGTTGGACTTTATAATTTTATAGATGACAATGAATAGAATGACCAATTTGACAAGCATGTTATATTTTGAGGTTTAAAATGTCAAAAACAAAACTCACTTTTAGAATGAAAGTGGCATTTAACCCAAACATTTTAATGAAAAACTTGAATTTTAGTTTATATATATTTAAAAAAAATATATTAAAAGTTTGATTATTTATATTGAGTTTGATGTCAGTTTGCCTAACATATTAAGTTGAGCCCAAGCTACTCAATTTTTTGACAAGATCAAGATGTATGCGAGCACAACTCAAGCTCAAACAGAGTTTAAAGATTTTATTATTCTTGTTAGGTTGAGTTTGACTATTCAATATTCAACTTAATCTGGCTTAGCTCGATTACAACCTTAAGATTGCACATCTAATAGATTATCAATATTAGTTAACAACCTTGAGTAACAATTCAAACAAGCATTTACGAGTATTTTTAGTCATATAACCTATTTTGAGTCATGTGACTTATTTTATTTTATTTTAATAAAAATTTCATACGATGGATTGGAGAAAATTTAAAGAAAAACCCTGTCCTTGCGTGCACCCATTAGCTGCTGTCTTGGAACTCGAAAGTTGTGACTTATGAGCCATAAACTTTGTGCAAATGAGTATGGACTGAAATTTGAGCTAAAAGGTTTGTTATGACTTACAAAGCAATCTGTAACCTTGCGCTTGGTTAAAAGTGATTTTGGGCTTGATTGCAGTATTTTATTATATTGGTCTTGTTATTATCCCACATACTATTGCTTCCTGGTCCACCTTGTACATTAGAGAGACAAAGAATTAAGGTTGGTCGGGTGTGAATGTTTGCATTTTTCAGCCCTCTGCAATTTGGTTTTTACAAGTTGGGCTTTCGTGGAATTTGGGCTTGGCGTGTACTGTTGGTTTTATTAATATGGTTTTCTATTCTAGTTTACGAATTGCATTTTTTTAAGCAGAAGATAGGGTGTGGACTACTCTCCGAGTGTGTGCAAAGAATTCTGCAGATAATAAAATGAAACCTTAAGATTTAATGAGTATCTTAGACTTATAAGTTATTGTATAGTAATAATATATTGGGCTTGTATCTGGCTGGTTTTCCAACCATGGCTTTCACAATTCTAACATTGTTTGTCTCTTTTCAAAGAGAGGAGAGAAAGAGAGCCCCAGCTAAATGACAGTAACTAACAGGTGATTCAAAGACTTTGTAGAGAAAGACTTGCGTCCTATGTTACGAGATGTGGTTTTGATTTGCTTACATCTTGGCTGTAATGAAAACTCCACGCTAATAATCCAAACCATAATGACTGGTGTGCGTTTGTGATGAGCTGAATTTTTCAGCTTATCTTCACTTTCAGTTTATTTTTGCTACTATTAATGGGTCTTACTTACTATTCAGCTAACTCAGGGACGGAACCAGGATTTGAATCTAATGGGGGCGAAAGCATGAACAGAAAAAATTTCAAGTGACAGGGTTTGTTAAAAAAAAAAAAAAATCACGGTAGACAAAACAATTGCACTTTATTACCATAAATATTTAAGTCAAAAAGGAAATAATATGAACCAAAAAAGTTGAAAGTTACAATATGATATTCAAACCTTTTCGAAGAAGAATAAAAAAAGAAGAGGACTTCGGATCTCCAAATTTTGAATAATTGGAATTAATATGTTAATTTTATCACATTGACCAACTCACTAATATGATAAATCCATACTTTTGGATGCAACTAAAAATCATACTAATGAAGTTTTCAAAACTTTGTTTGAGGATTTTAAAAAATTGAGATTTTAATATTAAGAGTTGGCAATGCTACATCATCAATATTGACTTCTAAAAGAATTTTGCATTTTATCTTTTGAAAAAAAATTAAATATTGTAATTAACTTTCCCATAGTTTATAAATCAATTAAAAAGTTATACAAATTATTGTCACCTCCGTAAGGGATTTTTTTTTTTCTATGAGATTTTTTTGGTTGAGTTATTCAATTATGATATTGGTGATTTGTGGATTTTTTGTTATATTGTATTTGGACTATGGAGGGGCCATGGGTTCAAAGAAAGGGTTAAGTGATTAGTTTCTTTTGGCCTATTTGGACTAATCCAAAAATTTGAGGGGGACCAACTATAAACTCTAAAATATGGGCATACCAAAAAAAGAAAAAAGCTAATTTGAAAAGAGGGGGAGGGGGGGGGGGGGCGCAATGGCCCTCCCCTGCCCTTTAGTAGATCCGTCCCTGAGCTAACTTTTACCTTAATTTGCAATACTTTCAATAAAAAAATTTCAGTTTCAATTAAATAAGTTGTTCCCAAACGCATGCCTCACATGATAGTGGATCCAAGGCCGGCTCAATAACTTTAGGGGTTTTAGGCGAAATTTTAAGTGGGGGTCTTTTTTAATATTTAATTATTTATTAAAATTTTTTTATTTAAAATATATTTTTCTTACTTTTTGATATGCAAAATTACTAATTGGTTATTGCAAATTTTCTAAAACCATAACCACTTTATACTTTAAAGTCTAAACCTATACAAATAAAAATTAATATATTACATGGTTCAATAAATTAGTATATATATATATATATATTTTTTTTTGTAAATCAAGATCATAACATTAAAACTAAGCAGGAACAAGTCCATTACAAAAAGAAGTGTCAATTATCAGCAAGAAGGAGGCCAACCACCATAGGCGGTGGGCACAAAAAAACAACAAAATTAGAAATGGAGCTCTCCCCAAATCTTGCTAGCAAGTTCGTGCATTGATTAGCCTCGCAGAATGTGTGCACAATCCTCTTGTTGGGAATGACAGCTAACAATTTTCTGCAATTAGATAGTAGATGTTCCATTAAAAGGATTGCCTTATTATTGTTCATTAGCATGACAATACTTAAGGCGTCCAATAAATTAGAATTACTGTAATACAATTGAGTTGATATGATATATATCAAATTATTAGTTAGTGTGATAATTTATAATAATTTATAAAGTAAAAGCTTGCATAAAAAGAATATATATATATATATATAGACTAATTTGAGTGGGTATACATAGGGTGTGGGTGTGGCCCGTGTGGGTGAGTTACTGGGTTAGTGAATGTGTAGGCAATGTAGCCGTGTGGGTGGGGGCTAGCTAATAGCTGTGCCTGTATGCAGAGATCTCTTGCACTTGCGCAGTAGTTATGAAATATTTTTCAACTTTTTTAGATTATAAAATATTATATACTAGTTCTATCAGGCTATCATTCTATCAAGTTGTGTGCAGTGTGCACTGTAACTGCAGAGAAGATGTGGCATTTTTAATGCATTTTATTGATCAATAAAAGGATTAAAAAAATTTATTTTTGTAATTAAATTATATAGATAAATATATTAAATATATAATTTTTTTTTACAAGTGAGGGTTTTCTTTTATTTAGAGGCTTTAAGCGATTGCATCAATTACATCCATTAGTCAGCCAGCCCTAATCGGATCAATCATCAAATATGTGGGAACCAGTCAACAAGCAATGGAATCCACCCTTCATGAAATTGAAATATAGTGGACTAGACCCAGCCAACCTTATAATTTCTCCAAATTAATTGAAACCAACAAGGGAATTAATGATATCTTGGATTGTATGACTAATTTTCAAACCAATTACTTTCTTGCTAATACGATGTAAAAGTTCGGTTGAGGAGAAAGAAAAAAAAAAAATCCAACGAAAAATACTGTTAGACAACAATCATCCAAGGTACTTTTATTGCCAAAAATACTGCACTTGAACATATTTACATAGACAGTAAAATATTATATTCTTGGTTAAACTTAACTCTTTATGTACCATACAGGAAAATAATAGGTCATCTCATAAATTGCAATAACTCTGATCTCCCTTGTGCAATGCTATTCACATTAGGTGAGCAAGCTTGTGAGTTTGTAGTTAAGCAATTTTAAATAATTTTGACTTTTAAAAAATCTGATTGGGTGATTTTTTATTGTGTTTAAACTTTTAAATGAGAACTATATGTGTGATATAGGAAACAGAGTAGACACCTAATTTAATGGCATGGATTACATATAAAGGCCTCCAAGGAAATACTCTTTTAATTATTTCTCTATCTAATCATGAGGGTGGATAAGCTTAAAAGAAAAAAAGGAGGAGGAGTCCAAATAAGAAATCCTTAAATAATAGTACAGAAACACCATTAAATTGAAAGAGACTGAGAGAGACTAAAAGGAGTTGATTAGGCGCAGAAAGAAAAATCCGAGAAATCAGACATAAACTACATATACCCCATAGTTTTCGATCAAGAAAAAAAAAGAATAGAAAAGGTAAATTCTATCCACTACTAATACAAAAACTCTTCGTTCCCAGTTCCTTTCAAANCAGTAAAATATTATATTCTTGGTTAAACTTAACTCTTTATGTACCATACAGGAAAATAATAGGTCATCTCATAAATTGCAATAACTCTGATCTCCCTTGTGCAATGCTATTCACATTAGGTGAGCAAGCTTGTGAGTTTGTAGTTAAGCAATTTTAAATAATTTTGACTTCTAAAAAATCTGATTGGGTGATTTTTTATTGTGTTTAAACTTTTAAATGAGAACTATATGTGTGATATAGGAAACAGAGTAGACACCTAATTTAATGGCATGGATTACATATAAAGGCCTCCAAGGAAATAGATGCCAAAACAATTTCCATTGAATCATTATCGGTGAACTTGACTTGTTCATTCAGCTTTTTAAAGCTATTAATAAGTGACATATTCTTATTCATGTGATTCAATGACATAGATGACACACCAAATCATTATAATTTATTGTAGGGAATGAATGTTGGGTTTGATCTTGCACATGTTCTTTGGGTGACAAAACAAATAATTATGATGCTTGCATGAATTTTCTTGGTAAGTTTTTAACAAATGATGTAAAGTTTTTCTTTTGCCTTTACCAAGTTCTTAAGATATAACCTTGGGTTTTTGAAATATGTTTAGGTATGTGATTTTGATGCTATCAATGCTATGAGACATTGTTAAAAAAAAAAAAAGGAGGAATCCAAATAAGAAATCCTTAAATAATAGTACAGAAACACCATTAAATTGAAAGAGACTGAGAGAGACTAAAAAGAGTTGATTAGGCGCAGAGAGAAAAATCCGAGAAATCAGACATAAACGACATATACCCCATAGTTTCCGATGAAGAAAAAAAAGAATAGAAAAGGTAAATTCTATCCACTACCAATACAAAAACTCTTCGTTCCCAGTTCCTTTCAAAAACTCCTCGTTTCCAGTTACGCCAAAACGACCTTTGTGCTTTTTGATTTTTCCAGAAAAAGAATCAGAAGAAGGAAGATGAAGCCGACTCAAAAGAGTTCCCTCCGACTTTTTGATTAACAATGCCTCCGACAGGTTCCTATTCTTTCTCTAACTTTTTTTTTTTCCCACAAATTTAAAGTATATGTTTTCTCAAGGTGGCTATTTTTATTAAATATTTTCGGTAAAGGGTTTGTTTGAATTCTTCTCTTTTGGATTTAAATCATTCAATTCCTTCCTCTGCAGCAATAAAGTGGAATCTTTCTACAATCTAGAGTCTCTAATTTAATCAAAGCAAAAGTATTAATTAATTTTCTTAATATTCTCTTCGATTTTGGTTTGCTGTCAACTTATGAATTTGGATTCATAAGCCTTTTCCTCTCTATTCGTTAAAATCAAGGAAAACCCCTCACGATATGAAAATCCTACCTCAGTTTTAATGGCCTCTTACCTGTTCTGTTTTTTTTGCAAGGGCGTGTGAAATTGTGGGATTTTAAAATCTGATAGTATATTATTCTTTATACTAAGTTTATTACTTTGTAGATTTTAGTTGATATTTTTTTAAAAGAGGCTTTTAAGTCTTGATTTTGTTGTTTTTGATGTTGGATTTAATGCGTTTAAATTGTGAAATCTGAAAGTACAATAGTAAAAGGAATTGCAGCCAGTTCTAAAGTTTTGTTTTTTGTTTTTTTTTTTCAAATTTCAATTACGTTTGTTAGTTTACTTTGCTAGATGGGAATCTATATTGGATAGATGAAATCAATCATTGTAGAGAGTAGATTGAATCAATTAATATTAGATTTCTGATTCAATATTTTGGTTTCTCTGTTTGTGTTTGGCTTTTGGTGGGCATCCAAATTGGCATATACATTGAATTTATATGTATGACTTTGAAATTTTCATTGTAATGTGGCAATTGTGGAATGATAAGGTAATGGGGATTAGTTATGAATCTTATGATCATTGGCAAAGACAATTGTGAAGAAGGCTTTAGCCCTTTAGATTTGATTTATTAATATTCTCCAGGTTTTTTTCTTTCTTACTCTTTTTCAATGCTTGATCTGTTCTTTTTTCCTCCTATACATGATGCTTTTTTTTCCCCCCCTGGTTTATCTATCATTGATTTTTCTATCTGTGTATAGAGCAGAAAGTAGATAGGCAATCTGTCACTAACATAGGTTTTATTACCTTTTTAGGACTTCACTTTTCTTATATGAGACACATTGTACTTTTTTTCTATTTGTTTTTAGGACTTCTATTACTTCTGTTAAATACCTTTTCGCACTGAGCTTATTTTAAAATATTTTTTATGCCCTTTTTTTAGTGTATACTGCCATGAACATGATCATGAAGATTAGTTTTCTAGTGTTTATTAATTATATATTATTGAATCACACTTAATACAGAATACCACTTTGGCCTTCAAATAGTGACATGCATTGATCTCAAAACCGATATGGTTTATGTATATTGTTTACCTAAAATATTTTTTTTTTTCATTTTTTTCCTCTGATTTTTAATTCAGTTAATTCTTCATTCTGCAGCCTTTGAAATGATTTGGTTTTGCTTGGAATATTTGGATTTGTTTTTTTAGTGTACTCCAAACTTATTATTCAAAGGCTACGATATTTAGATTGTTTTAATAGTTGGGCTTCTAATTAAGAGATGGGTTCAAGTTACACCTGGTGTAACTCCATAAACGTTGCACCTTTTTATAGCCATTGATTTTCATGAGATCTAACGGTTAAAAAGAAAACAATATTATCTACATCGTTATTAAATACTTACCTGATTAATAGTATCTTCATTATCTCTCTCCTTATTAATTACATTTACAATTTCTCCAAAAAAAAAAAAAACATTTACAAGTATCCTAACTGGGAAGGTGGTAAGCAAAGGACAAATGTTACAGTTGGTTATGGTCCACCAAATGTGATGGATAAATCCCATAAAAAAAAATTATGATGGATAAATAAAGAGAAATAAGGAAGATAAACAAAGGGATTTGCAGGAAATTAATAATTTAATATTAATAGTTGTAAAACCAAACCTTAAATTGTTATCTCTACTCATCTAAAAAATAGGTGGATATCTCTTTGATTTTAAGACGATAAAAAATTTTGTGAATTATCTATCCATGATTTAAAATTTAGTTTGTCACTACACGGTCAGGTGCATCAATGGAGGTCAATTTGTGTTATTCTCTATCTCTCTTTGCATTTGAGATAGAAAACCTAGGAATTCCAATGTTTAAGAAGAGGGTAGAGAATAGAAACTTTGCAAAATTTCCAAGAAATGATCCTTCCTTCGCTATTGTATCTTTGAAACCTAAAAACCCTAATTTTAGTAGCAAATCTCATAGAGGATCAGCAAATATCAGCAGTTTGAGAGCCTCAAAATGTATGCCTTTCAGAGCGTTGAAAAAAGGTGTTGAATTATGAGATCCGGTCTCTATTTATAGAGACCAAGAAAACTCTAAGAAATAGCCCCGAAGTGTAGAACATGAATCGGGACTTATCCTTTTGAGATGTGTGATTTTCATTTGTTCCTTCTTGATTTGAATTTTATCAAGAAAAGTTTGATTGACAAAAGATTCTATTTTTGAGAAACATTTGTTTTGTTTTTTGTTTTTTTGTTTTTTTTTTTTTTGGGTTTGACTGAGTCAATGCCATGGTGGGCTGACTCCTTACGATTTCCCAATCATGTTTTGTGTTTTCACGTTTTTTCGAGGTCTCTCAGAGCTATGATTCTTGAATTAGAAGTTAGAATCCATTATATCATTCGCATAGATTTGGTTGCAGTAACAGAATCATGAGATTTGTTTAAAGAAGTTGGTGTACTGGTGGAGACTTTAAAGGAAAAGGATTAAGTTCTTCTCTACAAATAAAAAGGAAAAGTATTAAGTGTTGGGAACGATGAACATGGACATGTTTTTAAGGAAAATTAGCTAATTGACATTTAATGCCTCTATATTAATGATATCTTTAAGTGGTGTCTTTTTAACCGTTAGATCTTATGAAAATCAATGGCTATAAAAAGGTGTAACTCTTATAGAGTTATACCAGGTGTAACTTGAACCTAACTGATGCAGGACAACCGGAACGAAAACTAAACAATAGAAAAATAAAGGGATATGACCTAGGAGTCAGCACCTAGGCCTTGCTTGGAGTCAGCACCAAGCGGGAAAACCACTAGGAGTCAGCACCTAGGGTAGACCTGGAGTCAGCACCAGACCAAAGAAAGACCAAACGGCCATTGTTTTCATTCATCAAAAATCAACTATCTCCTCAAGGAGTACAATAAGTTGCTTATAAAGGATTGCTAAACCCTAGTTCTAATTGGCTAGGAAACCTTAATTGCCTTATTACAAAAATAACCTTACTTCTAAATTAAAATACTAAAAGCCCAATAAACTAATAGGACCTAAAACATAAAAATACAATGAGCTTGCAAACATAAATAATACTAAATAATAATCTTCTTGTGTCTCCCTCATCATTCTCCTCTGGTTGGAGAAAACTCGACCTCGAGTTCTAAAGTGTTGAAGGATTAGGATGCT